>NC_061865.1:27283642-27615725 GCF_907164915.1 Impatiens glandulifera
TTGTGAGCAAACTCGGCCTGAGGCAGCTTCAAATCCCAAGCCTTAGGATGATCCCCAATTAAACTGCGCAGAAGGTTCCCCAAAGACCTATTAACAACTTCAGTTTGGCCATCAGTTTGCGGGTGATAGGCACTGCTAAAATTCAGCTGAGTATTAACCAAACGCCAAAGACTCCTCCAAAAGTGACTCACAAAGCGAGTGTCCCGATCAGAAACTATGGAGGCAGGAAGTCCATGAAGGCGATACACATCCCTGAAATAAAACTGTGCAACAACCACAACATCAGAGGTTTTCTTGCAGGGAATGAAATGAACCATCTTCGAGAATCGGTCAACCACCACAAAAATCGAATCAGAACCACGCTGGGTACGTGGCAGCCCAAGGACAAAATCCAGTTTGCTAAACACAGAAGCACCACCCAACTGATCCAACAAGTCATCCAACCGGGGAATAGGAAACCGATAACGCACTGTAATCTTGTTGATAGCACGACTATCAATGCACATACGCCAGCACTCTTCCTTTTTTGGGGTAAGAAGGGCCGGGACAGCACAGGGACTAAGGCTCTCTCGAATGTGTCCCTTAGTCAGCAAGTCCTCCACCTGTCTACGCAACTCGTCATGTTCTTTGGGACTCATGCGGTAATGAGGACGGTTGGGTAGGGCAGCACCTGGAACCAAGTCAATGTGATGCTGGATATCACGCAAAGGAGGCAAGGCACAAGGCAAATTCTCAGGAAAAACATCTGCAAACTCCTGTAACAGCGGCTGCACTGGAATAGGAACCTCAAAACTAGCACCACAGGTAATCAGCGAACAAAATAGAGCAAACACCATGCCAGATTCAACCATGGCGGTCTGAAAAGGACCCCGAGACAACAAGGTGGCAGGGGGGACGCATGATGAGTGGGGGCAGCACCCTTCTTGGGCTGATTTGGCATCAACACAATCTTGACTCAGCCAGGACAGTCGATAAGGCTTGGGATGAGGTTCAGTGGACAGACCCAGCTTCGAAACTGCAACCTCAGAAATCATATTCTCACAACTCCCAGCATCAATGATGAAGGTGCAAACTTTGCCACCGATGGTACAAGTGGAATGGAACAGATTATTGCGTAACCACTCGTTGTCAGGAGCACGAGGGGTTAAACATGATCGACGAATCACCAAAAGGGGGCCAACATCACCAGAAACATACTCCTCCGCTGCCTCATCATCATAAACATCATACACTAGGGCTGAATCTGAAGGAAGAGCAGAGTCAGGATCATCCACCTCAGTAAAAAGACCACGATTGGTGGACTTTGGGTTGCAACACTCTGCTTGGCGATGGCCCACTTCATCACAATTGAAACAACGCAAGCCACCGGGACGTCCCTGCAGGGGGGCTGTAATGCCGCGAGGGGGGGCTGGGGTGGGATGGGCCGACTGGGAAGAAGAACCAATGCCACTAGTGGGGACAACCTGTTTTCCAAAGCTACCCGAACCGCGCCTGGCTAGCTGTTTCTCAGCCTGTGAAGCACGCTGATGTGCCTCAGAAACAGTCAATGGATCAAACATATTCAAAATATCCTGCAACTGGAGGCGAAGGCCACCAATATAGCGAGAAACCAACTGGAGAGGGGACTCAGACAGGTCAACACGAGCCACAAAGGTGTAAAACTCAGTGGAATAGTCATCCACGGAACGAGAACCCTGACGAAGATTCTGGAACCGCTGGTACAGGTTACGTTCGTAATTATATGGTAGAAACGCAGCCCTAATATGCTTCCTGAATTTGTCCCAATTCGTGAGCTTTGCCTTACCATGACGAACACGTGTCTGTTTCAACTGCTGCCACCATGCTTGTGCACGACCATGTAAGCGGATCGTAACAAGGGGTACACGACGATCTGCAGGAACTTCCTTGAAATCCAGAATCTCTTCAACCTGAGAAAGCCAATCAATAAACTCTTCCGGTGATAGACTACCATCGAACTTAGGGATGTCCACCCTGAAAGTCTGCTCCCAGCGATGATTGGGGCGTTCAGGGGATCGATTCCGAAGACCACCGAGAGGGTTTTCATCTGTCATCGTAACATCATCTTCAGGGTGGTGCATGTGCATAGATGCATCCATCCGTTGCGTCAACCATTCAACCTGCCGCCTCAAATCGTCGTTATCACGGCGAAACTCAGCGTTTTCACGTCGCAACTCAGCAAGGTCACCATCATCAGCACCAGGGGTAGGGTTGCGCGGCTGTCTTCGGGGCGGCATACCTCAGGGTCGACTGGAAACTGATACCAACTGATGCAGCGTGCGTGGCTAGGATGAATCTTTATCAAGATTCGTTGATTCTTATGAATACCGAAAGTCGATAGATATTGAGGAAACCTCGTTTTCTGATTAATAATATTCTCATAACAAAGTGTTTTAAGATTCTTTAAATACTCAAACCCTAGCTTGCAAAAGAAATAAACAACTTTTAATAAATTGCAAAAAACACCCGAAACTAATAAAAAATGCGATTTTGAGCCCCTAAACGTTTCCGCCCGAAAAACACTAGGCAATCGTCGAAATCTGACACTTGCGAGATATTTTCGGATGCTGCAACTTTCGCATAAACGCCTCTTCGACTCGCACCGCATCAGAACCCTCAAAAGACAAAGATGCCGAAGAGAGTTCCTCATCTGAGGGGGAACAAGATCAAAATGCTAAAACTATCAAGCCTCTACAATTTCCTGATATTAATGCTGGTAATCTCTATGAGAATATTCTCAATCCTCTTCACAGTACGGAAAATCTGTACGAAAGATTTAAAAGAGCAGAAAAGGAGTTGGAAGAAGAAGAGCAAAATCAATCTGGAAATGAGTCTGATAAGGATGAACCCGAGCAATCCATGTAGGTTCATACCCAATTTAACCCATTCAGAGCATGGCAGCAGAATCGCAAGATAATTCATCCAATGAAGGATCTTCTGCTGACGGTACCAAGCTCCTGAAGTCGATGACATCTTTGTTAACAACTCTTCAGAAGAGTGTGGTAACTCTGGGATCGAATATCGTAAAGATCTTGAAGACCCAGAAAGAGGACATAAAAGAATTTGTTGAACATGTCAAAATTCTTAATGAGTTGGATAAGACATTGAAGAAGAATACGTATATGAGACTCATATCTCATATTTAAACTTTTCCAATTTTGGAAAGCAACTCTTCAGTCGACAATCGGAAATGATGAGCCTTAAAAGACAAATCAATCTTGATAATCAACGAGAGGTTATGGAAACAATGGAATTGATTCAGAATCAGCTGGTTGAAATTCAAGGAAGCATGAGAAGAATAGATGCTAAGACTAGAGTATGTCGACTTCATTGCAAGGAAATTTCAAGCTGAAGAGAATGCGAAAGCTGGTGCTAAGAAAGAACATAATCATATTACTCAAGGTGAGCCTAGTAGAGACAGAAGAGGTGACGGTGTATCAACTGGCATCAAATCCAAACAAAAGCCAACCAATGATGAAACCCCAAGGCCAACCAAAAGAAGCGGAGGCCGAAGTAGTGGCAGTGATCGTGGTGGGCGATCCAGTAGTGATCGGGAGGTCGTACCAGTGCTGGTGATCGTGGTGGGAGATCCGGTGGAAGCGGTCAGGGTGGACATGCTCTTCCTCCGTTCCAAAACCTGCTAACTGGTGAAGGGATGAGATATGAAGGAACTCGCTTTCCGATCGATCCTCGAGTGAAAAGGGAAGAACAATAATCTCCTGTCTCCTACTTTGTTAACTTTTAAACTATGTTTCTTTAACTATGCTTTTGAATATTGGTTTTTGGAAAGTAGTTGTGTAAAATGAATGAACAAATTCTACTCTGCATTTTATATGATGAATGCTTAATTTGTTATCTATACAAAAGTTTCAATCTCATCATCAAAAGGGGGGAAATTGTTGGGTCAAATTATTTTGACTAAGTGTCAAAGTAGTTTGACTATTGGAATTTTGATGAATGGATATATATGCGTCTAATTATCTTTGGTGCAGGTGTATCGAAATCAGACTTTATTAGACTTGGTCTTAATAAGGCTCATTAGATCGATTTGATATTAGATGCACGAAGTTAGACGTGCAGTCTAACTAGCGGAGTTAGACGTGCAGTCTAACTGGTTGAGTTAGACGTGCAGTCTAACTGGTTGAGTTAGACGTGCAGTCTAACTGGTTGAGTTAGACGTGAAGTCTAACTGGTGAAGTTAGACGTGCAGTCTAACTGGTGAAGTTAGACGTGCAGTCTAACACACTGAGTTAGACGTGCAGTCTAACTGGTGAAGTTAGACGTGCAGTCTAACTGGTGAAGTTAGACGTGCAGTCTAACACACTGAGTTAGACGTGCAGTCTAACTAGCGAAGTTAGACGTGTAGTCTAACTAGCGAAATTAGACGTGCAGTCTAACTAGCGAAGTTAGACGTGTAGTCTAACACACTGGTTAGACGTGTAGTCTAACTAGAGAAGTTAGACGTGAAGTCTAATTGGTGAAGTTAGACGTGCAGTCTAACTAGCGAAGTTAGACGTACAGTCTAACACACGGAGTTAGACGTGCAGTCTAACTAGTGAAGTTAGACGTGTAGTCTAACTCACTGAGTTAGATGTGTAGTCTAACTAGCGGAGTTAGACGTGCAGTCTAACACTCGGAGTTAGACGTGTAGTCTAACTAGTTGAATTAGACGTGGAGTCTAATGGAAAGATTAATGAAGAAGAAGTGCTAAAATCCCCTACTATCAGAACAGAGGGATCTCAAGAAAAAGAGGCTGAAGTCAGTCATCCTGAGGATGTAAGATCTGAGGGGGAACCCTCAAAAGACAAAGATGCCGAAGAGAGTTCCTCATCTGAGGGGGAACAAGATCAAAATGCTAAAACTATCAAGCCTCTACCATTTCCTGATATTAATGCTGGTAATCTCTATGAGAATATTCTCAATCCTCTTCACAGTACGGAAAATCTGTACGAAAGATTTAAAAGAGCAGAAAAGGAGTTGGAAGAAGAAGAGCAAAATCAATCTGGAAATGAGTCTGATAAGGATGAACCCGAGCAATCCATGTAGGTTCATACCCAATTTAACCCATTCAGAGCATGGCAGCAGAATCGCAAGATAATTCATCCAATGAAGGATCTTCTACTGACGGTACCAAGCTCCTGAAGTCGATGACATCTTTGTTAACAACTCTTCAGAAGAGTGTGGTAACTCTGGGATCGAATATCGTAAAGATCTTGAAGACCCAGAAAGAGGACATAAAAGAATTTGTTGAACATGTCAAAATTCTTAATGAGTTGGATAAGACATTGAAGAAGAATACGTATATGAGACTCATATCTCATATTTAAACTTTTCCAATTTTGGAAAGCAACTCTTCAGTCGACAATCGGAAATGATGAGCCTTAAAAGACAAATCAATCTTGATAATCAACGAGAGGTTATGGAAACAATGGAATTGATTCAGAATCAGCTGGTTGAAATTCAAGGAAGCATGAGAAGAATAGATGCTAAGACTAGAGTATGTCGACTTCATTGCAAGGAAATTTCAAGCTGAAGAGAATGCGAAAGCTGGTGCTAAGAAAGAACATAATCATATTACTCAAGGTGAGCCTAGTAGAGACAGAAGAGGTGACGGTGTATCAACTGGCATCAAATCCAAACAAAAGCCAACCAATGATGAAACCCCAAGGCCAACCAAAAGAAGCGGAGGCCGAAGTAGTGGCAGTGATCGTGGTGGGCGATCCAGTAGTGATCGGGAGGTCGTACCAGTGCTGGTGATCGTGGTGGGAGATCCGGTGGAAGCGGTCAGGGTGGACATGCTCTTCCTCCGTTCCAAAACCTGCTAACTGGTGAAGGGATGAGATATGAAGGAACTCGCTTTCCGATCGATCCTCGAGTGAAAAGGGAAGAACAATAATCTCCTGTCTCCTACTTTGTTAACTTTTAAACTATGTTTCTTTAACTATGCTTTTGAATATTGGTTTTTGGAAAGTAGTTGTGTAAAATGAATGAACAAATTCTACTCTGCATTTTATATGATGAATGCTTAATTTGTTATCTATACAAAAGTTTCAATCTCATCATCAAAAGGGGGGAAATTGTTGGGTCAAATTATTTTGACTAAGTGTCAAAGTAGTTTGACTATTGGAATTTTGATTATGGATATATATGCGTCTAATTATCTTTGGTGCAGGTGTATCGAAATCAGACTTTATTAGACTTGGTCTTAATAAGGCTCATTAGATCGATTTGATATTAGATGCACGAAGTTAGACGTGCAGTCTAACTAGCGGAGTTAGACGTGCAGTCTAACTGGTTGAGTTAGACGTGCAGTCTAACTGGTTGAGTTAGACGTGCAGTCTAACTGGTTGAGTTAGACGTGAAGTCTAACTAGTGAAGTTAGACGTGCAGTCTAACTGGTGAAGTTAGACGTGCAGTCTAACTGGTGAAGTTAGACGTGCAGTCTAACACACTGAGTTAGACGTGCAGTCTAACTGGTGAAGTTAGACGTGCAGTCTAACTGGTGAAGTTAGACGTGCAGTCTAACACACTGAGTTAGACGTGCAGTCTAACTAGCGAAGTTAGACGTGTAGTCTAACTAGCGAAATTAGACGTGCAATCTAACTAGCAAAGTTAGACGTGTAGTCTAACACACTGGTTAGACGTGTAGTCTAACTAGAGAAGTTAGACGTGAAGTCTAATTGGTGAAGTTAGACGTGCAGTCTAACTAGCGAAGTTAGACGTACAGTCTAACACACGGAGTTAGACGTGCAGTCTAACTAGTGAAGTTAGACGTGTAGTCTAACTCACTGAGTTAGATGTGTAGTCTAACTAGCGGAGTTAGACGTGCAGTCTAACACTCGGAGTTAGACGTGTAGTCTAACTAGTTGAATTAGACGTGGAGTCTAATGGAAAGAGAAAGTTAGATGTGCAGTCTAACTCCATCAGACTAGTCTGAAGTGAAACGTAATTAGATGTGGAGTCTAACGAAATGTGAAAGTTAGACGTGCAGTCTAACTAGTGAAAGTTAGACGTGCAGTCTAACTCCTTCAGATTGGTCTGAAGTGATTGTAATTAGACGTGAAGTCTAATCCAATTAGACTAGGTGGTCTAATGGATCCTGTTATTTGACGGGGACGTCTCATTTCATTAGACGGGGTTGGCTAATTGAAATATGTCTAATGCCATGCTTAAGCAGTTTCTTGAAGCTAGCACCCGCCTACCCACGTGTTCTACCTGTACGCTACTCCTACTCTACTTTCTAGTGAAGATCAGTACGACAGCCAGCTGCAACCAATCAACCAATGCCAAGTAAACGAATATCCTTCACACTACTTGTTTTGCAGGTAAATCTCTGAAGAATATTCGGCGCACTACCAGTTGTGTACGGCCATGATCCTTGTATTCAGAATCTGTTGTGTACTATGGAGGCGTTCCAATGGAAGCTCTCCACGTGTCATTATGAAGATTCGACTGTTAGTTCATGTTCCTTATTTAAAGAATCTCAAGGACAACGGACGAACAACCAGAACTTTGAGTGAACGAATCGCCAAACAATTCATCGATCTATTGATACTATTGAAACTATTAGCAGCTTTCTTGCTTTAGTGTGTGTTAATCAAGAGAGAGTTAGAATTAAATCATCGTTTTAGTTGAGTGATATTCTTCATCATATTGTAAGTTGAATAGAGTCTATTCTGTTCAACAGTAAGCTATTCGTGCAAACTGTATTTGATTCAAAGCATATTATAGTGAATCCTTTTGGTGGTTAGAAGAAGGGGTGACGTAGGAGAGTTTGCTCTGAACATCCATAAACAAACTGTTGTGTTGTTCCCTTTCAGTCATCTTTTCATTCTTGATCATAAGCTTCAAACCTAAGTAAACATTTCCGCACTTGATTCTGTTTCAAGTGTTTACAAGGGTTTGTGTAAAATAGAAAGTAATTTAAATCCTTAACGAGATTTCTATCAAACCGTTTTTCCTAAGCCTTTATCAATCGCCAGACCCCCGTCTCTATTAATTAAGTCGATTCTATCACCTTATGTCAAAGAAAGTATGCACTATATATCATAACAGAGTGTGTGTTATTGGGCGTTAAGCCAGCGGGGTTCCCACTTGAGCCGAATCATAAGTTGGGTGTCTTCAAGAGTTCGGTGCTCACAGATGTTGAGCCCTATAGGAGTCTAGTAGGACGTTTAATTTATTTGTCTTTCACTCGACCTTCCTTGACATATGTTGTATACATATTTTCTTAGTTTTTACATGAACCACGTCGAACTCGTTGGGATGTAGCCCTTCGAGTGGTTCAATATTTGAAGAATTCTCATGGTCAATGTATTATTTTACGCGCCGATGGGAATCTGAAGTTCACTAGTTGGTGTGATTCTAATTGGGCCATTTTTCCTACCACCAGGCATTCTACTATTGGTTGGCTTTTTTTCTTGGAGATTCTCCTGTTTTTTGGAAGACCAAGAAGCAAGCTCCTGTATCCAGTTCCCTTACTGAAGTTGAGTATCGTGCACTTGCTACTTTGACTTGTGAGTTAAAGTTGTTGAAGGGATTATTGGAGTTTTGGGGAGTATCACATTCCACTACTATACATGTTTATTTTCATAGTCAATCTGCGTTACACTTAGCTCATAATCTTGTGTTTCACGAGCGCTTGAAGCATATCGAGATTGACTATCATTTTATTCGAGATATTATTATTGATGTGACTTTTACTACTTCCCATGTTGATACCTCTACTCAGTTAGCTAATATTTTCACTAAACCATTAGGGAAGTAGTAGTTTGATCCTATATTGTTCAAGTTGGGCATTTGTAATTTGCATGCTCCAACTTGAGAGAGGGTGTTAGATTAGATTATATAATTCATCTAATGTTACAAC
Organism: Impatiens glandulifera; assembly: GCF_907164915.1. Lineage (NCBI taxonomy): Eukaryota > Viridiplantae > Streptophyta > Magnoliopsida > Ericales > Balsaminaceae > Impatiens > Impatiens glandulifera. The sequence goes on from NC_061865.1 coordinate 27,292,530, forward strand.
ATAATATAATATATCAGTAAGATATTATTACAATATAATAAATTGTGATAATATCATTATTATATTAGTTTCTTTATAAGTTTAATTTTGTAAAATATTAACATAATATATGGTAAATTATGATAATATTAATATTATATTATATTGATTTCTTTATAAGCGTAATCTAATGTATATATATTAGACATAATCCATGTAACTCTAAGATACGTCATTTAATTTAATTCTAATACAATTCTCTTCTTTATTCTAATATGGTATTAGAGCTAAAAGATAATACTCTCAAAAGTTCTAACCCTACCTTACCATACAATTTATTTTACTATACCGTCGTCGAATTCTTCCCATATTGGTGGTGGTGATGATTTTGCACCACCATATTCCTCGACAACCCATACCTTACCAATTACTAGTGTCTCTACTGGCAGTATCATTACCTTACCAATTATTGGTGTCTCTACTAGCAGCACCATTACCTCCATTATCCAAGAACTCGCCTCCTTCCCAGCGCTGCCGTCGGGCTACCCTCTCAATATTATCATTTCGCATACCCCCTCTAGGTCGTCACAGGCACATCCGCCTCTACAATGCAGCCCCAACCCATGTACCCCCCATATTACCCACCCTACTTCCCTATACCCCCATTGATCCTACTAAGAATCCTTATTATACGAGTTCTGCAGAGACTTACCAATATCTTGCTTACTCGCAAGAATTATGATGAGTGGTCATGTTCTATTGTTCGTGCCCTTACTTCTCGTAGGAAGCTTACTTTTCTTCTCGGTACTGAAGAGAAACCGGTTACAAATCCGGCCAAGATGGAGGATTGGAGGTGTATTCATGCTTTGCTAGTTTCTTGGGTGATTAATACTATTTTAGATGATCTCAAATCTCAGGTATCGTATCATACTGAAATTCTTCCTCTATGGGATATGTTGAAAAAGCGTTTTCAGTCAAGGAATGCCAAGAGAATTCAGTATTTGAAAAAGGAATTGGTTCTCTATGAACAAACTACTGATATGTCGGTCGAGGAGTACATGGGTAAATTACAACCTATTTGGAAAAAACTTCATAATCTTACGCCTTTGCCATTGTGTAATTGTGGGAATTGTACCTGTAATCTTCTTGAGCAGCAGATGGAGATTGGGAAGACTGCTTAGTTACATGATTTCTTAATTAGGTTGTATACTGAATTTTATGGTACTGTTCGTTCTAATATTTTGAATCGGGATCCTCTTCCATCATTGGATATTGTTTACAGCAGGATTCGTGATAAAGAATCTTTGAGGTTGAAGGAGTTGCAGGAGCGATAGAGGGCAGATCTATCGTCTTTTAGCCTTCGAGTTTCCCCCAACTATTCCTCAAGTGGATAGTTCCAAACTAATGTGTGCCCATTGTCGTAAGTCAAGGCATGATCTTGTCACGTGCTTTCTGAAGTATGAATATCTGGATAGTGAGTGGGGTGCGAAAAAAAACAACGACAAGCTTCTCGACTCCAGTGCAAGCCAGCAAGTGGCACGACTACTTCTTTATCGATTGTCGGTAGTCCAACATCTTCAGCGGGGGGATCTGTGAATGCTTCCATGGCTTGAATCTCCCTCTCGCACAACGGGGGCACTGTTTTGACTCCTACTCAATATGATTGTCTATTGGGTATTCATGGTACTTCTTATTCCACTTAGGTGATGGGTAAGTTTGAGTTTTTGCATTGGATTATCAACTCTAAGTATTCTGTTCATATCATAGGGTCTTTGCATTGTCTTTCTGATCCTATTGAGAGGTATGCTAGCCCGATTATTTTATTTGATGGCACCACTATACAGGATATTATTTGTGGTTCTATTCGGTTACCTGATGATGTAGTACTACGGAATGTTTTCTATGTTCCAACTCTAAATTACAGTTTACTTCTAATTCACAATTGCATGCTGATATGCGTTGTGATATTATTTTTACTTCTGATGTGTGCAATTTCTAGGACCGAGACACCAAGATAATGATTGGGGCATGTGAGAAGAGGGGTAGACACTACTAGTTTCGTTGCATTCCAGTAGAATTGGGTTCAACTTTGACAATTCGGGATGTAGAAGAGAAATTATAGCATAGTAGATTGGGGCAGGAGCCCGTTGGAATATCTGCTTGGGCTCTTTCCGTGGACCCCGTCTACTCCTCCGACACTTCCGCATCTTCCGGTTTTTCCCTTGAGTTCTGTGTTAATGATTCAGATGTGCAAGATGAAGCCTTAGGCCGGGGTAAACGCACTCGGGTTCCTTCTACTCACTTCGAGGTTATGTTACTAATGCGATTCACCACTCCAGTCCACCCCCTCTTCAGTCTCACTCACCTTGCTCCGATATTATCTCAAGTACTCGTTATTCTATTGCACATATCTTGAGTTATGATAATTTCTATGTTGTACACCGGGGTTTTCTTGCAGCTGTTACTGCAAATACTAAGACTACCTTTTATCGTCATGCTTTGCGAGATCCAGGATGGCGTGAATTTATTCTTTTAGAGATACATGCATTGGAGGCTAATGATACTTGGAGCATGGAGACATTGCCATCTGGCAAGAAGGCTTTGGGCAGTAGATGGGTGTTTAAAATCAAATATCACTCCAATGGAACCATTGAACGCCTCAAAGTAAGATTTGTGGTCTTTGACAATCATCAGGTGGAAGGTATTGACTATTCTGACACTTTCGCACATGTGGCAAAGATATCTATTGTTCGTACATTCTTAGAAGTTGCAGTTGTGGAGGGGTGGATATTACATCAGATGGATGTTGATAATGCTTTCTTGACAGTGATTTAGCAGAGGATGTGTATATGAAGCTTCCCCCTGGATTTGAAAATAGTGAGCATGCCAAAGTGTGTCGTTTGCGTAAGTCACTCTATGGTTTAAAACAGGCACCACGGTGTTGGTTTGCTAAACATACATCAACACTTCTTGATTATGGTTTTCGCCAGTCCTACTTTGAATATTCTTTATTCTTTTATTAGAAGGATGGGATATCTTTATTTGTACTTGTAAATGTTGATGATTTAATTGTTTTAGGCTCAGATGAATCTCAACTGGATACTTTTATAACTTATCTAGCACTTGCTTTCATATGAAAGATTTATGGGTGTTGAAGCACTTTCTTGGCATAAAAGTGGCCCGGAGTGATAAGGGGATAGCCTTATGTCAAAGAAAGTATGCACTAGATATCATAACAGAGTGTGGATTATTGGGTGCTAAACCAATGGGGTTCCCACTCGAGCTGAACCATAAGTTGGGTGTCTCCAAGAGTTTGGTGCTCATAGATGTTGAACCCTATTAGCGTCTAGTAGGACGTTTAATTTATTTATCTTTCATTCGACCTGACCATGTATATGATGTATACATTCTTTCTCAATTTTTACAGGAACCACGTCAGGTTCATTGGGATGCAGCTCTTCGATTGGTACGATATTTGAAGAATGCTCTTGGTCAAGGTATTCTTTTACGCGCGGATGGGAATCTGAAGTTGACTAGCTGGTGTGATTCTGATTGGGCAAGTTGTCCTACCACCAGGCGTTCTACTATTGGTTGACTTTTTATCTTGGAGATTCTCCTATTTCTTGGAAGACCAAGAAGCAAGCTACTAAATCCATATCCTCTATTAAAACTGAGTATCGTGCACTTGCTACTTTGACTTGTGAGTTAAAGTGGTTGAAGGGGTTATTGGAGTTTTTGGGAGTATCACATTTCGCTGCTATACAGGTTTATTCTGACAGTCAATTTGCGTTACACTTATCTCATGATCTTGTGTTTCATGAGCGCTCGAAGCATATCGAGATTGACTGTCATTTTATTCGAGATGCTATTATTAGTGGGACTATTATTGCTTCCCATGTTGCTACCTCTGCTAAGTTAGCTGATATTTTTACTGAACCATTAAGGAAATAGCAGTTTGATCCTATATTGTTTAAATTTGGCATTTGTAATTTGCATGCTCCAACTTGAGAGAGGATGACAGATTAGATTGTATAATTCATCTAATGTTAAAACATAATATAATATATATATGTGTAAGTTTTCTTATAAGTTTACTATTATAAAATATTATCACAATATTATAAGTTGTGATAATATCAATATTATATTATATTATATTGTTTTCTTATAAGTTTACTATTTAATTTAATGTCTATATATTAAACATAACTTATGTAACTCTAAGATACATCATTTAATATAATTCCAATACAATTCTCTTCTTTATTCTACCATCACAAATTTATAGTGGTTCACTTAAAAGAGTTACATTTATTTCAACCGCTACCAAATTTCACTATTAAAAAGAAAAAATATAAAGTCTTAGATCCAATGTTTATCTCTATAAATGTGTTTTGTTATTTAATTTTTTAATAATAACATATTTATAGAATAAACTTTAAAATAATAATATTTAAATAACTTTGGTTCATGCCTAAGTCCAAACTCAATAAACTCCAATTAATTTATGTAAAATTTATTACAAGGATAATAGTAGGCTAACTCGATCCAACTTTCATTTAGATCTTAAAAATAAAAATAAAACATTTCATAAAATGAAAAGAAATTTAATTAATAAAACTTGCAATCAATAACATAAATCTATACATGCATCTATTCTACAACCCTCCTTAATTGCTAACTTCTACTACAAAGAAATCAAACATTCTACATCCATTTATACAACCCTACTTAATTGCTAGCTTCTACTACAAAGCAAATCAAACATTCATACATCCATTTATTCTCAACCCCACCCGTTCTTTTTACATACCCATCTTATCGGGGGAAATTATTACAATAAACAATCTCTCCCATTCCGTATTTATTCTTATTTTTCATTAAAAAAAATAACTAAACCGAAATATCTTCTTGGGAAGTGGGAACATTATAATTTTACACATGAAGCTTGATGATATCCGAGTTTCAATAGATCCATTCATTGGGGAGAGACACCTCCAAATGTTGTTCTCCAAGCTGCTGATTTTGTTGTTGTTTTTGTTGTAAACTCATCACAATTCCCGTGGCGTTACCTTTGATTGTACAAAGATCATACAAATCCTAAATGATTTTATAATATTTATGTAACACCTTTGAATGTGAAATGAGACAAATCATTCTTACCTATTAGAAAAGGGTAATGAGTCATTAAACCATTGGTATGAATTATTTCGGGTATGATATTGGAATTTGCAAAGTGGTGCTGTTGTAAAACTTGTAACACTCTTGCTGGTATAAGAACTGTGGAGCACCCTGCAAATCATACAAAAGAGATTGAAAAGAAGATTAGTTTGTGTTCTGTTTGATGGTTTTATTATATAAAAATATTTTCTTTTAGATTTCCAAACAGAGCATTATTGCATTTGGAATTCAAACTTATAATTATACTGCCATTAAGATTTCATTATTGACCCATTGTAATTACAATTCTAGTGATCCAAATCCAATTAAAATGAATTTCAATTAAGAAACCCAAACTATGTCTTAAGAGATTTTGAGGAATAAATAGCAAAGCAAGAACACAAAGATGTGATCATGTGAGGAATGCTTTGTATTTATATTCAGTGGCTTTCCAAGTATGCATTATTATAACCCATTAGAAAATGAAGTTTAGGGTAAAAGTTTTCTTTCTTACCAACAATAAAAAAAAATACATTTTACTATTTTTATTTATATTTTTCAAACATCTATAATACTATAGGTGAAAAAATCAATTATTTAGATATATTTAAGTATCATCTCAAAAGTGCAATTAAATTATGCATATTCTTTCAATTTTAACTATGATTAGTCTAACAGTTTAGCACCGACATGCCGTGATTCTGTTCAACAGTTTTCAAAAACGTTAATTCCGTTATTTTGGTTCAATTTAGACCGGTGCATATTATTTTTATTTTAACCATAATCGGTTGATCGGCTCTCACTAAACCGTAGTTCAGTTCAGAGGTTTAAAAACTGTCTTGATTTTCATTTCGTTTTAGACCAATTCGATTTAATCTAAATCGTATCCTTGAACCCTATCAAACTTTCTAAATTAAAACAATTTAAGTCCAAACAAAATGACGTTAATTTAGTCATTAGTTATGTGTTTTTTTAAATAAAGTCAATGGTAATATCATTATCACCCTGATAAAATCATAAGAAAAATACATTATTTAAAAATTATAACATTAACTAGTGACGTCTTAACACTAATTTAAGTTTTAAGGAGGGGTCAACTAAGAAGAAATTAAGAGAGATTAATGAATGAGTATAATTATTATTTTATTTTTATAATGACCTTATTTGGCGAGAAGTGAAATCTTTTTTAAAATCCACTTCTTCTATTTATTTATTAATTTTTCTTTATTTTAAAACAATTAGTTAAATAAAAAATACTTTTAAAACTTATAAATAAATTTTCAAACACAAATTTCAAATTATACTCACTTAAAAACAAACAAGTAAAATATATTTGAAAAGTGGATTTTGATATGAAAATGTTAAATAAAACTATTAGTCTATTAGATTTATAATATATATAATGTTAAAATAATTTAATTTAAAAAAAGTTTCAAGAAAAGAGTCCATTTTCCATAACAATTAAATTCAAATCTTTGGTTTTGATGTTGTTGTAAGTGAATAATAATTTTATTTTAAAAATTAGAAAGATCTCAGGTTGGTTTGATCTGTTATTTTCTAAGTAAATCATATTTTTTTTTATTGTGTGTAATAAAAAGTTGTATCATTAAAGTTAAATGGTTAAAATATCTTTATTATTTAATATTTAAAAAAATAGATGTATTTTATTATTTAATTGATAATTTAAATAATAAATAGAAATATTAATAATTAATTGACTAAAATAAGTGACACCCAACAGTTAAGGCCTTGTTAAAGAGTTTAGGATTAAAATTAATGACTTTTAAATAAAAATAAAAAGTAAAACAATTAAATTAAATAAATAAATATAAGAAAAAGACAATTCACCTTGCCTAGTCTAAGATTCCGGTTTGGAATTTATGAAATGAGACCGAAGATTCCGAACTAATAATAAAAGAACAAAAGAGGGTGACAAGTCAACAACTCCTAACCAATTATATTCATACTTTCTTCAATTCAATTATCACTGCTAAGGCCCTTTTGCTTTTAAGTTTTTAAAATATTTTTTTATTTATTTTTAATTTATCAAATGGTATCTTAGGTATTAATATTTTGATATTTGAACTACCATATTGATATTGGGTTAAAACATAGTGGGTTAAAGATGATTACTCGACCTAATTTCAACTTAAGGCGTTAAGTGGGAATAGAACATTAATTTTTTTTATTATATATTTAGTTATTTTTATTAAATAATTCAATTTTTTAGAATTTTTATCTACAAAAGAATATTAAAATAACTTAAATCCAAACAAAGTCTATATGCTAACTACCCCTTTTTCCCTCTCCTTCCCATCAACTTGCTCCAATTAATCATTTCAATTATTTTAATTTTAAAGCAACTCACCCATAAAAAGATTTTCTTACCAACTTTACTACATTATAGTTATTATTATTTTAAGAAAATTACTACTTTTGCATGACAAGTTGAAGTTTTATATTCTTTCAAAAACATTTAAAATATAATTTTGGTTAAAAAAAACTAATAGAGAGAGAATTTGAACAAGCAAATTGAAAAAGGAATTCAATATTCCGATGACTAAAAATTAAATTACCTGACTTTTTATTGCGATGATGAGACGATTTTCTAGGGGTAATTCCACGTGGCAAGAATACACCTGTCCCAAAAGATGCACTGTTTGGGGCGGATCCCCTTGCGAATAGTGACCTCATACCCGACCCGTTTTGCAGAAGATCCTTCCTCTGGTTGCTATCACCATATGGCTTGGATCCGTCTTCATTTCTCCAGTCATGATGAGTTTCCTTATTCAACAACAATCGGTGATTCATATTACGGAATTGATTAGATTCGAAACTGTGAATACTAGGGTTTCGAAGCAGGATTTCGTCTTCTTCGTCTTGAAGCATATAGTCGGCCATTTGGCGATTGAGTTCAGAAATGAGATCCGTATCGCATTCATCTTCTTCTTCACTAAGTTGAGATCCGAGAACGGAACAATTAGGAGTGGTATCGGAGATAGATGATCCTGAGGAAGAGAAATCAGTAGAGATAGATGATCCTGATTTTGTATGTTTTCCGGAATCATCGCCTTTGAATAACTCAGAAAATAAGAGTTTTCTTCTCCCGGCCTGATTATGGACTAGCTTACCTTTTTCTTCTTCTTCCATGAAAACAGTTAACAAGTTTCAGAAAGAGAGAGAGAAGGAGAGGGGGATGTATCAGTGTGTGTATATTCTAGTATGACGCTAGCTATGTTTCAAGCTCAAAAATGGCCGTCCAAAGGAATATATATCATTTCTTAGTCCATTTTCTTAATTAATATAATACAAAAATTTTGTCATCAAAATAGTTCTAATTTTCAACTTAAAAGACTATATATAGTATGTTTGATTAGAATGAGATTATTTAAATAATCTTAACTAACTTTCATAATTATAATCCGAATAAATTATAATCCGAATAACGTTCGATCCAAATTATCTCTTTAGGAACTGTTTTTCCCAATTTTGACATATAATTAATCTCATCGTCTTAGGAGCAGTTTTTCCCAATTTGACATATAAATATAATTGATCACGAAGAGATGGGGATGAGAATGATATTTATGTCCCAATTATATCTTACTCATCTATCAGGAGACTAATAAACATAATTAAATATATAAAATTGGTTTATTCTTTATATTTTAGAAGAGTTTTTAAATTTATTTATAATAATATATTATAATATATATTATTTAGTGTACTGGGGTTATTTTAAAAACTGAACAAAAGAACGATAATAAAAAAGATTTACGAATTAATTAGAATGGAGCGGGAATGATACCCGATCTGCTTTATTGTCGTTTCTAACCCCAACAGAACAAGATGTTAGATTGTTTGATTAAACTTATTTAAATAAGTAAGTATCTTTTCACTATACTCATATTTCTCTCGACACTAAATTTATTAAAAAATATATTAAAATACACTATATTTTAAATTTTTATTTTTATTTTATCATTATATATTAATTTATTTATTTTATTTTATTAAAAATCTTAAATTTTTTTAAATTATCACTAATTATTATTTTTTAAATAACTGGTGAGATTATTTAAAAATTCAACAAGCCCTTAGTAATAAAATTTAATAATTTTAAAATGTTTAATATAATTTTTTTTGACTGTTTTGTTTTAATAAAAAAAAAACCTCTTGATTAAGTATTTCAAACATAGTTATTTCAAAAAAAAATTGCAAATAAATTATATACAAAATTTAAATAGTTGAATGGACATGAGTTAAATCATCTATAAAATTTGAAAAAAATAATATAAAATATTATAGAAAAAGTTCATTTAAGTAAACCATTACAGTTATACTATAAACTAATAAAATTGATTTAAATCATATATAATATTAAAAATTGACTCATTTAGTCTAGACTAATAAATTAGAGTTAATTTTTTTTTAAAATTTATTTATTTCTTAACTAAATATTTACTTTTTCTCTCTCTTCATTTTTATTAATTAATCAAATATTTTTCTCTCTTTTAATTATTTATTAATTAATTAATTTTTCTCTTTTTATTTATTTTTTTTAATATTTGTGTGAAGATTTTTTTATTTGCTTTATATAAACAAAAATAAATTTAATTGTCTTTTTATTTAATTTTTTATTCAGGTTTATAATAATATTAAACAAAATCATTGAATTATTTTTTTGTTGGTAAAATCTGAAATATTACTTTAGTGTGAGATGAATTAATATCTATTATTATTCATATTTAATGGTCTTTTGTTGGTGAAGAGATGAGTCATTGTAATATCTAAAAATGTAAAATAGTAAAAAGAAATAAATTAAAATAATCAAATATCAAATTCTACAAATGAATAGACGAATGGAGGAAAATAGATAAATTGAGAGAAATTAATTAATTAATTAAAAAAAGAGAAATTAATTAATTAAAAAAAAAATAAAAGGATAAAAAGTAATTAATTAATAAATAAATAGAAAAAGATATAAATTAATTAATTAATTAATTAAAAGAAAGGAAGATAGAAAAAAATAAATATTTAATTAAAAAAATATTAAAAAACTTTAACTCTGTTAATACGTCTAATTGAACTTTTACGTCTCTAATTTTAAATGTGTTTTTTTTTAAACAATAATTATATTAATTTTAAATACACATTATTTCCGATTTCATAATAACAAAGAATTGTGTAATTGAAAGAATCAATAAAATAATTTATAAAAATATCTCTATCAAATATAGAAACTTTAAAAACAGTTGAAAGAAAAATAAAATGGCCTAAACATGGATTTGATTGGGATGTCACTATCATTATTAAGATATCTCAAAATAAGTGAGCTTCAATTTTATTATAATTTAGATTTAAAAATTGAATAATTATTTTAAAAAAAATACAAAATATCTTAAAAGATATGACTCACATTTCTTACTTCTTCTTTTTTATGTTTGATTAATTCATCACAAGATTAACTTATATTTTTACTTCATAATTGATGTGAAATTATTTTAAGTATGACTATGATATCTTTACCAAGTCAATCTTTGATTTGGGTGGGCTAGTGACAAGTAAGCCAACTAATTATATGTGATCTGGTTGAATACAAATAAAGGGATTTATTTACAACTATGTTATTTTCAAAACATAAAACTAAAAATAGTTTTCAATAAAATATAAGTGATTGTGAAACATGGTTTGTGCCTTTTTGTGTTTATAGTTGTGATTCTTCTCTTTGTTGATAAAACTAGAACATGAAGACAAATATTTAAGACTAAAAGGGGAATTAATTAAACTTGGTTGTGAATTAATACCAAGTTAGATAATAACGCTTAAGAGATCATTATTATGTTACTTTTTTTAGTAAGTGATTTTAATTATGTAAGCGTTTTTTTTGTTTGTTTTAATTTAAAAAATAAACACTACATCACATTTGATACATCACTTAAATTTAAGTCATTTTATTTTGTAGAGTGATAATCAAATTTATAATATTTGATTTTTTATTCACTATTTTTATTGTTTAGACTATTATAACGGGTTAAGAATTATTTGTTTAACAATTTAGTGTATGGTTGCAGTGTTTATCCATATTCTCACATTATTTGATTAATAATTTAGTGTATGGTTGCTGTGTTTATCCATATTCTCACATCTAATATTGTTTGATGCAATTAGATATAAATGGAATGACAAAGAAATAAGTGTTTGGTGAGACGTCCAAATCATGTTTTATATATATATTTTTTTTTTAAGCAAATTTAGTGCCATTCAAAATTGATCAAACATACTTCAATTTTAATTTTACATAAACTAGAGTATTCTCCTCATTTATTTAAATAATTTCAATAAATTTAAACATTATTTCACTCATCTTCATTTCATCAGTCACATCCAAATATTAAAATATTATTTATTTAAAATAAAATAAATTATTTTATTATTATGTATTAATACGTTTTAAGTTTTTCTATAAAAAAAATTTACTTCCTCAAAATTAATATCACTAATAACATTGTTATTTGTAAAAAGAATGATTGTGCACGATTTTAAGGAGGTAGATGTTTTATAAAAAAAAAAAAAAAAAAACTAAAGAGTATTAATATATAATAATAAAATAAAATATAATAATTTAAGATAAAATATATTTTAATATTTTGGGTAATAAATTAAATAATGTTAAGAAAAGAAATATATTGATATAATATGTTTTGAGTTCTTTTACCAGCACAAGATTTTGTAACATTCTTAATATTGTATTTATAATTTTTTTATATATTTATCTAAAATAATAAAATGTAAGTATAATATTAATTTTCAAACATTTATTTATAGAGTTCATTATTATAAGATAGAAAAGTGTTGAGTCTATTAGTATAATATTAATTTACAGAATGCATTAGTAAAAGATATATAGGATGTAGTTGAGTCTAATTTAAAATTTGATACTTTATTTATATTTCTAGGCATAATTATGATCTCGATTATAAAATTGAATTTGGTCATCTCATGTACATGAATAATTTTTGTTTCAATGTTAATGGAGTAAAATTGATTTATTTTACTACTCTATTTATTCAATATAAAAGATAATTATAATTCATCACTTAATTTATGACAATTAAAAACTCTTATATAGACTTTCTTGTTTGAGTTATCTTGATAGGTTTAGTTAAAATTTACATTTATTAGTTAATTAATAAGAAATATTAATAATTTGAGGAAGTCAATATAAATTATATAATTTAAGGCCAAATCATTTTCTAGAAGAAAAATAAAATAAAGTGTCAAACCTTGTATTAAGGTACAAAATTTAAGAATTAAGTTTCATTTGCATTCAAACATGACTACTTATGACTTTTGTATATCATTTTGCCATTTTGAATGAAAATGACATTCACCAAACCAAACATAAAGGATTGTATAAATGGTTCCTAATTAGTTGAAACATAGCCACATTAGGTAATGTCATTTTGGTCCTGCAATTAAATAAAAATGATCTCATTATTGGTCATTTTTCCCATTTTTTTAATGCCTCACACTATTTTATATTCATTTTTTTTCATCTTAGCCATGCCTAAAAGAATTGAAATTTAATTCTACTTTTGATATAATGTTTTTGAAGATATAGGAGAGGGAAATTGAGAGAGAAAATGGTGGAATAAATGATATGGTATCATACATTGCTCGGAAATAAAAAAATGTGAGGAAAGAGAAAAAAAGAAAATTCATTTTTTTTTTCAATCAATTAAATTACACCACGTCATTTCTTATCATTTTTTTATATCATTTCTCATAAAAAAAAATTTATATTTTAAAATGAATATAATATTAATTATTTTAATTTTGGAATAATATAATAATTTTAATTAATTCTAAATATGTAAATAAATATTTACAATTATAATTATTTTAAAAATGAAAATATTTTTCGATTGTAGCTTACCTAATTCCTTTTATCAAGCATAATGATGCGAATCGAGCTTTAATGAGTTTGAATATGTAGCGTCAAACAGTTCCGCTTTCGCGGTCTAAAAAGTGCATTGTTGGAACTAGAGATGTAAGCAGTTCGATTCAGTCGGTTTTTTCACCAAAAAATTCATCCCAACAGTTGATGTCGATTTTTCAAAATCTTCCTCCGTCGGTTGGTGGTTATATGTCGGTTCGGTCGGTTTACTAATTTAATCGTTATCGTTGAAAAAATAACAAATATGTAATTATATATAATATATTAAAGTAAAAAATAAATAAAATAATAAATTTATAATATAATAAACTAAAAGAATAAAAATTTATTCAATATTTTTTATAAATAAAAGTTTAATAAATTAAATAAAAATCAATTATTTAACTTTAAAGAGAATATATTAAAATATTAATTAAATTAAAGTAGTTTAAAAAATAAAAATAAAAACATCAAATATATATTAATAAAGATGTGTCTTTCAAAATTGAAACCTTAGCAAAAAAAAAAAATATATATATATATATATATATATATATATATATATATAATATCTTTACCTTTACCAGAAGGCTAGAAAGACATATACTTAAAAAAATATCAAAACACTACAACGGTTCGATCGATTTTTTAGGTTTTTCGTTTTATTGGTTTTGCTTACACCCATAGTTGGAATTAGGTTGGAACATTAGCCGACTTTAAATTCAAAAGATCTTGCTATAACCGAACACGATGGAAACAATTTCCAAATTAATACATTTTCGAAAAACCGTAGATTTCTCGTGTTGATCAACCATGATTACGATTTCCATGACTCGACAGATAATTTAATAAGTCAATGATTTTTTTTTAATTGTGATAATTTCATTTTAAAATTATTAAACATCTCTTTATAATTTATTTAAAATTCAATTGCGATAATTTTCACGAATTTGATTTTGTACCATTGTTCTTTTCTAATTGTTATAAGAATTATGAGTTCTTTTCAAATATGAGGTATTTGATGAACATTTATTTATATATATATATATATATATATATATATATATATATATATATATATATATATATATATATATATATATATCCCGTAGAACATAGTCTAAAAGGATTGAAGTGAAAATCGTGTCCGGCTTCAGAGAGGAGACAACAGAGGAACGTGCTGAGAGGAGCATCATATCCATAGATTTTCTTTAGAGAAGAGATCATCTTTACCAGATTATTAAAAAGAATTTTCGACCAATTGATGTCTTCACCCCTTGTGATGGCCACCATTATTTCAAAGATTTTGTTGCAGTAGATGTAGGAAGAGTCCTTTGCAAGAATAGATTTTAAAATGATGTCGTTGAGTAGGGAAAACTCAACTTTCAGACAGGAACTCTTTCCGTGAGAAGCGACCGGAAAGATATGCCCTTCAAATGATTGATCCGAGAAAACGAGTTTCATCTCGGACAAGATTTCATCTGAGGAGGGAGGGGACTCATAGATCCCTTCAGTTGGAAGCCTGAAAAACATGGCAAATGTTTCCTTTGAGAAACAAACACTTTTGCCAAGAATGGTCGCACGAATATACTTGTTATGATAAAATCTGGCAGTTTCAAAGAATTCATGAAGCGCCTGTTCGTGAAAGATGCAGTGGGTACGCAGAAACTTCTTTAGCCCAGAAGTTTCTAGAGATTGAAACACTGAAACCATTTCAGGAATCACAATGGAGGAGACAAATTTAAATCTATTTGAAGAGATTTTTCAGTGAGAGAAGACATTTCAATAAGGTGAAGGAAAAGCTTAGAGATTCAAAAGCTACAAGAGGGATTTCTTAGAGAGAGAATCGGGGATTCAGGAAGGAGATACTCAAGCTTTAGAGTATGACCGTTTCTTAAATACACCAGAGCTGACGTGTGACCATTAAATTGATGATTATACGAACCGTCAAAAACCTAAGAAACCTATTCCCAAGAGATGCAACTATCATTTAAGATTAATTATGAAAGAGTGCTATTAATGTTAGACGTGTAGTGAAAAATCATCAGACATTTTAGTCACTCTTTAAACATTGAAAGACACTTGTCTTCAATCTATTTGAGAGGTGACTGTTTTAATTTTGGCGGGAAAAGTACATGGACAGATACGGTGGTAGTGGACAGTTGTCCCAATAGCCAAAAGATGAACAGTCTAATGACATAAACAGTTAGACGTCTAATTTACTTTCCACATTCTTTACCTTTGTTAATGTATATAATATAATAATATATTATATTGATATATTATTATATTATATAATATATTCTATTATATTCTATAATATATTCTATTATATTCTATAATATATTATATTCTATTATAGTTTCCCTATATAGCTAATGTAACTCAAGTATAAATACCTTTACTATATTGAATAAAGATGCACACAATATTATTCTCTTTCTATCTATTCTTACATGATATCAGAGTCTAGACTCTAAGGTTTATGGCCATTTAAAGTTTGTGTATTTATTTTTGAACATTGATGTTCACATTAATTCAATTTTAATGGAGAAGTCTTCCAAATTTGCATTCTCTACCGTTGCTGCTGTCACATGTACTTTATTAGAGAACACTTTTCCCAAATTTTCTCTTACAGACATTCAATCACTCTTACAAAAACTTCAATCAAATCATGGTACTACATCTTCTTCATTGCCATTTTCTTCAGTGTTATCTTCCACACTAGGTACTTCTACCTCATAGTTTTTTTATTCAGGATGTTGTAATCATATGACTTCTGAATCATCTTTTCTCACATCCACTAGAAAACCTATTATTTCGTATGTTGTTCACACTGCTGATAATACTAGTTTGAATGTTCAAACTATTGGTACCGCTCAAACTTCTATATTGTCCTTACCTGAAACATGTTTTGTTCCAAAACTTTCGTTAAATCTTATTTCTGTTGGACAATTGTGTGATCTCGGTTTTAACATAACTTTTTCGAGTAATGGTTGTGTTGTCCAAGATCCTTAAACAAATAAAATCATTGGAACGGGACGTAATGTTGGAAGATTGTTTGAACTCACTTCTCTATCTCTTCCATCACAATATTTTGTTGGAGCTATCACTTCTCAAATTTGGCACTCTCGATTATGTCACCCTTCTAAAGATCGTTTGAGTTCTTTAATTTTTAGTGGTTCTTTAGGCCCTATTAAGATTGAAACTTTTGATTGTGTTTCTTGTGAGCTCTCTAAAGGACACGCTTTACATTTTTTTTCCTAATGATTCTAACTCCTTAGCACCTTTTGATACGATTAACTCTGATATTTTGGGTCCTGCACCACATAATACTATGGGTGGTTTAAAATATTATGTGATATTTATTGACGATTTTTCTCGTTATACATGGATCTATTTAATGCGTAATAGGTCTAAATTGTCCTAAATTTATATTCGGTTTGCTAATATGATCAAGACTCAATTTTCCTCCAAAATTAAAATCTTGTGCACTGATAATGCCATGGAATACAAAGAAACAAAATTCATAGAGTTTCTAGCACAAGAGGGCACAATTATTCAAAGATCTTGTCTTGGAACTTCTCAACAAAATGGTTGGGCAGAGCGAAAACATAGACACATTCTTAATGTTGTTCGAGCCCTTCTCATCTCGTCTTCTTGTCCCGATAACTTTTGGGGAGAAGCAGCTTTCACAGCTGTTTATACTATCAATTGCATTTCTTCTCCTGTCATAGATAACATCTCTCCTTTTGAACGTCTTTTTAGTCGAGCTCTGAATTATCAAACTCTCAAAGATTTTGGATGTGTTTGTTTTGTTTTATTACAACCTCATGAATACAATAAATTAGAACCTCGAATTCGACTATGTTGTTTCTTAGGTTATGGAATCGAACACAAATGATACATGTGTTGGGATCCATTGTCTCAACGTCTTCGTATCTCTCGTCATGTATCATTTTGGGAACATAAGATGTTTTCAACTATATCTAAATTTAGAGTCAATGAACCTCCTACTCAATTTTTTTGTGATCCTACCATACCTCTGTTTCCTGACATTTCTTGTGTAGGACCATTTAACAACTCATGCGACTCAACTCCATCTGCATTTCCTACATCGACATCTTCTCCATCTCAAAATCCGGCACATACCTCATATGATCATATCATTCAAGAATCTTATTTTTTTCCACCACCACCACCACCATCACTATCACCACTACCACCACCACCTCCTCGTCGTACCAATCGTGTAAGTCAACCTTCTGTTCGTCTTCGCAACTTTCATGTGTACTCAGTTATTGTCTCTCTCTATGAACCTCGTACTTTTCGCGAGGCCAACTCTAACCCTTTATGGCAGCAAGCAATGGTAGAAGAATTGCAAGCACTTACCAAGACAAAAACTTGGGACTTGGTTGATTTAGCTTCACATAAGTCAGTCGTTAGTTGTAAATGAGTTTTTAAAATTAAGACACGAGTAGATGGTTCAGTTGAACGATATAAAGCTCGCCTTGTTGCTAAGGGATATACTCAAGAATACGGTATTGATTATGATGAAACGTTTTCTCATGTCGCTCGATTGACCTCGGTTCGTAGCCTCATTGTAGTAGCTGCTAGCAAAAGATGGCAAATATTCCAAATGGATGTAAAAAATGCATTTCTTAATGGTGAACTAACAGAAGAAGTGTATATGCAACATCCACTTGGGTATGATCATCCTCCAAATAAAGTTTGTAGACTCCGCAAAGCTCTTTATGGTCTCAAACAAGCTCCTTTAGAGTGGTTCGCCAAATTTAGCTACACCATTGATAATCTTGGTTTCAAATCCAGCTCTTATGATCATGCATTGTTTTTGCGCAAAACAGATCAAGGTTGTACTTTACTTTTACTTTATGTGGATGACATAATAATTACTAGTGATGACACAAATGAAATCTGTGATCTCAAGAATTTTCTACATCAACAATTTGAAATGAAAGATCTTGGACAATTAAGTTATTTCTTGGGACTTGAAATAGCTTCCGACAAATCCGGTTACTATTTATCACAAGCTAAGTACGCAACTGATCTCATATCTCGGGCTAGTATTACTGACACAAAAGTTGTTAGCACACCCTTTGACTCCACAGAACATTTGGCTGCTACTGATGGTATTCCACTAAGTGATGAAACACTTTATCGACAACTAGTTGGTAGTCTTATATATCTTACTATCACTCGGCCAGATATTGCATATATTGTCCATATCGTGAGTCAATTTATGTTATCTCCTCATACAACTCATTTATCTGTCGTTCTTCGTATATTACGATACATTAAAGGAACTTTATTTCATGGACTACATTTTGCTCACTCTTCTCCTCTAGAGTTACGAGCATACTCTAATGCTGATTGGGCAGGTGATCCAACTAATCATCGATCCACTACTAGTTATTGTTTCTTTCTTGGCACATCTCTCATTTCATTGAGAAGTAAGAAACAAACTGTTGTTTCTCGTTCTAGTACAGAATCTGAATATCATGCTCTTGCAGATACTACCTCTGAGCTTCTCTGGCTACAATGGTTACTTCAAGATATGGGTGTTTCTTCATCCGCTGCTATTCCACTTTTCTGTGATAATAATAGTGCAATGCAGATTGCTAATAATGATGTATTTCACGAACGTACCAAACATATAGAAATATATTGTCATCTGACACGCCATCATGTCGTTAATGGTACCATACAATTGATTCTCATTTCTTCGCAAGCTCAGATTGCTGACATTTTTACCAAATCTCATCCTCCTCAACGTTTTCAAGATTAGTCTCCAATCTTAAGATGTTCAATTCTCTTCCACCTTGAGCTTGAGAGAGGGTGTTAGTGTATATAATATAATAATATATTATATTGATATATTATATTATTATATTATAAAATATAATATATTATATTCTATTATAGTTTCCTTGTATTGCTAATGTAACTCAAGTATAAATACCTTACTATATTGAATAAAGATGCACACAATATTATTCTCTTTCTATCTATTCTTACAACCTTTAATTTGGATATGCGTCTTTTAGACGTCAACGTCTAATCACGCTTGTCTTATAGACAGTCAAAAGTCTATTAGAATTTGAACGTCTAATTACGCATATACAACACGTGTTAGACGTGTGTTTGGTTAGACGTGAACTTCCAATTGCTCTTGTCTTATAAACATTTAAACGTCTATTAGATGTCGACGTCTAACCGCGCAGGTTATTAACCAAGATAAGTATCCAAAAGAAGGTATAGACTGCTTGAGAAAACTCACGTCTAAGTAGATGTGCTTCTTAGGCTACTGATCTATTGGACGTATTGAGACCTCTGTCTACTTGTCTATCCAATTACATTTGAACAACATGTTCCCCCTCAGTATATGCATATAAGAAAAATAGTCAAGATCAACATGTCCTAAGATATTTCTAAAGTGAGAAAACATAGTCTCGGGTAAAGGCTTCATGAAGATGTCTACTGTTTTTTGATCTGTTGGCACATATTCAAGGGGAATATGCTTTTGACTGACATGCTCTCGAATAAAATGATGTCTGATTTCGATGTGCTTTGTCCGAGAGTGCAGAACTGGGTTGTAGGTGATGACTATAATACTTGTGTTGTCATAGAAAATTGGAGATTCTTCTACCTCAATCCCATAGACCCTTAGTTGTTGTTGAACCCACAAGAGCTGAGAGCAGCAACTTCCTGTAGCAAGGTACTCTGCTTCAGCTGTAGACATAGCAACGGACGTCTGCTTCTTGCTGAACTATGAGATTAGACGATCTCTAAGGAACTGATAAGTTCCACTAGTGCTTTTCCTATCTAATTTGCACTCTGTATAGTCTACATTTGAGAAACTAGTTAAATTGAAACTGGAATCCTTCGGATACCATAGTCCCACACTTTGAGTTCCCTTCAAATATTTCAGAATACGTTTAGCAACAGTAAAGTGAGAGAGTTTCGGATTAGCCTGGAATCCTCCACATACACCAACAGTAAATTGAATGTCTAGCCTGCTGGTAGTGAGATAAAGCAAGGATCCGATAAGACCTCTATAGGAAGTGATGTTTACACCCTGTCCACCATCATCTTTGTCAAGTTTGCTGGAAGAGCTCATTGGAGTAGTTGCAGCAGAGCTCTCCATCCCGAACTTCTTCAACAACTCTTTGGTGTATTTAACTTGATTGATGAATGTTCCTTTCTCCAGCTGACGGACTTGAAGACTGAGGAAGAAAGTTAATTCTCCCATCATTCTTATTTCAAACCTATCTTGCATCAGCTTGGCAAATTTCTCACACAATTTGGGGTTATTTGATCCGAATATAATGTCATCAACATATACTTGAACAAGTAAAATGTGAGAATCTTTAGTAAATCTAAACAATGTTTTATCAACAGTTCCAATAACGAAATCTTGATCAAACAAAAATTTAGTTAAAGTATCATACCAAGCTCTTGGAGCTTGTTTCAAACCATATAAAGCTTTATCAAGTTTAAAAACATGATTTGGTAAAGTATGATCTAGAAAACCAGGGGGTTGTTTAACATAAACATCTTCATTTAGTTTACCATTTAAAAATGCACTTTTCACATCCATTTGAAAAACTTTAAAATTCTTAAATGATGCATAAGCTAGGAAGATTTTAATTGCCTCAAGTCTAGCTTCAGGGGCGAATGACTCATCAAAGTCGATGCCTTCCTCCTGTTTGTATCCTTGAGCAACTAACCGGGCTTTGTTCCTTATAACTAAGCCATCTCCACTAAGCTTGTTTCTAAATACCCATCTAGTTCCAATGACCGATTGATTAGTCGGTCTTGGAGTTAGATGCCACACTTCATTTCTCACAAATTGGTTTAACTCCTCCTGCAAAGCATTGATCCAATCTGGATCAAGCACTACTTCACCAATTTTCTTGGGTTCAATTTGAGAAATAAAGGCAGAGTTGGATATTTCATCCATTAATTGATGTCTTGTTCTACGAGGAGAGTTAGGATTACTTATTATCAATTCTGGTGGATGATTCTTGTTCCATCTAAAGTTGGGTCCTAAAGGATTAGTCGTCTAACTAGATGGCTCTACGACGTCAGAACTCTCAACATCTTGTTGAACAGGAGTTTGAGCGTCTATTTGATTCTCAACCGGATTAGCCATAGGATCAGACAATGGAATCCGTTTAGCAAGAGCTTCATCCTCACACACAGACTCAAGACTTGTCGCTTCTAATCTGCTAGCAAGGTCGATGGGATCAATGGGATTACTTTCAATAGA
The DNA here is from genome assembly GCF_907164915.1 of Impatiens glandulifera. Lineage (NCBI taxonomy): Eukaryota > Viridiplantae > Streptophyta > Magnoliopsida > Ericales > Balsaminaceae > Impatiens > Impatiens glandulifera. The sequence continues at coordinate 27,313,898 of NC_061865.1, forward strand.
CTCATCACAAACAACATGTAAGGATTCCTAAACAGTTTGTATTCTGTTGTTATATACTCTGTAAGCCTTGCTTACTGAGGAATATCCCAGCATGATTCCAGCATCTGCTTTAGCATCAAAAGCAGTCAGATAATCCTTTCCATTGTTATGGATAAAACATTTACACCCAAATATTTTAAAGTAAAACACTGTAGGAATTCTCCCATAAAACAGTTCATAGGGTGTTTTGTCAAAACGTTTGTTGATTATTGACCGATTTTGTGTGTAGCATGTTGTGTTTATGGCTTCTGCCCAGAACCTCTAAGGAACACCTGATTCAGCAAGCATAGATCTCGCTGCTTCTTTCAGTGTCCATACTCTTTTCTCAGCAATGCCATTCTACTGTGAAGTTCTAGCACTAGACAACTCGTGCCTAATACCAGACTCCTCGAGATAAGAGGATAAGCGTCTGTTGGTGAACTTAGTTCCCTGATCACTTATAATACAAGCAATACTCAAAGATTTTTGGTTCAAAATTCTTCTAAAGATTTTAATCAAATTTTCAGTAGTTTTATCCTTAAATTGCAAAAATGCTACCCATGTAAATCGTGAAAAATCATCAATAACTACTAAGGTAAATCTCATTCCTCCTAAGCTCTTTACAGGAATTGGACCAAACAGATCCATGTGTAATAATTCTAAGCAACGACTGATTGAGATTTCCCTTTATTTTTGAACGATGATCTGCCCTGTTTGCCTAACTGGCAAGCAGGACAAACCTTGTCCTTTGAAAAATATAATTTAGGTAAACCAAACACTAAATTATGAGAGAAAATGTTGTTGATAGTTTTAAAATTTAGATGGTTTAACCTTTTATGCCATAATCATTTCTGATCATTCTTGGCAATCATGCACATAGGGTCAGATGTCTTATTTTACCAGTTCATTTGTAAGAGTTTCCTATCCTGATTCCGGTCAACAGAGTCTTACCCTGCTGATACTTAACCAGACATGCATGAGTTTGAAAATCAACAGATAAACCATTGTCACATAATTGACTAATACTAATCAGGTTATACCAAAGATTATCAACAAGTAACACATCATTTATAGTAAAATTATTATGGATAATCTTACACTTATCCATGGTCATACCCTTCTTATTGTCCCCAAAGGTGATCTTAGGACCTGAGCAATCTGCAATATTAGTTAGAAGTCGTCTATTTCCTATCATGTATCTAGAACATCCGTTGTCCAGATACCCAACAGAGTCCTCCAGGTAGTCACTAGTATGTTCCTACACAAAACAATATTTATAATCGTTTGGTACTCACATTCACTTGGATCCTCGATCAATCAGTCCCTTAGGAATCCATATTTGAATTATTTTTATGGATTTCCCATTTTGTTTTGTAATTAATGCGTATGATTTTGACTTAGCAGATGTCTTTCTGCTAGCCACTGATCCCTTAGCTTTAGAGGATTATTTTCTTTTAAAACTCCTTGACTTCTTGTTAGGTTTTAGATTTCCAAGTTTGCTAGCTGCATCTAACTTAATTTTCAGCCAGCTAACAGTTGGCAGAACATAAGTTATTTCATCTTTTAAAGCTAACTTCTCATGGGTTGGATCAGTTTCAATGTCAGTTAAACTCCCTTTGACAAAATTTATTGGCTTAAGCTTGTTAGTTTCTAAGTTTAACTTTTTACAGGTTTGGTCTGGGTCATTGCTATCAAATCCTAAACCAGATTTGGATCCAGCACGTTTCAACAGATTAATTTGATATTTGACAACTTCTCCAGACCTTGTCCAAGCACTAACAATATACTTTAACCTTTTGTTTTCAAAAGAAAGAGTTTGTATTTGTTCTTTGAGCATCTCATTCTAAGATGAGAGCTCAACTATTTTATTTTCAGAAACGTTTAGTTCAGATATTTGAGATGAAAAGGAAATATTGGTCTCATGTTTCGCTTTTAATTCATTAAAAGAATCTGATAACTTCTTGTACTCAATGGCCATGTCATTGAGTGCAGCTGTTAACTCTTCCTTGATAAATTCTTGAGAGGGAAGATCATTTACCTTGGATTGATCATTTACCATCAAGCATGTGACGACTTCTGTATCATTTTTCCCGGGTGAGTCCTCTAAGTCGCCATCGACCCATTTGGACTTGTTTTCAGCACATATAAAAACCTTCTGATGTTTCTGAATCTTTTTAGTTTGAACGTCATGGCCATAGATATGAATCAGTTTTTCCCAGATATCCTTAGCAGAGGAACATGAATTGATCTCACAAAATATATTCATGTTGATTGATTGATATAGAATATTTTTGGCGATGTTGTCCAAGTTGTTAGTCATCTTATCTTCAGTTGTCCACTCACATCTTGGCTTCACAATCTTTATGGGACCATCGGTAATAATACTCCACATATCATAATCAAGAGCAGCCAAGTGAGCTTGCATTCTCATCATCCAATAATCGTAGTTTTCTTTCGAAACTAGAGGGATCTCGTTAATGATGGACATGATTTATGTTCTTGATGCTTGAGAATAGAAACAAGTCTCTCATACTAATTGATAGGATCGGTGTAATCAATAGAGACGGGGGTCTAACTATTGATGACAAGTTCTGGAAAATTATTTGATAGAAATCATGTTAGGGATTAATATCACTTTCTATTCTTCACAAACCCTTGCAAACTCTTGAAGCGATTCAAGTGCGGGAACGTTTGCTCAGGTTTGAAGCTAAGAACCAATGAAAGTAGAGAAGACAAAATGTAAATGACACAGCGATTTGTTTATGGATGTTTAGAGCAAACTCTCCTACGTCACCCCTTCTTCCAACCACCGGAATGATTCACTATACTTCTTTGAATCAAATATAGTTTACTGGATAACTAACTATTGAATAGAAAAGACTCTATTTAACTTACAATATGTTTAAGAATATCACTCAGCTAGACAATGTTCTTGATTTTATCTCTCTCTTGAAGATGATGTATGAATCCAGTAAGCAAGCAAGCAAACAACAATTCATGAGACATTGCTAAAAGCCAGTAGCTCATCCGTTGTCTTTGAGGATCTATAAATAAAGGATAGACCCCAACGGTCAAATCTTCTGCATTGACACGTGGCGAGCGCCCATTGGAAAGCCGCCCATAGTTAGGAGTACAACAGGCTATGTGCACAAAGATCGTGGTCGTACCAATCTGGTAGTGCGCCAAACATTCTTCTAGGATTGTCCTGCAAGGAACAAGGGAACAAGTAGTGGAAAGAATATTTAATTATGTGACATTCATTCATTGGATGCAATTCGCTGTCGTACTGAGATACATGGATCAGTGGAGCAGGAGTAGCGTACAGCTAGTTGATCGTGGGTAGACGAATGCTAACTTCAAGCGGCTACTGAAGCGAGGCATTAGACGTGCTTCATTAGACTGCAAAGTCTAAGGAAGTTTGACGTCTACGTCTAATATCGGGATCCATTAGACCACTAAGTCTAATGAAGTTAAATGGCACATCTAACTACGTTTCACTTCAGACTTGTCTGAAGGAGTTAGATACCAGCGTCTAACTTTCATCTGTTAGACTACACGTCAAACTAAGTATTTGTTAGACTGCACGTCTAAATACGTATTTGTTAGACTGCGTGTCTAACAGCGTATCTGTTAGACTGCACGTCTAACTACGTATTTGCTAAACTGCACGTCTAACTACGTATTTGTTAGATTGCACGTCTATTTACGTATCTGTTAGACAGCACATCTAACTACGTATCTATTAGACTGCACGTCTAACTACATATTTGTTAGACTACACGTCTAACTACGTATCTGTTAGACTACACGTCTAACTAACAACACGTTTAATAAGCCCGTTTCAAACAAAGTCTAACTTAGCATATTTTGATGCACCTGCACAAAAACAATTTGACGACTTAGCTTTATTCTTATTTAAGTTTTACACAAGTTCATCATAAAAATATTGTTAGTCAATATAATTTGACCCAATATACTTCTATAGGTCTTTGGGATAGAGCATCAACAACAACATTATCACATCCTTTCTTGTATTGCATAGAAAAATCATAGATGACTAACCTGTACAGCCACTTCTCTTGAGTCAGGGTTTGAACTCTCTATTCAAGGAGGTGTTTAAGAGACTCATGATCCGTTTTCACCACAAATAGTTTATAGCGTAAATATGGTCTCCATTATTTTACTACAAATGTGAGAGCTAACAACTCTCTTTTGTATGTTGACAGAGGGTTCTTTGCAGCAGGTATTGCTCGACTGATAAAAGCTACGGGATGATTGTTCTACACCAATACTTCCCCAATGTCGAAGCCACTCACATCTCTACCACAAACGGAATAAAAAAATCTTGAATAACCAATATTGGAGGGGTTATCATACATGACTTGAGCAACTTAAATACCTCATCAACTTGATCGATCCATGCAATGTTGCCTTTCTTTAATAACTCAGTTAAAGGACGAGAAATCACCCCATCGTTCTGGATGAATCTTCTATAGTATCTTGAAGGCCAAAAAAAACCTCCTAGTTGTTTGATCGAGCTTGGTGTTGTCCAAATTTCCATGGTCCTGAGTTTCTCCGGATCAATAAGTACACCCTCTCAATTAATAATATGGCATAGGAAAGCAATCTGACTGCTTCCAAACTCACATTTCTCACGATTGAGGAATAGAGTATTTATTCTCAAGGTCTTTATTTCCTATTTTAAGTGGTGAAAATGTTCTTTTCAGTTAGTGTTATATACCAAAATATCATAAAAAAATACTAACACAAATGTTCTCAAGAGGGGCTTCAGCACTGTACTCATGAGACTTTGAAAAGTAGATGGAGCATTGGTAAATCCAAATGGAATCACTAGAAACTTGTACAACCCCTCATGAGTATAGAAGGTATTCATGTGACAATCTGTTTATTTCATTCAAATCTGATGGTATCCTGAGCGGAGATCGAGTTTGAAAAAAACTTTTGAACCATGCAGTTCTTCAATGATTGGTATGAAACATGTATTCTTCACTGTTTGTAGCTGCATTTTGTTGTCTATAATCGATTCATAGTCTCCACGAAAGATCTCGTTTACGTACTAGTACCACCGGTGTTCGAAATGCACTATGACTATGCTGTATTATTCCTTTATCTAGCGTATCATCTACCATGATCTCAATTTCCCCCTTTTGAATTGCAGGATACCTATAAGATCTCAAACATATTGGATGAGTACCCTCCTTAAGATAGATTTGATGATCAAAAGCCTGTATAGGAGGTGATCTCACTAGTTTCTAGAATAAGTCTGTATATGTCGCAAATATTTGAGCCATTTCTTTTGGTGCTTCTTGAAGACTCTGTAAGCATTAAAAATCTACATACACAATTTATAAAATTAAAATAATTATTTTAATTTATTTTTAAATCAAAATAATTAACCCCACGGCCAAAAACTCAATTAAACAATTAAATTGATTAATTATTGTGATAAATAAAGCCTAATTAATTAAAGTTAATGGCCAAAACAAAAAAAATATTTGTGATAAATATTGTACACATTTATCTTAAAATAATTTCAGAAAAAATCAAGGAATTAAAATAAATAATTGAGGATGAAATGAGGTACCCATTTCATCCCTCAAAATTATTTATTTAACCCTAAAATATACAAAAATAAATAAATAAAATAAATTGGCAAAATATTTGTCTTATTTATTTTAATATTTTGTGTATTTAAAAAGATAAAAAATAAAGCCAAAAGGGTGAAAAAAAATTAATTTCAAACAATCACCTAAGATTTTAAAATAAAAATAAAATTGTAATAAAGTGTAGCCGAAATCCTGGAGGAAAGCTACAACCGCGACCGCGCCCATTGTATCAGCGCTAGAATTTCATCCAATGCTCTAGACACTCTCGCGTATTCGGTTGTAAGCGAAGGAGCGCGCGCCCGCACCTCACCAAATCGGTTAACGCCCGTTAGCTGGAATGCTAACAGAGCACCCGATCGTTGACGGAACTAGACAAAACGCTCTGTGTTCGCATTTTCCATCAAAACGACATCGTTTTGCGCTTGGTTCGTCTTCCTCACCGCGATCACCAGATGGATAAGGACGAATCCCATCTTTGATTTATCAAAGATGGAACTCGGTCATTAATCAACCTTTCTAGCTAATTCGAAAGGTAAAATGATAACCCTACTTCGGTGATCATTTCTCCTATATAAGGTGTAATCAAAGACTATTTCGGAAAGTTGGATCAAGAACAACAAAAACGTCATTAATGGCTTTTGGCTGATTCAATCCACTTGAAGCCTCCACCGACTCAGGAAGGCTATAAATAAACTCCCTCAACCTTTCCGAAGGCAAGAGATAACATCTCAAGCCTTAATCAAAGAATTATGAAAATTCGCCTTTAAAGCTCAAAGCTTCTTATTTTTCAAAAATTATGTATAAGGTTCTAAAGCTTGGATCTATGCATCCCAAAAGCTTCCTTAAGGCCTAAGGAGTGTTCTTCAATCATTGGTAAGCTTCCAATCATCCTTTAATTCATACTTCAAATTTGAAATCCAAATTTTATATTTCAGTTTTCATAAGCTTGTATGTTGTATTATTCTTAAATTTGATTGTTATAAATCAATCTTATGATCATTTATGAGCTTTCTGTGAAAGACAGAACCGATTAATCGGTCTTAAATAGAAAAACTCAAATTTGAATTTGAATTAAAAAAAATTAAAATATCGGGTTTATGTTCTTGGACTAATCTTTATGGATAACAGCCCAAAAACTTCTGAACATAATTGTAATGATATTGTTTGATCCATCCCAATCATGTTTGATTAAAATCAAAATTTTCAAAATAATTGAAAATTTTGAGTTCTTAAATTGGTCCAAACGAACAGTCAGTGTTCTTGTTTTGGTATCAATAAGTATATAGAGTATAAAGAATCTATTGGCTAGTTCCTTACATTTCAAAACAACTTTAAAATCAAAAACCCAATTTTTGGTTAGAAACTGTTTTGAAAAAATTGATCATCACCCAAGTCGATTGATACCTTGGGGTGATATTCTAATTGTTCCTGTGAGCTTTGTGAAGCTACACAGGCCCTTGGATCGAAGAATCCAAGCCTCCATCAAAATTGTAAAACCTGTAATTTTTATGTCTTGAGGACCGAGATATCCGACCGAGAATCTTCGGTCCCAGATCAAGAAACTTAACCTAGGACCGACCGATCTAACCGAGGCTTGTTAGCCAAGACCGAGAGGTCCGACCGATGTTCTTCAGCTAGGACCGAGAGGTCTGACCAATGATTTTTACATTCGAACGAGAGATTAGACCTATGACCAAAAACTCCCGAACTTGGACCAATGGCTTCCACCCATGACCGAGAGGTCAAACCTAGGACCGAAGATCTCGACCTCGATTGAGAATTTCCGAACCTAGGATCAATAGAGTTAGTCCCAGGATAGCCTAGGACCGGTGGTTTTTACACCCCGACTGACAATCCCAACCAAGGACCGAGAGTCCTTAGCACCTCGATAGAGGCTTCTTAGCCCGGACCGATGTGTCCGACCGAGGGTCCTAGACCCCAACCGATGAAAACCAACCCAAGGCCTAGGACACCGGTCCTAAGGCCTATATGGATCTCATTTTCAAAATCCAAAAATATTTTTGTAAATTTGGAACCTGAAACTATTTTCTGAAAATCCCGAAAAAGTAGTTTCAAAATATTTTTGGGATGTTTTCACAAAAAAATATTTTGATAAAGGCTCATTTGACATTTATATTTAAACCATAATGTTTTTAAATGACTGATATTATTAAGGTACACTCTCCCTAAGTTATCATCAGCAATAAGTATCAGTATTTAAATAATTGTTTTTACAAATCTTTAAATAACGCACAAACCTTATGAATGCTTAGAACCGGAAGACTAATCGGTAAAAATAAAATTATATACAACCGATTTCAAAACCCAAATTTATAAATAGACCGTCTATAAAACGATACAAAGGATAAAGCACGAAATCTTTTTCTCGAGTATCACCAAACTACGAACTAAAAGAAACTCTAGTCAATACGTTTGTATATGTATGCAATTTTTATTGATTTTCAAAAATTAATTGGCAAATCTGTTTCAAATAAATAATATTTTAAATTAATTATTTCTAATTAATTTAAACAAATGATTTCTAAACAAATCAAATTGTAATTTCATTACCACAAATCATCGGATTTTTTTTTAAATTGAACCCCAAATTAACTGTTTTTAATTAATTTCAAAAGTTGTCACGGATCATTTGAATTTTTTTTAAATACATTTTTATTTTAAAGAAGACTTCTGACACGCAAACCGAGTTTAATATTCTCGAACCTCGAGCTTTTCCAAGACTTAGGATTTTCCGGTGGTTATAGACTCACAATTGAAATAGCAAAGAATTGACTCATACTTTCTTGTGGATTTCTTACTTGAACAAATGCAGCTTTGTTTCCATTTTTCAACATCTATGATAAGTTATATCCTTAGATGATATTGATATTCGTTTGATTAACGCCCTATAAGAACCAAGTTTCACCTTCTGCGTCAATTTCTCAAAGTCCCAACAAGAAGGACCAATCGTGATAAATCATTCGATGCCTAGGACTATATCATAATTGGACATATCCAGTACCCGCACATCAGCAATATCTTCTTCATCATCCTTGGTCCAATTAAGATTTTTACAATGCCCCTCACTTATTAGGTTAAAATCATCAGCCACTTTTACATATAGAGACTAAGTACGTAAATCATTCCGAAAGCTCTAAATCCTTACAGGGAAATTGGGTGATTAATGTTTTTAATGACTTGAAATTGATAGTTGTGGGTAATACCAATCTAAGAGAATTGTAACATGTAGTAGTCCAATCTTACCAGAAATCCTCAAAGTTTGATAGTTCTGTGATCCAGACAAAGCATGGATAGAAATAGAGGGTGTATCGTTGGCTGGTTTGGAACTAGTAAGATCTTCTCCATATTCCGATAAAAAGTTCTCACATTCCCCTACATCATTTACTGTAGTCATAAATAACTTAGCTTTATATTTGTGATTAACATCATATTTATCATCACATGTATAGCTAAGACCCTTTTTCTTATGATCATCAAGTATTTTCAGGTCCATCTGTTGCATATTCCTTTGTCTAGAATTTGTGTAAAAGGTGATGTATAGTTAGGAGTTTGCTGACGGGGTTTAGAATTATTAGGCTAGTTGGATTTTGGGAGATTGGGAGTAGGTAAAAGGGGTGGGTGGTTGCTATATAAATGATTGCTTGTGAATAATGCTTTATAAGTGGCTTCCTGCACTTTTGCTACTGTCATAGATGCATTTATGGACTCAGGTTGTAATAATCTAGCATCATTTGAGATTTCCCCTCTTAATCCACTTAAATAACAATCTAATACATACTTCTCTGGCATATGAATAAGTTTCCAAGAAATAGCCATGTAGCTCATATTATATTCTTAAACAGTGTTTGTTTTTTTTTGGAAAAACAACTTAGTGTCGTTTAATTAAAAACCCCAAAAAAAGGGAAAATGAGTTTCAAGAAACAAAGATAGACAAACCCTAGCTTTGTTAAAAATATCAAATGAGTTTAAAACAACCGAATTATAGAAAAATAGAACAACAAACAATTGAATTACAAACAAGTCATCAAAAAAGAATTATTTGAACCTTTATTTCCTTGTAATGATTTTTAGGGGATATTCCATCTTTGACTGAGCTTCCAATTGTCTTCATTAATCAGAATTTTCCTCCATGTATGTATGAGAGTGTTGCCATCAGAAATAATATCATCCCAAACATTTTATTTCGTTCTCTTATTCGTGCTATGAATTCTTGTATTTCTTTCTCTCCAGGTATTGTAGACTAGGGCTCCAAAGAAGCATTTGAAAATATTTGCATAAAAGCTATCTCCCTTAGCATTTTTCTTTACAAACTCTATGATTTCGTTCCATGTACCTGGGAATTTAGTGATATTCATGTTCGGAGAAAATTTGATCCACAACTTGGATACAAATGTGCACTCCCCAAACAAGTGGTTAATGCTTTCCTCTTTTACTGCGCAGATTAGGAAATTCACATTTGGAATATTCACATACTTCTTACTTTTGTCTTTTATCGTCAATCTTTTCCTAAATGTTAGCCAAAGAATGAATTGGTTTCGAGGTATAACCTTTGAAGACTAGACTACTTAATACCAATCGACCACCACCTCCTTTATTTTAATGATTTTCCGTGTTTTTCTTACCACAAATTTTCAATTCATAATAGTATCACAGCTCTTTGTATCAATATTTTCATTAAATTGTATATTATTGATCAGATTTAGAATTCTGACTAATTCTAGAATACTCCTAAGAATAAAGCTTCATTTTCCTTTTTAAATATCTCTAATTGAGTACAAGAGACATTTTCTTCTGATTCTGACTCTAATATATTGGAATTCCTCCTGAATAATTATATGATTATTCTCTAACCACGAATCATGCCAGAATAATATTCCCCTTCTATTACTGATACTAAATTTTATCATCTGATATTCCTCTCCTCTAGCTCTTAGAATTTTCTTCAAGGACCATGCCATTTCATTTTTGATTTGGCATGTCCATATGCTAGCTTCTCCTTTCATGAATATTGTATGAACTCATTTAACCCATAATGAATCTACCTTCCTCTCAAGGGTCCATACATGTCTGATTGTGAGCACTCGATTCCATATGACACAATTTTTAATGCCAAGACCTTCTTCTTCTTTTGGGTACATATAGTTTCCCATTTGACCTTTTTGCCTCTTCCTTGAGTACCCTAGATGAAGTCTCTCATCAGCTTATCTAGTTCATCCATAACTTTTTTGGGAATTACTATTTGTTGTGCCCAGTAGCCAATGATTCCCATAGTAACTCTTTTCACAAGCTCTATTCTTCCTGCGTAAGACACGTTTTTTGTAGCCCAATCCAATATAGAATTTATGATATTTTCAATAAGTGGGCGAAAATGTGAGCTTTGAAGTTGATTTACAGATAAGGGGACTCCAACATATTTTACTGGAAGCGTTCCTTCTTTTATCCCCCATGATATTAAATATATTCTGCTTTAAATCCTTTTTCACTCCTCCTCCATAGAAAGCCTAACTTTTGTCTTCATTAATGAATAAACCTGTAATACTAGAAAACATTGTCAGTGCTTCCTTGATTGTACTAACAGATTCAACATTTGCGTGAGCCACTAAGAATAGATCATCAGCAAAACAAATGTGTGTTATTGCTTGTTTCTTGTAGTAGGGGTGAAATTTGAATTTATGGTTCCTTAGGAGCATTTTAAAGATGCAGTCCAGGATATCCATAATAAGAACGAAGAGGTAAGGTGAGAGAGGATATCCTTTCCTTACTCCTCTTTTACCCTTAAAGAAGCCACTATGTATGTCATTCACGCTAATAATAAAGTGAGGGGTCGAAATACACTGCATTAACCACTCGATAAAAAATTTAGGGAAACCGATAACATAAAGGAATTCATGAATATATTCCCATATTATCGAGTCAAAAGATTTTTGAATGTCAATTTTCAAAGCCAATCTTGAAGATATAGCTTTCTTCCCTTAACTTTTCAATAAACTCTACATAAGAAGTATGTTATATGAGATAAAGCGATTCAAAATAAAAGTTGATTGCCCTAAACTAATTAATTTTGAAATAAAAATTTTAAATCTTTACGAAAGGATTTTAGAGATGCTTTTATAGATTACGTTACAACATGAAATATGACGAAAGTCCTGAATTTTTTCCGGAAGTGAGATTTTGGGAATCATATTCAATATTGTAACGTTCCATTGCTTAAGCATTTTCCTGTTTTGAAAGAATTGAAATGGCACGATCGGCAGCACCGCGGAGTCCCCTATTTTGCAAGCGCTGCTAGGGTTTCAATCGTACTGATCGTGCATCGTTGTAACTACCGCAGCACGAGCGACACGGTCAATACCGCACAATAGTCGTCACCATCGACACAAACGACACGATCGCTACAAATGACAAGATTGGTAGTACCGCGAAATCCCCCGGTTGGATCATTCACAAGCGCCACTAGGGTTTCAACCGTACTAATCGCACATCACGATAAGCGCCGTTGTTTTTCAGTTCTCTCATTTATAGCCAACTATGGTCGCACTCTCAATCTAACTACGCCTAACTATGTATTTGTTAGACTGCATGTCTAACTATGCATATTTTAGACTGCACGTCTAACTACGTATATGTTAGACTGCACGTCTAACATACAATGCGTCTAATTAGCCTACTCAGATCGCGTCTAAGTTAGCCAGATCTTGATGCTCCTGCATAAACACAATTTAGACGGCTTAGCTTCATTCTTATTTAAGTTTTACACATATTCATCATCAAAATAACGTTAGTCAAACTAATTTGACCCAACATTTTCTCCCTTTTTGATGATGTTAAAACTTAAATAAAATATTAGAGATGTATAAGCACATTTGATAATCATCAACGCAATAGATAGCAAAAGAATATATATTCATATTTTCAAAAGAGACATAACATGATCAATAATCGAAAGATTTTCAAAAACATTCAGAAACAGCACAAGATTTTCTTTCCTCCTAAATGTAAGGCCAATCTTTTCCTTTTCCCACTTTTTAACATCATCGAGAGAAATGGATTCCTACTAATCTCTTTCGGCTAGAAGGGTCTCTCAATTTATTTTCTTTTGCTTGAGCCTCCTATCTTGGACAATGTAGTCAATAACCTTTTGATAGTTCAATATCAATTTGATGAGAATCCCAGGTTCCGAGACACTGGAAATGATAGAAGGAAGAAACATGCTGAGTGGAGCAGCATATCTAGGGGATTTCCTTTCAAACATCCCATCAAATTACGGAAAATGACCCTCGACCAGTTGATTGTTGTCCCCTTGGTGATAGCAATCATCATCTCGAAGACCATCTTCGAGTAATGGTTAGAACATCCCTTGGCCAGAAAGGATCGGGAAGTGATGTCGTTGAGTAAAGAGAACTCAACTTTCAGAGAGGACTGCAGTCTAAAGTTATTGTCATGAACCAGAGTCCCATCAAGAAAGGTATCGGAGAAGAAAAACCCCATTTCAGTTAGGACTTCCTTCGAAGATGTGGGGAACTCAGACAGTCCCTCGGATGGAAGGTTGAAGAAACGAGCGAAGGACACTTCAATGAATGCAGCAATATCATCAAATATTTTGGCTGCAATGAGTATGTCATCGTATAGCCCAGCGTATTTGAAAATTTCACGAACCTTAGGTTCATGAATGACAACGGGGGCCTGGAGGAATTTGTCGAGGCCAGAAGCTTTTAGCGAATCGAACATAGCTACTATCCCAAGAATTTCCATCATGGACATAGAGTGGAAGTCGATTTGAAGTGTAGAGGGTGCAAGAGAACCCATTTTAAAAAGAGAAGGTGAATATTTCTTGAAGAATGCGAAGAGGCAAATGAAGAACTCTTAGAGAGAGAGTCGAAGATTTAAGAGGGAGATACTCAAACCTTTGAGTATGACCGTTTCTTAAATAGAGGTATGCTGACGTATGGCTATTAACGTAATGATTATATGAACCGTCAAAAACATAATAAACATATTCCTAAGAGACGCATCAGTTGAGATAGCTAGCATTTAAGGTTAATCATGAAATAGGGCTATTAATGTTAGACGTGTATTGAAAGGTCATCAAACATTTTAGTCACTCTTTTAACATTGAAAGACATGTCTTCAATTCATATAAGGGATGACTGTTTTATTTATGGCGAGAAAAGTACATAAACAGATATGGTGGCAGTGGACAGTTGTCCCAATAGCCAAAAGATGACTAGTATAAGTACATATGTAGTTAGACGTTTTAATTTACTCTTCACATTCCTTCCTCTGATTTGGACTTTGACCGTCTATTGGACTTTGACCGTCTAATTACGCATAAAAACCACGTGTTAGATGTGTGTTTGGTTAGACATGAGCGTCCAATTGCTCTTATCTTATAAATGTCTATTAGACTTCAACGTCTAACCGCGTAGGTTATCAACCAAGACAATTATCAAACGGAGGTATAGACTGCTTAAGCAAAATCTTGTCCAAGTAGAAATCTTCTTAGACTACTGATCAATTGGACGTATTGAGACCTCTACCTACTTGTCTATCTAGTTACATTTAAACAACATGTTCCCCCTCAATTCATGCATAAAAGAAAATCAGTCAAGATCAACAAGTCCTAATATATTTCTAAAGTGAGAAAACTTAGTCTCGGGTAGTGGCTTCGTGAAGATGTCTGTTGTTTGTTGATTTGTTGGGACATATTCAAGGTGAATATGCTTCTGACTGACATGCTCTCGGATGAAATGATGTCTAATTTCGATGTACTTTGTCCGAGAATGCAGAACTAGATTGTAGGTGATGGCAATTGCACTTGTGTTGTTGCAGAAAATTGGAAATTCTTCTACCTCAATCCCATAGTCCCTTAGCTGTTGTTGAACCTACAAGAGCTGAGAGTAGCAACTCCTTGCAACAAGGTACTCGGCTTCAGCTGTAGACGTGGTAACAGACGTCTACTTCTTACTGAACCATGAGATTAGACAATCTCCAAGGAACTAACAAGTTCCACTAGTGCTTTTCTTATCTATTTTGCACCCTGTATAGTCTGCATCTGATAAACTTGTTAAGTTGAAACTGGAATCCTTCGGATACCACAGTCCCACATTTTGAGTTCTCTTCAAATATTTCAAAATGCGTTTAGCAGCAGTAAAGTGAGAGAGTTTAGGATTAGTCTGGAATCTTCCATAGAAACCAACATCAAATTGAATGTCTGGTCTGCTGGACGTGAGATAAAGAAAAGATCCGATGAGACCTCTATAGGTAGTGATGTCTACACCCTGTCCACTAGCATCTTTGTCAAGTTTGCTGGAGGAGCTCATTTTAGTAGCTGCAACATAGTAGTTCTCCTTCCCGAACTTCTTCAACAGCTCCTTAGTGTATTTAACTTGATTGATGAATATTCCTTTCTTCAACTAACGAACTTGAAGGCCAAGGAAGAAAGTTAATTTTTCCATCATGCTCATCTCAAACCTATCCTGCATTAGCTTAGTAAATTTCTCACATAATTTGGAGTTAGTTGATCCAAATATAATGTCATCAACATATACTTGAACAAGTAGAATGTGAGAATATTTAACAAATCTAAACAGTGTTTTATCAATAGTTCTAATAACGAAATCATGATCAAACAAAAACTTAGTCAAAGTATCATACCAAGCTCTTGGAGCTTGTTTCAAACCATATAAAGCTTTGTCAAGTTTAAAAATATGATTTGGTAAAGTATGATCTAGAAATCAGGGGGTTGCTCAACATAAACATCTTCATTTAGTTTACGATTTAAAAATGCACTTTTCACATCCATTTGAAAAACTTTAAATTTTTTAAATGATTTATAAGCTAGGAAGATTCTAATTACCTCAAGTCAGGCTACAGGTGCAAATGACTCATCAAAGTCAATGCCTTCCTCCTGTCTGTATCTTTGGGCAACCAATCGGGCTTTGTTTCTTATAACTAAGCCATCTTCACTAAGCTTGTTTCTAAAGACCCATCTAGTTTCAATGACGGATTGATAAGTCGATCTTGGAGTTAGATGACACACTTTATTTCTCACAAATTGGTTTAACTCCTCCTGCATAGCATTGATCCAATCTGGGTCAAGCACTGCTTCACCAATTTTCTTGGGTTCAATTTGAAAAATATAGGCTGAGTTGGACATTTCATCCATTAATTGACATATTGTCCTACGAGGAGAGTAAGGATTACCAATTATCAATTCTTGTTCCATCTGAAGTCGGGTCCTAAAGGATTAGTCATTTCATCAGATGGCCCCACGACGTCAGAACTTTCAACATCTGGTTGAGCAAGAGTTTGAACGTCTCGTTAATTCTCAACTAGATCAGCCACAGGATCAAACGAGGGAATCTGTTTAGTCAGAGCTTCATCCTCACACATAGATTCAAAACTTATCGCTTCTAACTTGTTAGCGAGGTCGATGGGATCAATAGAATTACTTTCAACAGACTCATCACAAACAACATGTAGGGATTCCTCAATAGTTTGTGTTTTGTTGTTGTATACTTTATAAGCCTTACTTACTAAGGAATAACCCAACATGATTCCAGCATCTGCTTTGGCATCAAAAGTAGTCAGATAATCCTTCCCGTTGTTATGAATAAAATATTTACACCCAAATAATTTAAAGTAAGATACAGTAGAGATTCTCCCGTAAAACAGTTCATAGGGTGTTTTGTCTAAACGTTTGTTGATTACCGACAAATTTTGTGTGTAACATGCTGTGTTTATGGCTTCTACCCAGAACTTTTGAGGAACACCTGATTCAGCCAGCATAGATCTCGCTACTTCTTTTAGTGTCCTCACTCTTCTCTCAGCAATGCCATTTTGTTATGGAGTTCTAACACTAGACAACTCGTGTCTAATACCAGACTCCTCGAAATCAGAAGTTAGGCGTCTATTGGTGAACTCGGTTCCCTGATCACTTCGAATAGAAACAATACTTAAATATTTCTAGTTTTGAATTCTTCTAAGGATCTTAATCAAATTTACAACAGTTTGATCCTTAGACTGCAAAAATACTACCCATGTAAATCGTGAAAAATCATCAATAAATATTAGGGTAAATATCATTCCTCCTAAGCTCTTTACAGGGATTGGACCAAACAGATCCATATGTAAAAGTTCTAAGTAACGGCTGGATTGAGATTTCCCTTTACTTTTAAATGATGATCTGCCCTGTTTGCCTAATTGGTAAGCAGGACAGACCTTGTCCTTAGAAAACTATAATTTAGGTAAACCGAACACTAAATTATACAAAAAACAATGTTGTCGATGGTTTTAAAATTTAGATGGTTTAATCTTTTATGCCATAACCATTTATGGTCATTTTTGGCAATCTTGTACATATGGTCAGATATCTTATTTTTCTAGTTCATTTTATAAGAATTTTCTACCTTACTTCCGGTCAACAAAGTATTACCCTGCTGATCCTTAACCAGGCATGCATGAGTTTGAAAATCAACCGACAAACCATTATTACATAATTGACTAATGCTAATCAGGTTATAACATAGATTGTCAACAAGTAAAACATCGTTAATAGTTAGATTACCATGGATAATCTTACCCTTACCCGTGGTCTTATCCTTCTTGTTGTCACCAAAGGTGATCTTAAGGCCTAAGCAATCTGCTATATCAGTTAGAAACCGTATATTTTAATTTCATGTGTCTGGAATAACCGTTGTCCAGATACCAAACAGAGTCCTCTAGGCAATTACTCAGAAAACAATATTTACAATCGTTTGGTACCCACATTCACTTGGGTCATCGGTCAATAAGTCCCTTAGAAATCCATATTTGAGTTATTTTGATGGATTTCTTATTTTGAGTTGTGATTAATGCGTATGATTTAGACTTAACAGACGTATTCCTACTAGCCATTGATCCTTTAACTTTAGAGGATGATTTTCTTTTTAAAACTCCTTGACCTCTTGTCAGGTTTTGGTTTGCTAGACTTACTAGCTGCTTCTAACTTAATTTTCAGCCAGCTAACTGTCGGCAGAACATAAGTTATTTCATCCTGTAAAGTCGTCTCTTCACGGATTGGATTAGTTTCAGTATCAGTTAAACTCCCTTTGACAAAGCTTATTGGCTTAAGTTTGTCAGTTTCTGGGTTTAACTTTTTACAGGATTGATCTGCGTCATTGCTATCAAATCCTAAACCGGATTTGGATCTAGTAGGTTTCAACAGACTAATCTTATTTTGACAGCTTCTCCAAGCCTTGTCCATGAACTAACAATATAGTTTAACTGATTGTTTTCAGAAGATAGAGTTTGAATCTTTTCTTTGAGCGTCTCATTCTCAGATGAGAGCTCGGTCATTTTATTTTCAGAAACATTTGGTTTAGAAATTTGAGATGAGGAGGAGATATTTGTCTCATATTTTACTTTCATTTCATTAAAAGAATCTGATAACTTATTGTACTCAATGGCCATGTCATTGAGTGCAATAATTAACTCATCATTGGTAAACTCTTGTGGGAGAAGATCAGTTACCTTGGATTGATCATCTGCCATCAATCATGTGACGGCTTCTGTATCACTTTCACAAGATGAGTCTTCTGAGTCACTATCAACCCATTTGGACTTGTTTTCAGCACATATGGGAACCTTTAGATCTTTTTGATTCTTTTTAGTTTTAATGTTATGGCCATAGATCTAAATCAGATTCTCCCAAATATCCTTAGCAGAGGTGCAGGACTTGATCTCACAAAATATATTCATGTTGATTGATTGATATATGATATTTTTGGCAACGTTTTCTAAGTTGTTAGTCATCTTATCTTCTGTTGTCCACTCACATCTTGGCTTCTCAATCTTTATGGGAGCATCATTAATGACATTCCACATATCGCAATCAAGAGAAGCCAAGTGCGCTTGCATTCTCATCATCCAATAATCGTAGTTTTCTTTCGAAAGTAGAGGGATATCGTTAATGATAGACATAATTCAGGTTCTTGATGCTTGAGAATAGAAAATAGGGCTCTGATATCAATTGATAAGAATAGTATAATCAATAGAGACGGGGGTCTAACTACTGATGAAAACTTTTGGAAAACGGTTTGATAGAAATCATGTTAGGGATTAATATCACTTTCTATTCTTCACAAACCCTTGCAAACTCTTGAAGCGATTCAAGTGCGGAACTATTTGCTCAGGTTTGAAGCTACGAACCAATGAGAGAAGGAAAGACAGAATGTAAATGACACAGCAAGTTGTTTATGGATGTTCAGAACAAACTCTCCTACGTCACCCCATCTTCCACAACCGGAAGGATTTCACTATACTTCTTTGAATCAAATACAATTTACTGGCTAGCTAACTATTGAACAAAACAGGCTCTGTTCAACTTACAATATGATTAGGAATATTTCTCAGCTAGACAGATTTTGATTCTCTCTCTTGAACTTGAAGTTGATGTACAAATCAGTAAGTAAGTGAGCAAGCAACCAGCAATTCGTGAGGCAGTTTGTTAGGTAGTTCGTTCGTTGTCCTTTGGCATAAATATATAGTAGAAAGACACCAACGGTCGACTCTCTAGATGGGCACGTGACAAGCGCCCACTGGAAAATTTCCATAGTACAAGAGTACAGCAGGCTCTGTGCACATGGATCGTGGCCATACCAGACTAGTAGTGCGCCAAACATTCTTTTGTAACTTTACTGCATAGAACAAATAGTGGGAAAAATGTTTACTTATGTGGCATTCATTCATTTGATCAGATAGCTGGAGTACTGGTCTACACGGATGAGTGGAGCAGGAGTAGCGTACAGCTAGTTGATCGTGGATAGATGTTTGCTAACTTCAAATAGTTGTTGAAGCGAGGCATTAGACGTGCTCTATTACACCACCAAGTCTAAGGGAGTTAGAAGTCAACGTCTAATAGCGAGATCCATTACACCACCAAGTCTAATGGAGTTAGACTACAACGTCTAACTACGTTTCACTTCAGACTTGTCTGAAGAAGTTAGATGCCAACGTCTAACTTTGTATCACATTAGACTCATGCATCTAATGGAGTTAGACTGCACGTCTAACTACGTGTCTATTAAACTACACATTTAACTACGCATCTGTTAGACTTTACGTCTAACTATGTATCTGTTAGACTACACGTCTAACTACGCATCTATTAGACTATACGTTTAACTACGTATATGTTAGACTGCACGTCTAACTACGTATAGGTTAGATTGCACGTCTAACTAAGCATCTGTTAGATTGCACGTCTAACTATGCATCTGTTAGATTGCACGTCTAACTACGTATCTATTAGACTACACATCTAACTATGCATCTGTTAGACTGCACGTCTAATTACGTATTTGTTAGATTGCACGTCTAACTACGCATCTGTTAGACTACACGTCTAACTACGTTTCACTTCAGACTTGTCTGAAGGAGTTAGACGTCAACGTCTATCTTTGCATCCCATTATAGTCATACATCTAATGGAGCTAGACTACACGTCTAACTACGTATCTATTAGACTACACGTCTAACTACGTATCTGTTAGACTGCACGTCTAACTACGCATCTATTAGGCTACACGTCTAACTACGTATCTGTTAGACTATACGTCTAACTACGTATTTGTTAGATTGCACATCTAACTACATATTTGTTAGACTACACGTCTAGCTACATATTTGTTAGACTGCATGTCTAACATGCAATGCGTCTAATTAGCTTGCTCAGATCGCGTCTGAGTTAACCAGATCTTGATTCTCCTGCATAAACACAATTTAGACTGTTTAGCTTCATTCTTATTTAAGTTTTACATATACTCATCATCAAAATAACGTTAATCAAACTAATATGACCCAACACTACGTTTGTTAGACTACACGTCTAACTACGTCTATTAGACTACACGTCTCACTACGTATCTATTAGACTGCACGTCTAACTACGTATCTGTTAGATTGCACGTCTAACTACGTCTGTTAGACTGCACGTCTAACTACGTATCTGTTAGACTGCACGTCTAACTACGTATCTATTAGACTACACATCTAACTACGTTTGTTAGACTGCACGTCTAACTACGTTTGTTAGACTGCACGCCTAACTACGTATCTGTTAGACTGCACGTCTAACTACGTATCTGTTAGAATACACGTCTAACTACGTATCTGTTAGACTACACGTCTAACTACGTCTGTTAGACTGCACGTCTAACTATGTATCTGTTAGACTATACTTCTAACTACGTGTGTTAGACTACACGTCTAACTATGTATCTATTGGACTGCACGTCTAACTACGTCTATTAGACTACACGTCTAACTACTTATCTGTTAGACTGCACGTCTAACTTGCAATGCGCCTAATTAGCCTGCTCAAATCGCGTCTAAGTTAGCTAGATCTTGATGCTCCTACATAAACACAACTTAGACGATTTAGCTTCATTCTTAATTAAGTTTTACACATATTCATCATCAAAATATCGTTAGTCAAATTAATTTGACCCAACACTTTTGTACATGTGACCTTTCAAATTCTATATAAGGATGACATGCATGCCAAAAGGACCCCTTCACGCCATCTTTGAGATTTCTAAAAAACCCTAGATATTTCTCTTCCTTCTCTCAAAAGGAAACCTAATTTCTTCATTATCTTTTCTTCAAACTCGAAGATGTCTGTTTAGAAAACTATCCTTTTTCTCTCACAATACATTGCAGGTAGATTTCGAATTAGTCTACAACTATGAACAGCCGGAGATTGTTGATATGCTCAGAACTCTAGAGGCATCCGGTTTGAAAAAGTTCCTCAAAGGTCCTTTCATTCTTCATGAAAAGGAAGTCCGATGGTTCTTTAGTTCCGAGAAGATCATTGGAGACTCTATCGAGGCGACGGTGAAGGGCGTTCATATCTCCGTTTTTTAATCTTTATTCGTCAAGTTCTTTGAACTTCCATCGGACGGTCACTCGTTCGAATAGGTGATTCCGACCGAGATCATCTCTGAGATGCAGATCCTATTCTCGGACATCGGCGGTCTGGTAAACATCAATGGGAAAAATAGGATTCTCAAATACCCCTTCTGTCTTCTAAACAATATTGTGGCGAAATCGCTGCAAGGAATAGTAGGTTCCTTTGACACCTATACTCAAGACCGTTTTGACTATATGGTGGTTTTAACCAAAGGGATGCCAGTCAACTAGGCGTCTGCTTTTTTTTCTACTTTATTCCAAATGGTTTCTCCACATAGCAAGCAGAGTTTGGGATTCTCAGTCCAACTCAGTTGGCTCTTGGAGCATCTGTAGGTTCCTGTAGGCGAGGGTGCGGTTGTTAACCCTTTCCAAATATTGATGGTCAACATTGTGAAGAGCTTCCTTGCGCAGATGAATATGGTCAAGGAATCAAAGTCTGAGTCCTCAACTCCTCAGACGAGTGGTCAATCGATCACTCGGTCCAAACGTCCTACGACTTCTAGTCGTAAGACTCCTACTAAGAGGGTCAGGCCTTCCGTCATAGAGTCCATCGCGAGCTCTAACAGTTAGAAAAGAACACGGATTAAGGATTCTGGAGAAGTTGACTCCATTCCTAAGAGGGCGAGACTAAAGGAAACCCCTATAGTTGTTATTCATTTGTCTTCTCTCTCTCCGTCACACTCAGCCAACGCCATGGCTTGTCCAAAGAAGAAGCAGGCTGTGACGTCTGCTCTTGGTGATAACAAGACGGAAATATACACAACTCAGAAGTCAGAGGCGTCCATAGTTGTTAAGACGTCCTCCAAGGTTTCTCCACATCTGTCTTTCACTAATGTTCTGGACAGTCAGTGCGAGAGGTTGTTGAAGTCGCTTGACCATGATGGTGTTCAGACGGCATCCAAGGTAACTCCATCTGCTCCACTGGCCGAAATGCCATCTATTGAAGTTACTGTGGTGGAACAAACTATTGGACCAACTACTGAGACAGTTGGTTTAAATGTTGAGAATATTCAGGGGGAAGATACGCATGTCTTCCTCACTGAAACAGTGGCGGTTAATGTTGCTGGTAATGAAGAGAATATTTTGCCCGAAACAGAGCATGAGGTTGTTCCCTCGTCTACTGCTGTTATTAGTGAGGAAGCACCCATTCAGACGGATGTTAACCCTGTTGTTGTCCCTACTTCTACTCTTCCCGAGAATGCCTTTGCAAAGAAAGTGTCTCCATTTGCTATACTTAGTGCAGCCCAAGGAGCTCTAGGAATCTTTTTCAGAGAATTTGCTCCCGATCCTAAACCTGTTGAAGTTCTAGACAAAGGAAAAGACGTAGCAGAATATGTTCTCGAACTCTCATCTGAAGCAGATCAAACGCTCGAACTCATCTTGGAGGAGGTCGAGGTGAGAGCAGTTGAGAGGATCGAAGCATTCGATACTTGGATGAGCCATAGACTCCACTCACCATACGTAGAAATCATTACCAGCAAAAGCATAGAGAAGGAGTGGAAGTATTTGATAGAAACATAGAAGAAAATCTTCTCTTGGACAAAAACGAAAATCGTCAACGAGGCTCTTCTGAGAAGAGAACTCGTCGTGGAAAATGCAAAAGGGCGCGCCCTTATTCCTTTCTTCAATTAGAGGAAAGCAAATTTTAATTCCTTTGAAAAATCGGCTCAAACGGAAGCGAAGGTCCTTAATCGCCTTAATTCGCTTATGGAGTCTTATTGCTCCATTGCTAGCTGATTTTTTCATAGCACCGAGTTGTCTAAATCGAATGGTTTTTGAAACAATCCATCACGTGCAGAGCTAAACTTCGTAGATGATGATGAGCCAATGCTTTGCATTTATGACATACCAGCTCCTCAAGGTGAGTCCCGACGAATCTTCAGGGCTGAACAAATGATCTTGGGAGATGAGGAGTAGGCGGCTCTTCATCTCATCGAGCAGGCTAAATCGTCTGGTGAGGAAAGGAGATTCTTGGCCTATCACTATGTTGAACAGACGCCCCTCTAGTCTGAAGTTCAACAAGAGATTCCTCTCGCTGAGGAGGAGGAGGTTATTGTTCCTGAGCAGACGCCTCTGTCCATTTAGAAGGGGACGTCTGAAGTCCCTCCAACGTTCGAATAAAGGCAGACGCCATCTGTTGAGGAGACTATATTTCCTATGTCTGAACAGACACCCTTGCCCATTCAGAAATAGACGTTTGAAGTTCCACCCTCGTCCGATCCAGTACAGACGCCGTCTGTCGAGGTGAAACTCACGAAGCCGTCTGAACAAGAGCAGACATCGTCTACTA
Source organism: Impatiens glandulifera (assembly GCF_907164915.1). NCBI lineage: Eukaryota > Viridiplantae > Streptophyta > Magnoliopsida > Ericales > Balsaminaceae > Impatiens > Impatiens glandulifera. The sequence goes on from NC_061865.1 coordinate 27,337,802, forward strand.
AGGGGGAACGTGTCCGTTCCCAAGGGGTGTCTGAAGTAGTAGTTTCTTAATCTTCTTCTTCGTCTAAAGAGAAGGAATCTGAAGAGAGGATGCTTGCTCCTCCAACCACTACTCATTTATCTCCTACGAGACCCGTAAGTTCCCTTCCCGAACATCCTCTTCGCTTAAAAGACATCTCTGGTTATGTCAATGAGCTATGCGCTGAAATTTAAGGGACTGGAAGCAAGTCCAAGGCAATGATAAATGCTCCCCAAGCACCCACCCAGGACAAAGAACTAGAGCACTCGATTCAGGTTAGCTTCCATGCGAATCCTCTTCACTCTATCCCTGTTGGTTCACAAATTGTCTCCTCTTCCCCCTCCTTCTTCTAAGGAAGCTTCTCCTGAAGTTGCATTCTTCCGCAAGGTCCTTATGGATGTGCTGGGCACGATGCAGCAGAGCCTACAAGATAAGTCATCCAAGCTGTAAAATCTTGAAAAGAAATCTGCAGCAACCACTGTAGATGTTTCTGTTGTAACTTCTGCTCTAAAGAACACCGATAAAAAAATTTTGAAGAACACTCATGAAGTAAAAATCATCCACACTTAGTATAGAAGGTTCTAAGAGAATATGCATAAACAGAATTCTAATATTCATGCTAAGTCTAAGACATACAATCTTAAGCTTCAAAATGAGTCAAGGTCCTTGATTGAATATGTAAATCTTCAAGTGTTAGAGGTTGCCAAATCTCTGAGAAGTATTGAAGTAGAAAGATTAGAAGCAACAGAGGTTATCGTCAGGCGTTTCCAAGCCGAAGAAGATATTGAGGGTGAAGCTGCCAAAGCCAGAACCCTTGTTGATGCCGACCCTGATAATTTTAAAAGGGGGGAACAAGTGTCTGTGGCACTCATTCCAAAAGAAAGCCTGCTCAAGGCGGACAAGGTAGCTTCCAATTAGATCGGGATGGCCGTGGAAATGGTCGTAGAGGCGGTGGCGGTGGTGGTCGAAGAGGAAGTTAGCTGCAAAACCTTATACTCGGAGAAACAAGTCTTCAAGAATGAAAAAGGAAGAATCTTCAACTTTCTTTTCTTTTTCTATCGTATGAACTCTGTGTATGATTATAAATATTGATTGACTTTTGAGATTATGCTTTTACCTCGATTTTTAACTTAGTTTTAACATCATCAAAAAGAGGGAATTGTTGGATTAAATTAAATAGGGAAAAGATTAAATCAATTAAGAAAAAAATAATTAATTAATTTAAGAGATAAGAATGACATAATTTTGATGATGTGGATAAATAACACTAAGCTGTAACTTGAACAAAACTAAGTTTGGTAACTTACTTTTGTGCAGGTATAAATCTGAAGAATTTTGTCTGAGTAGACGTCGTCTAACTCCTTTAGACGCAGTCTGATAGACGTCGTCTAACCTTCTTAGATGCGGTCTAAATATGAAGCGCATTCAAACGTCATCTAATCTTCTTAGACGCGATCTGAAAAAGGAGCGCGAGAAGACGTGTCTAACTTGATCAGATGTCTAAAGGAGCGTCTAACTACGTAGTAAATCAGTTCATCTATAGTTACCATTTTCAACAGTTTGACAACTCATCTCCAACAACAAATGAACAACTACCATGTACGCAAATATTCAAATTGTCCATGATGCGTTGTACGTTCCAGTACAATAGTATATTAGAGGATATTCAGCGCACAACCTGTCTAGTACGGCCACGGTCCCAATGATCATTCTATGTTGTACTATTCTTTATCATTGGAGGCCATCCAACAAAAGAAAGACACGTGTCCTCAAAGAAGATTTGACTGTTGGTGCAGTTCAAGTATAAATTGCTACTCAAGGATAACGGAAAAATGCTTCACATACCGGTCTTACAAGTTGCATAAGCTCTCTCTTTGATTATCTAATCTCTCAAGCTTAAGCATTAATTACTCATTGTTTGTCTGTGTGATTATTCTGTAATTCAGTCACTGTTCATTCTATGTGAAACATCAGTGTTGTAAGTTGAACAGAGGTTGTTCTATTCTAAAAGAGTTAGCTAGAAGTTCAGAAACAGACAGTTGTTTAGTCCTGTGTTTTTTGACTGAGTTTGTGTAGTGGGTTTTATATCAATTAAAGTCTTCTAGTGAACATCCTTCCTATTGAGGAAGAAGGGGTGACGTAGAAGTTATATCTCCGAACATCCATAAAACTCCATGTGTTCTTTACTTTCTGTCATTGAAGTTCATTCATCTAAAGCTTCAAATCCAACAAATGATTTCGCACTTGAACTTGTACAAGAGTTTGTGAATATTTGCAAGGAATAGAAACCGATTTTTAAGTTCTAACAGAGTTAAAATCGAATTGAAGTTTGTAAGTTGTTCACAATAGTAGGCCCCTGTCTTTATTGTCAACACCGATCCTAACACTTTTGGGAATCAGAATCAATCCAATAAAATTGGTAAGTCATAAAGGAAAAAAGGAAAGCAAAATAAAATGGAGATGACCTTCAAGAAAAATGAAAGCACGGGAGAATAAAAAGGAAAATAGTGTTGGTCTAGAAGAAATCAGGTTGGAAACAAATGTCAAAATAATGCAGAAAACAAGAAAGTAAGGGAAATAGGGTAAGCCGAAGAGAAGGCAAAACGCAAATGGAGGGTGGGTTTCAATGAGAGTGCAAACCTCAAAAGGCAGAGAAACTAGATTTTAAGGATGTTGATGCAATCTAAGAATGGAGAAATGATTCTCAACAAAGAAAGGGCTTAGAAAATCATTATTCAGCTAAACTTGCACTACCTCCAAGATTGGAACCTGTTAAAAAACGAGGAGTATGACGTTATTGTTAGTTGGTCCATCAACACAATGAAAGAGTTGACAAAATGTACCAAGACAAAGGTTTACACTCTGAAGAAGAACCCAAATCTGTAGGTTGATCAAGTCTGGAAGAAGAATCCAGAGACAAAGTAGGGTCAAAACTTAGCAAAAGAAAGTGAAAACAAAATCCCAGAAAAGGAATAGATTTCCTATGTGCGTTCAAAATAAAGGTGGAAAAACTCGAAAATCCCTTTGAGTTAAGGCTACCATCAGACGTGAAAGAAAAATGCATTCGATCATGGGAACAGGTGATAGTGGGTAATTATATCGGGAAAGAACCTTCCACTTTTGAAGCCACCAAGGAAGAACTCATTAGCAATGGGGAAAAGCAGGTCTAATGAACGTCACCTCTAACAGTCACGACATGTATTTCCTATATTCAATGAAGAGGCTAATCTTGAGAAAATTTTAGAGCTAGGACATACACACGTGGGGAAAGAATGCATGAAGCTCAATAAATGGAAGGAAGGTACGAGCTATGACAGTATTCTAAAAGAAACAATACAAATCTGGTTCAAGTTGCGAAATATCTCTCCCCACATGTACAATGCGGAAGCCTTAAGCCATTTTGCTAGCCATTTAAGAAATCCTCTATACATGGAAAAAATCACTAAGGAAAGCAAAAATCTCACATATACTAGGATGAACGTTGAAGTTCAACCCAGAAGCGTTCTCCTTGACGAAATTATAGTGGTGGATCGAAAGGGTAATGCTACCAAGATGGGCATACACTATGAATGGCGACCGTACATATGTGTGAACTGTACTTTTAAACATTTTATAGTGAGATGCCCTAAATTAATTGTCAATCAGAAAAAAAAAACCAGGAACAACAAATGCAGAAGGGAGAAGTCAAGCAATGAAAGGTTCCTAGTACAAATGAAATAGTGGTGGAAAAACAAGCAGCAAAAGAAAGCAATGTCAAAGGAAAAGAAGTTCAGAACTCGGGTGAATCAACAAAAGGAAATCAAACTCAAGAAGAGGGAAGTAATAAAGGAAAGGAAAATGTGGAAGGGCAAGCCGAAGAACCAAAGGAAATAGAAAATATAGGGAAGGGTAACCCGGAAACAGAGTAGATCACAACAGAGGCAGGAAATAAAGAACCCATAGTCAAAGGAACTTCCAACTCCTCTTCTAACGAAATGGTTCAGGCCCCAATGCAGACGAGAGGTAGGCAACATCCTAGACTTGTAATTCTATACAAACCACAAATATAGAGGAAGATTGTAGGGAAAATGAAAGGAAGGAATAAACACGTTGTCAACCTTTCTTCATGAATATAATGACTTGGAATATTATGGGGCTCAACGACCCCATCAAAAGGAAGGAAGTCAGAAGAATGATTGAAAGGCATGAAATCACTATTATGGGTATACTAGAGACGAGAGTAAGGCACAATCAAATTGATATGTCAGTAAAGATTGTTTTGGTAGCGACTAGTCTTATATTCACAATTCAGATGGGTGTAAAAGAATAATATGGGTTAGCTGGAAGAATAGCTTAGTTGAGGTCAAGAAGTTATTCGACAGTAAACAAGTCATCATGGTGGAGATTATTAGTAGGATAACATAGGCGAAATACTATTTTGCTACTATCTATGGAATCAATGTAGCAGGAAAAAGAAAGCATTTATGGAGAGAACTTGAGAGTAAATTTAATGATGATGACCCTTGGATCCTAATGGGCGACTTCAATGTCACCAGATACATCCAAGAAAGAGAACCGAAAAGAGGGATCAAGTAAGACATACTGGACTTCAATGAATGCATATGAGACATCAACTATATCGAATCTTCTAATTCAGGTAATCTATTGTCATGGTCACCTAATAGAAGGTCAGAGGAAATGAGGAAGAGTCGCATTGATCGTGGATTGATCAACGAGAAATGGGCAGATCTCTACCTGAGAAGTCAGATACAGGTTTTACAACTAGGAATCTCTGATAATTGCCTGTTGAAATTTTTATAGGAAAGGGAAAAAAGACTAAATAGGCCTTTCAAATTCTTTAATTTTTTGATGAAAGATGAATAATTCAAAGGAGTATTGACGGAAACCTAGAATACCAGTATCAATGGGACAAAGATGTTTAAAGTTTGCGAAAAGCTCAGGTTCCTGAAAGGTAAGCTCAACAAGTTCGACAGGAAGAATTACAGTGGTATATCAAAAAGGGTAGAGGAATCATGAGTAAAATTGGATAATATTCAAAGAAAAAGCTTGAGGATGCAGAACCTACCTACCAATCAAGCTGACGAGAAAGAAGCGCTAAGAAGTTTTAGATATCTCTACTCAAAAGAATAAAGTTTCTTCAACCAGAAGTCTAGAGAAAGTTGGCTTTCTTTGGGAGACAAAAATACTGCCTTTTATACAAGAAATGTGCGGCTCAAAACTTCAAGAACAAAATCCTCAAATTGAAATATTGTAATGGGGAAATGCTTCAGGGATAGGAAGCAGTTCAAAAGGAAGCTATCAGTTATTATAAGGGTCTAATTGGAATAAAACTTTGTAACAAAGGACTCAATTCCAGACTTGGGGTGTTGCAAAAGATTGTTCCAAGAAGATTCGACAATGAGGATGCTGATAAGCTAGTAGCAAGGGTCAGTCAAGAAGAGATCAAGAATGCTCTATTTACGATTAAAGGAGGTAAAAGTCCAAGACCAAATGAATACAATGCTAATTTCTTCAAGAAAAACTGGGATATAGTTAGGAAAGATTTAAGTGAGGGGTCCTGGAAATTGGTGTATCGTAAATAGAGGGACCAAACTGTTGGAGTAATGATTTCTTAAAACTTATCTAGGTGAGAGGTATTGTTGGGTTTCTTGATTGAAGGTAAGATCCGTACCACGTTTAAGCATCCATGGAGTAATGAATGGGCGTAATCTCTACCTTCGTCACGTCTAAAATCAGCCAGCCTTCCACATATGTTCCATCGAACTTGGAGAAATCCACTTTCGTCAAGCGAGTGGGTGGAACATAAGGCCTATCCATTGCTGGTGCATTTTAGGACGAACCTGCTGACTCATCTAGGTGATCAACTCCATTTCTACTTGTTAGTATGTGTAGTTGTTCTTCAATATGACCTACTTTGCTTTTTATCCATTTTTGCACTTCCTCCAACATTTGAGAAATCAAATTTGCCGATGTACATAGGAAGTCTTCCGACTGATGTCTAGTTTTGACCATCGTGAGAATCGTCAGCTCTAATATCCATTGATACAAATAAGAGTTAAGTTGAGAGGAGGAAAGTCACTATTCGCCTGAGAAGATGAAGATAAACTTAGAAATTGGCAAAGAGAGGAGATAAAAATAAGAGAGAGATATTGCTCATTCATTCTATAAACTTCCTGAACAGACATTCAATAAATTAAATAACAATACTCTCAAGAATATTGCCCTAATTTTATTATAATACTAATGATGTGGCCTAATAACACAATGACCAAAGTAATAAAAGAGTTCGGGGACTAAAAGAAATTATGACAAACATTTAAAATCAAACAAATGTAGTACTTCCACGTGGATCTCTTACCATCGTTAAATCAATCTTCAATCACTTTTGTATCACGAATATATATATATATATATATATACATATATATATATATTTGTTTTCTATTTTATAATTAATTTATATATAATTATATTTTTTTTATAATGTTTGAAAATAATTATTAAAAATAATTAAATTAATTATGATAAATAAAATAAGAAGAATTATGATTGTACTTGTTACCAGTGGCGGATCCAAGGGGTGCAAGAAGGGGCTTAAGTACCGCCTAACTTTTGTGAAAAGTTTGGGTATAATTTATACAAACTAATTATGAATTATATATCTTTCTCTATATATATAATTAGAAATGACAAGTGGTATAAAGGGGTGGTGGCGTAGTTAGCTAGCGTCTCATAACTTCTACGAGTAATCTTAAAGTTGAGAGTTTGAGCCTCTCTCACCCCATTTTTATTGAATAATGTGTTTTGTTTGGTTTAGTATATTTTTTGGAGGCTAATTCCCTAAAAGTATAGACTAATTTTGAAATATACCATTAAAGTATGTTTTTGTGATAGATACCCTTAATATACTACATTTTGATGTTCAACTTTATCATTAAAATTGTTGTATTCATTTATAATTGCATGTTGTTGCAAGAAAATTTGTACTATACTATATAGTGTATAGGCAAAAATATCTTTGTCAATTGGCTTATGTTCAAATAAGAAAATAGTGGAATAAAGCTCTAACCTTCAAGCATCGGTGGGCATTGGAACGCAAACAAGAATCATTATGGATCAAATGGGTACACACAAGGTTTATGAAATAGGAAACTAATATTTGGACTTGCAAAAGCAACGAAGGTATGAGCTAGTCTCTAAAGAAAATTCTTAAACTGAGAAATGATATTGTAGATCTTTATGACATTCGGCTAAGGGACAGGAAATGCACTCTATTCTGGCACGACCCCTAGTTCGAAAACCAACCAATCATTCACAAGGAGGATTTCAAAAATACTCGCATCAGAAGGGATTGTGTAGTGGAGAAAATCAGAGATATCAAAGACGGGAATTGAGACTCGCTCCTGAGAAGAGTTCCAGAAGGTTAGAGGATACTGGATCACATAAGCAGCATACAACTTCATGACAAACCCGATGTTCATGAATGGAAAGCCGAGGACAATGGGAAGCTGGTTTCAAAAAGAATATGGGAGGTAACCCGAGAAAAAGCATAAAAATTAGATTGGGCTCCTCTTGTATGGTCAACCAAGATCATTCCACGACACCAGTTCATCATATGGCTCGCCTTTTGGGAAAGACTCAACACTCGAGACCACATCAGCAAGTATATGAGCATCCCGGATGTGAACTGTCTTCTTTGTAACGGAAATAAAGAAATCATTGATCATCTATTTGGGAGATGTAGTATTGCATTGGAGGTTTGGGATATATTCGCAAAGAGCCTAGAGCTGTTAAGTTTCCTGGAAGAATGGAAAGAAATCAAAGAGGTAGCGATGCTAAAAGCCAAAGGAAACGGATTCGCAACAAACGTATTTAAGTGCGGATTTGGAGCAGTGGTATACAACATCTGGCTGGAACAGAATGCAAGAGTTTATGGAAGAACATGCATGAGCGTTGAAGAGTTATGGAGAGATATTGTCTCAGATTGTAGTGCCCTCGCGGGAACATGGAGGAGAATTCCAAATATGGAGCAGAATTGAAACATATGTAGAAGTTGGAATATACCTTTTACTGAAATCACTAGAATTGAAAAAATTGTAATGAGATAATACATTTACGTTTTTTTCTTTTTAGCTTTTACTTAGAAATTGTTATGAACTCAAAATCGTTATAGGTCTGTCTAGAATGATCCCTTAAGACATGTGGTTTTTCTCTTTTTTGGGAATTTTTAATGAAATTACGCTAAATTATTTTTTTTATATAAGAAAAGAGTGATGTCTAGTGAAATGGTTGTATTCATTTATAATTTATAATTGAATATTGCTACATGAAAATTTGTATATTGTTTAGTGTATAAGCTTATTTTTTTTACATGTATGAACCGATTAAACTACATTAATAATGTATCAAAATTGATAATGGAGGATGTAATATCATCGATGTCTTAGTAGGTAAGCATGTTAAGGAAAGAAACTCTAGTAATGATGATGGTATTCCTATGGAAAAATTATATTTGATAAGTTTTGGAGCACCCGTTCAAATTTGGCTCTAAATTCGCCACTACTTTATATACATTAGTAATCTTATTAAATTTAGAAATAATATTAATATTTAATAAAATTAATATTTTTTTAATATATATATATATATATAAAATGTAAATATAAATGAGACTAATCGAATATATATGAGAGGCAATATGTTAGGATCGGGGACGCCCTTGGAGGACCGGGGTGTTTCCGGTTTCAGGAAGGGTGGCCTCTTACAACACACACAACACTTTGGTGATAGTCCGGTTAGAGACTATAACCGTTCTCAGCACTTCGCAAACTGTCACAGACTCTTGAACCAGGTTCAAGGGCGGAAATGTCTGTTTCAGCCTGAAGCAACGTATGCGACTTAGATGATGTTTTTAGAAGGAGTTTGTTTTAGATATATGAGTGGACCGGTTTACGGAGTAAGATTAATTTTGGTTAGGTTAAGTGAGTAAGCAATAAAATGAAGGAAATGACACGAGACAATATTTTTTATGGATGTTCGGAGCAAACCCTCCTACGTCACCCCTTCTTCTCAGGTTATGAGAAGGATCTCCACTAGCTTCCAAAGTTACAACAATTACTATGTCGGTCGAGCCCAACTCGCTACTCGTTGGTTACACCAACTCACTCTTGATGTAATACAATAACACAACACAAATACACACAGAAAGCTTCCGGTTTATAACACACCGGTTTTGGATCGTAAGATTTTATCTCTCTAAGATTTTTGTAACTTATCGCTTGCTTTCGTATATGTTCGTATGTCTCAGATGCATTTAATGAGGTCGCTTCATCTTCCTTTTATAGTAGATGAGATCCCAACGGTCACATTCTTCTCTCACCGTGGGATTGGTTGATCCAGCATCACGCCGGTGCAGGAAGGTTACTTGCACGTTTCACCTTCCTCAACATTTGGCAAGCATGCATGGATTCCTTAAGTGAATATGACGTTGCCGGTTTGCAGATTCGGACACGTGTCAGGCATGCACCTCCGGTTGTCAACATCGGATCAGTAAATCATCATTGCTTTTCTCGCATGCTTCCGATCGGATCTTATCTTCTTTTATCCCTTCGAGACACGTCTATTTCGTCATCATACGTCATCTCTGCAGATTGAAGTGGCCGGTTTGTTTCGTACATAATATAGTCCGGCTGGAATGTGAACTTTGTCTTTGCTGGCCGGTCTCTTGAGAGAGTAAAAAACGGTTCCTCTGATCTTTGACTTGATCACTTGGAACTGATTTTCTTTGAAGTGTTTCAACAGCCGGTTCATGAGGCTCCAGCCGGTTCATACGATTTGATCTGCTCCTGCACATAGAAGTTAACAATTGTTTAGTTTTTCTGGCCGGTTCCAGAAATTAACTTTCTTAATTTTTCTTATCAATTTCTCCCTTTTTGATTATTTAGAATAAATATTCAAAACTTGTAATGTATGGTCGGTTTGAAAATTAACTTTCTTAATTTTTCTCATCAATTTTCCCTTTTTGATTATTTAGAATAAATATTCAAAACTTGTAATGTATGGCCGGTTTGAAAATTAACTTTCTTAATTTTTCTCATCAATTTTCCCTTTTTGATTATTTAGAATAAATATTCAAAACTTGTAATGTATGGCCGGTTTGAAAAATCTGTTTTAGCAATATTCCCTTTTTGATTGTTTTCTGTTTAGGAAAAATTTCAAAACATGTATGGATTTTTCAAAAGATATGTAGAGACTAATAAATTCAAAATATGATAAAACGACTGAGTTCTGAAACCAAATCAAACATAAATTGTTCTTAAGGAAAGAAAAAGGAAACTAAGGCTTGGATGGTCCCTCCTTTTCAATTTCTTTCTCCTTTTGCCTTAGTTCTTCCTCTTCCCTTGCCTTCTATTCCCTGGCTCTTCTTGCAGCATCAATTTGTAATCCGGCCCACACACTTGAGATGCCGGGAGTTCTTTTGCCGAATCCAAAACCGGTACAGACTGGTTTTGGTGGTCGAGGCGGTTGAACAACAGTCGGTCTGGAGCTTGGAGTTGCGGTTGAACTTTCGATTGCCCTCTTTTTACGCCGGTTAAGTTCTTCGATGTCCTCTTCTTCTTCTTCATCAAGAGGTTGCACGTTCAGCCCAACTGGTTCGATCACTCTTTGACTGTTTTGTTCTGCCCGCTTCATCACCTCTGCAACTGCTTTCCTCTTGTTTTTATTCCTTGTTTTCATAGCGTGCGAGGGTTGAGCCGGTATTTATTCCTGGATGGCTGCCTGTTCTTCCTCATTACACTTTTGGGCAAGCTCAAGATCTTTGTCTTCAAGTTCCTTTCTTGACCGTTCCCTTTCCCTTTCTTCGTCTTGTAGTTTCTTTGTGGTTTCGGCGTCAGAATTGATTTGCTCTTGAGTTTTGCTCACTTGGAGTTTGGACAATTCCCCAATTTGAATAGCCATGGCCTGCAACATATCGACTAAGGGAGCGGTTGCGGTTTGAATGGATTCTGCGATCAAAGATTTGACGGAGATTTGCACAGCTTCATCTATCATGGATCTGATCGAGGTTTGAACGGTGTTGGCCATTTCGGTTTGAACGGATCCCCGGATGGTATTCGACAGATTGGTTTCATCTTTTGCAATCTTCTCGTCGGTTGCGGTGCTGTAGTTCCCAAGACACGACTCAAGTGTATCGATCACCACCTGCTTTAACTGCTCAAGTTCCAGAGACTTATCATTTTGAGGAGGATCTCGTCCCCGGTTTTCTGCTGTTTTGGATGTCTCCCCGGCAGCAAAGAAGGGTTTGCTTTGATATAAGTCGGCATTGATTAATTGGTGTCTGCAGTTGTTTCTCCATTGTGCATCGAGCCGGTCAAGATTTTTAAGGATCTTTTCCCGTACTGGATGAAACCGTTCAGTCATTCTTACTTCAATCGGAGTTAACGCTGCTGCTTCTGCTTCCTTCAATGCGTCTTCTACTGCTTGTAACCGAGCGTATTCGAGAATTCTAAGAGTTTCTCCCAGTGTTTGTTACCGCTCATCTCTGGGATCATATCTGACAGCTTTGTCTCACAACGAAGCTGCACCCATAGAAGGTATGGTGATATCAGCTCACTGGCATCTCTGTTCATGTCCCAAATGAGTCCATCAAACATCTCCTCCTCTTCTTCTGTGGAGAAAGCGATCTTGTCCTCGGTTATGATCTCGGGTTGGGAGCCGGTTATAACCTCTTTGCCCTTGTTAACCTGAACTGGCCCTTCAGGTAGGATTGTTGAAGCAGCTGGCCCATGATAGACCGCTGAACCAAGTCGTGAAAGACTTAGTAGTGAGGAGCAAATCTTTCTTTCTTCCCATGGTCTTTGACCGGTACGATGGAAGAGGAGAAGATATGGGTGAAGTCTTCCTTATCCGGAAAGAATGGCGTTGGAAAGTCAGAGAAACCTTCGGTTGGAAGGTGAAAGAAGGCGGCAAATTGATCTTCGGTAAGCCGAAGAAATTGTCCGTTGATGATGGTCCGAATGCTACCATCGTCTAGAATATGCCCATTGTTGAAAAACTCGCACACTTCCTCTACGAGGATGGTGTTTGAGCCTTCAAGGAATCCCTTAAGCCCTGATTCTATGAGCGGTTGGAAGATAAAGTCCTGATACCGACTATCTTCTACGTCTTCGAAGTTGACGATGAGAGTGTTTCTTAGTTCAGCAGACATTTTTAAGGAAGAATGAGAATGAGAGGATTTCTTTTGATCTTTCAAGCTTTAGAGAGAAGGGTGAAGGAGACGTGTTTTGAAGATGGAGGATTGAATCCCCTTTTATAGCTTGAACGGTAGGATGCATTAAATGAGGATATTTTTGAAAAATCTGACCGTTTATGTCTGGTCATTAATGTTTTGTAAGTTATCAAGAGGATAAAGGCATGTCTGGTCAAATCGGATCAGGCGTGCTTCTTGAAAAATGGAGATTTCTGTTTCCAAGAGTGATTTGATTTGGTTTGATACAGCGCATTAAATGTTGATCATTTATGATTTTAGATTTTAGACTAAAGTGGAAGGAAATGATCTTCATTAATTCATGGTACCAAATCGGTAGTACAGCAAAATTACCGGTTTGGGAAAGGAAAGGAAAGATAGATAAGTTAAACATTTGATGACTCGGCCGCTTGATTCCTCTTTTCCTTAGCTGCTTTCCATCGGTCGATCAGCTCTTGTACTCTCTCCTTAGTGAGCACATGCTTTGGATGGAGAGTTACGAAGGGTCCGGAGTGGATCTCCAAGCTGGCACAAAAACCGCTTAGCTGATGAGCGTAACCGGTTTTGCTTGAAAGGAGCATCTTCTTCAGGTTGCTGAAGATGATCCAGGACCAATTAACCGGTGTCCCAACCGTAACAGCGATCATAATCTCGAAAAGCCTTTGGGTTTAGTAATAGCTTTTCTCTCTGCCCAAGATGGACTTTCCCAGAATCTCACAAAGAAGCTGGTACTTGTGAGAGAGTTGGCTTTTAGCACCCCAGGGTCTAACCGGGATGTCAGAATTGGAGAACCGATGACACATTTCTTCCATGGTCACCGAAGAGTAGGTTAAATCGGTTACCCCTTCAGTGGGAAAACCGCAGTATTCAGCGAAATCCGTCTCGCTGAATAGAAATGACTGACCGTAAACTTGTGCAACGATTATGTCTCGATGCACCTCCTTTGCGGTCTGGAAGAATTCTTCGACTACTAGGTAGTCGAGAATGAATCTGTTTTCGAGAAATCCTCTTAGCCCGCTTCTTTCAACGGCTAAGAACATTTCTCTAACCTCATGATCTTCGTATTGGTAGATTGAGTTGAAATCAGCCAATAGAATTTTCTTTGCTAGAGAGTTGGAGTTCATGTTCTTGAGAGAGTTTTGAACTAAAACAGTTTTGTGAATATTGATTTTGTGAATATTTATGAGGATTTAAGGGTGGTTTATATAGCCAGGGGTTCGGCTAGATTAGTAGGTTAAGCATGCTCGATGATGTCATCAATTAGTAAATAGGCTTTAACTTGTTGAAATGTATAATGTTTATTTCCAAAGCAAAACTAATTATTACCAAGATATTCTTGATGACAAAAATCTGTTGACAAGATGTGAGTCTCCCTTTCTTGATGATGGACACATGTCGTCATCTCGATTGCGGTAGACTGTTTTTATTTATTACAGGCTTCATTTCTCAAAGTATGCATGAAAACTCAGTTAGTCATCCCAAGTTAACCGGAAAAGTTCATTGCATCAAAACCAGAGTGCATTTGTACTGAGCGGTTTTCCATGACCGGTTTGTAGTTGGATATTTTGTTCCGATTGTGAAGAAATATTGAGTCACTTCAACATTTGTTCAACTTTGGATTGAGTATATCCACTTCAACCAGGTTATTTCAACCGTATAGTAAGTATACACGTGATTTTGACGTTATGAAGTAATCAGGCATAACCGGAGATTTCCTCCTGGTTAGCATTCTTGAATTTTCAATGGCCTATTTGAATATGGTTTGAGAAGCGAGAGCTTCTCCCTGAACACATATCCCGGTTTTTCAGTGTTACGTATGTAAGCAATATGCATGCATAATCATGATATAAGTTGCTTAACATTAGTAATTCCTAGAATATTTCTAAAGTGAGAGAACTTAGCTTCCTGTAGCGGTTTTGTGAAGATGTCCTCTACTTGTTGCTCGGTCGAGACGTATTCCAACCGGATGTGTTTCTCCTGAACGTGTTCCCGGATGAAATGGTGTCTTATATCAATATGCTTTGTTCTTGAGTGCAACACGGGATTGTATGTAATCGCTATTGCGCTGGTGTTGTCACAGAATATTGGAGATTCCTTGGCTTCTACACCGAAGTCCCTTAGTTGTTGTTGGATCTAGAGAAGTTGTGCACAGCAGCTTCCGGCTGCTATATACTATGCCTCTGCGGTTGATGTTGCAACTGAGGTCTGTTTCTTGCTGCTCCAGGTGACTAACCGGTCACCTAGGAACTGGCAGGTTTCACTTGTACTCTTTCTATCGATCTTGCATCCTGCGTAATCAGCGTCTGAGTAGCTTATGAGGTTGAAGCTTGAGTCTTTCGGATACCAAAGTCCCACTTCTTGAGTTCCCTTCAGATATTTTAAAATTTTTTTGGCCGCAGTATAATGTGATTGCTTTGGATTGGCTTGAAATCTTCCGCATACCCCAACCGCAAACAAAATGTCAGGTCGGCTGGCTGTTAGATAAAGCAATGATCCAATCATTCCTCGATATGCTTTGATGTCAACGGCTTGACCATCCTCATCTTTGAATAGTTTTACGGAGGGACTCATTGGCGTAGCCGCTTCAGCGCATTTATCCATTCCAAATTTCTTCAATAGCTCGGTTGTATACTTCGGTTGGCTTATGAAGGTTCCGGCTTCAATCTTCTTAACCTGAAGTCCTAAGAAGAAGCTCAGTTCTCCCATCATACTCATTTGAAATCTGTCAGTCATCATCTTTGAAAACTTATCACATAACTTTGGATTGGTTGATCCGAAAATAATATCATCGACATAAATTTGAACGAGTAATATTTGTTCCTTTCTTTCAAATTTGAAAAGTGTTTTGTCAACTGAACCTATTGTGAACTTGTGATCAAATAGGAATTGTGTTAATGTATCGTACCAAGCTCTTGGAGCCTGTTTCAAACCGTAAAGGGCTTTGTTCAACCGGTAAACATGGTTTTCGTGTTCTGGATTTTTGAAACCTGGAGGTTGATTAACATATACCTCTTCATTTACTTTACCGTTTAGAAAAGCACTTTTAACATCCATTTGAAAAACTTTAAAATTTTTAAAAGCTGCATATGCTAAGAATATTCTAATGGCCTCAAGTCTAGCTACAGGGGCAAATGATTCTTCAAAATCAACGTCTTTTTCCTGTTTATAGCCTTGAGCCACTAACCGGGCTTTGTTCCTCGTAACTAAACCGTCTTCATTGAGTTTATTTCTGAATACCCATCGTGTTCCTATAACCAGTTTATTTTTCGGTCTAGGGACTAGGTACCAGACTTTATTTCTCTCAAACTCGTTTAATTCCTCTTGCATTGCTAGGATCCAATCGGGATCTGACAGTGCTTCATCCACCTTTTTCGGCTCAATTTGTGATATGAAAGCTGAGTTTTCATAGTGTTCCAAATTTTGTTGCCTAGTTCGGACGGGTGAGGATATGTTACCTATTACTAGTTCAAGAGGATGATTTTTGTTCCTTCTGAGGTTTATCCGAGACGTGTCTATCAAGCTTTCGGTTGGCTGATCAAGGTTAGACTGATCGGTAGGTTGAACAGAGTCAGACCGACCGATTTCTTCAGTAGAAACTGAAGAGTCAACTTTCTGCGGTAAAGCAGCTTGAACAGGCTGAGGTTCAGCATCAACCGCTTAGTCATTGACAAATCGTCTAAAAACCGGAACCTCGTCTTCATCATCAGAATAGATATTGAAGTTTTCCATTCTGTTGTGAAGATCGAAGGGTAATGCAGTGTTTCGTTCAACCGATTCATCGAAAATGACGTGGGCGGTTTCTTCAACTGTTAAAGTCCTAGTATTGTATATCCTGTAGGCTTTACTTACAGCTGAATATCCCAACATTATTCCCTCATCGGATTTAGCATCAAAAGCGGTTAAGTAATTCTTGCCGTTATTGTGAACAAAACATTTGCTACCAAAGATTCGAAAATACCGTATGCTTGGAATTCGATCATAGTATATTTCAAAAGGGGTTTTGGAAAAGCGTTTAGTTACTAGAGATCGGTTTTTTGTATAGCATGCGGTGTTGATAGCTTCAGCCCAAAACTTTTGAGCAATACCCGAATCAGCTATCATTGACCTAGCGGCTTCCTTGAGAGTTCGGTTTCTTCTCTCAGCCAGGCCGTTTTGTTGAGGAGTTCTGGCACTAGACAACTCGTGTCTAATACCGGAATCATCAAGAAAAGTTGTTAAATTGTTGTTTATAAACTCATTTCTTCTATCACTTCTGATTTTGTTTACTCGAATAGATTTTTCATTTTGTATTCTTAAAACCAATTTGATCAGGTTTGGAGTTGTTTGGTTTTTAGAAGCTAGAAATGTTACCCAAGTAAATTTAGAATAGTCATCGATAACTACCATAATATAATGCATGCCTCCTAAACTAGTTACTTTAACCGGACCAAACAAATCCATATGCAAAATTTCTAAACATCGTTCGGATTGATAGTTTCCTTTCCTTTTGAAAGATGACTTTATTTGTTTGCCCATTTGACATTCAGCACATACTTTGTCTTTTGAGAACTTAACACTTGGAAACCGTGAACTAGTTCCTTGGAACATATGAAGTTAATTGTTTTGAAATTCAAATGATTTAGTCGTTTATGCCAAAGCCAGTTTGGATCATTTCCGGCTATCATGCACACGGGTTTTTCAAAATCAATTTTCCAATTAACATTGTAAATGTTTCCCATTCGGTTACCGGTTAAAAGGATATCATTTTGCTGATTCTTAACTAAACATGCGTTTTTATAAAATTCAATTTTATATCCCACATCACACATTTGACTTATACTCAACAAATTAAAACGCAGTTCTTCTACTAGTAATACATTATTTATGGATAGGTTACCATGGACAATCTTACCCTTGCCCACGGTTTTACCTTTCGAGTTGTCACCGAAAGTTATGATTGCTCCGGTTTCATACTTGATGTCGGTTAGTAGCTCATTGTTGCCGGTCATATGTCTTGAACATCCGCTGTCCAGATACCATTCCGAGTTCTTTAGCCGGTTGTTTCTCCTAACCTGCAAAAGAAAATTATTTACACCTTTTTGGTACCCACATTCAGTTGGGTCCATGGTTGATTAGTCCCTTTGGGATCCAGACTTGAATAAGTCGGATAACTTTCCCGGTATCTGTTCTTATAATATTTGGCTTAACTTCTTGATTGTTGCTTAAGAGTGCCTTATGTTGTGATGATTTTTTTTGAGACCGAGATCTGTTTGTTTTGTTTTGTTTCCGGTTGGCTTTCATTCTCTCAGAATGAAGCCAGTTTTCCGATTCAGTCGGACTTACATACTTAAGTTCTTCTTCCGGTTTTAAGTCATTTTCGGTTGTTGAACTCTTGACAAATCTTATAAATGGAAGATTGTCTTTCGTGAGTTTCATTCCTTTAGGTTGTTTTGATTCGTTTTGTTTATTTGGTTCGTAACCGATACCAAATCTACATTTAGGATGTCTTTTATAGTTATACATCTGTTTTACGGCTTGACGAGATCTCTCCCACACAGCCGTAACATACAGTGCTCGTTCATCGGTTTCAGTTACCGGTTGAACTGTCTCCTTATTGTCTAAGAATAGTTCATCCGGTTCATACACTGCGGTTTCACATGTTTTAACAGTGGTACTATTTGTCTCTACGGTTTTAGATTCTACCGGAGTCGGTATGTATGCAGATATGTTTCTGAACTTAGCGACCATTTCGTTGAGTGCAGAAATCAAATCTTCTTTAGTAAACTCGTCAGAAGAGAAATCAAATACCTCTTCGTTGTTTGTCATGAAACAGGTTACCCTTTCTTCATTGTCTTCATTGTCGGAGTACGCCCACTCGCTTCCACCGTCAGATGCGATGAGTGCTTTCTGAATTTCCTTCCCTTCGTCGGCATGCTGGTCATTGTTTCTCTGATAGTCGTTCCGTTGGTTATCATTTCTCCGGTAGTTGTTCCCTTGGTAGTTGTTACCCTGGTACTGGTTGCCTTGATAGTTGTTGCCTTGATAGTTTCCTTCCGGTTTTCTGTCGTCTCTCCTTGGTTTTCTGCATTCTGACCTGAAATGTCCAAAACCGTCACAGTTATAGCATCTTTTATTTAATTTATCTACATAATTATAATTAAAATCGTTGTTAGATGGTGGCTGGCTCTTCTTCAAGAATCTCCCAAATTTCTGAGCTAGCATTGCCATCACATCTTCACTGGTCTGATCAACGTTTTTGACTAGAGCCGGAACGGTTGATACTTGGACCGCCGGTTCCACCGATGTAACCAAAGCTCTGGTTGCGGTTGATGTGGATGCTTCATCTTCGATCCGTGACTTAATCTCGAACTCGTAGGCTTTCAGATCCTCAAACACATCATGCAACTTCATCTGCCCGAGGGTGCTTGATTCCCTCATCACCATGGTCTTGATATCCCAAGTGCTCGGCAGTGATCTTAAGGCTTTGATGATTACTTCTCGGTTGTCATACTTCTTTCCGAGTGTTTGAAGCTCGTTGACCACACTAGTGAACCGGTTGCTAAATTCCTTCATGTTTTCCCCCGGTTTCATCCTGATGTTTTCATACTTCTGTGTAGCTACCAAGATTTTGTTCTCCTTTGTTCTTTCGTTTCCCTCATGGATCTGAATGATCGTTTCCCAGGCTTCCTTTGCATTATCGCAGTCTGAGATCTTGTTCAAGGTGTTATCATCTATAGCCTTATAGATGTGCCTCATGCAATGGTTATCTAGGTTACTCCGTCTTCGATCTTCATTTGTCCATTGGTCTAACTCCTTGTTGATGTTGATTGGTCTTTCTTTCAGGACTCGGCTCATTTCATCATCTAGAGTGATCAGATGTAGATACATCTGTTTCTTCCAGCTACTAAACGCTTCACTGTTTAGCATTGGCGGCTTGTCGCTGTGGGTCATGCTTCCCATCTTCTTTGGTTGCTTGAGTGCTAAAAACCTCACTCTGATACCACTTGTTAGGATCGGGGACGCCCTTGGAGGACCGGGGTGTTTCCGGTTTCAGGAAGGGTGGCCTCTTACAACACACACAACACTTTGGTGATAGTCCGGTTAGAGACTATAACCGTTCTCAGCACTTTGCAAACTGTCACAGACTCTTGAATCGGGTTCAAGGGCGGAAATGTCTGTTTCAGCCTGAAGCAACGTATGCGACTTAGATGATGTTTTTAGAAGGAGTTTGTTTTAGAGATATGAGTGGACCGGTTTACGGAGTAAGATTGATTTTGGTTGGGTTAAGTGAGTAAGCAATAAAATGAAGGAAATGACACGAGACAAGATTTTTTATGGATGTTCGGAGCAAACCCTCCTACGTCACCCCTTTTCTCAGGTTATGAGAAGGATCTCCACTAGCTTTCAAAGTTACAACAATTACTATGTCGGTCGAGCCCAACTCGCTACTCGCCGGTTACGCCAACTCACTCTTGATGTAATACAATAACACAATACAAATACACACAGAAAGCTTCCGGTTTATAACACACCGGTTTTTGATCGTAAGATTTTATCTCTCTAAGATTTTTGTAACTTATCGCTTGCTTTCGTATATGTTCGTATGTCTCAGATGCATTTAATGAGGTCGCTTCATCTTCCTTTTATAGTAGATGAGATCCCAACGGTCACATTCTTCTCTCACCGTGGGATTGGTTGATCCAGCATCACGCCGGTGCAGGAAGGTTAGTTGCACGTTTCACCTTCCTCAACACTTGGCAAGCATGCAAGGATTCCTTAAGTGAATATGACGTTGCCGGTTTGCAGATTCGGACACGTGTTAGGCATGCACCTCCGGTTGTCAACATCGAATCAGTAAATCATCATTGCTTTCCTCGCATGCTTCCGATCGGATCTTATCTTCTTTTATCCCTTCGAGACACGTCTATTTCGTCATCATACGTCATCTCTGCAGATTGAATTGGCCGGTTTGTTTCGTACATAATATAGTCCGGCTGGAATGTGAACTTTGTCTTTGCTGGTCGGTCTCTTGAGAGAGTAAAAACCGGTTCCTCTGATCTTTGACTTGATCACTTGGAACTGATTTTCTTTGAAGTGTTTCAACAGCCGGTTCATGAGGCTCCAGCCGGTTCATACGATTTGATCTGCTCCTGCACATAGAAGTTAACAATTGTTTAGTTTTTCTGGCCGGTTCCAAAAATTAACTTTCTTAATTTTTCTTATCACAATATAATATATATATATATAATATATATATATATTCTCTATTTTATATTTTATAATTAATTTATATAATCATATTTTTATTTTATAATGTTTAAAAATAATTTTTAAAAAATAATCAGATAAATTATGATAAAAGAAAATAAGAAAAATGATTGTTGTTTAAAAAAATAAAAATTATAGATTTTACATATTATAAATTATATTAAATTTAGATGTAATATTAATATTTAATAAATTATAATTTATATATATATATATATATAAAGAGATACAAATTATATATATATATATATATATATATATATATATATATATATATATATATATATATATATAAATGAGACTGACTAATTATATGAGAGGTAATAAAAAAAATTGTTTATATATAATAGTAATTATATTAAATTTAGAAAGATAAAAAAAAATGTGAATTTTTTTAGAGTATTGCATTAAGTTTTTTTTAATTTTAAAATAAACTTGATATTTTAACTTTTTATTTTTAATATATTTTCACTTAGATTTATAAAAATAAGTGATTATAAGTGTTATCAATAATACTTTAAATAAGTTCTTAATTTATTAAATTAACTAATTAAAAAAATGAATTATAAAGGCTGTTAGGAAGTTTCAAAAGTACTCTATGTAGGGTACATTAAATATATAAAAAAAAAAAAAAGATAATAACTAATTTTGAAGCAAAGGGTGTTATCCCAATTCAATAATTTCTTAAGATAAGATGTCACCATCTGTTAGGTTGATATTTTTCGTCTTTGTATTTTTGTTCAATACAACTTTTGATGTTAGCTAATTCTTTTTAACAAATTGTTATCGTTGGTTTAATGATAGTAGACTTAGATAGTTATATTTATATTTCAATCTTATTCTCAAAACATAGTCTAAACAAAACATTTTTAACTCACACTTACGTAAACAATTGAATTTTCAAACTATCTCAATTTGTGATGTGTGGATTAATATGGTTATTTAGGTGGGTGTAAGCATTGATTGTCAACAAATTAAAAATTGTTGATATTTATTGTATTTTATGCAATTATGATTTATTTAATTATTAATGGGCTTGGTCATTTATGTATAAATAATTTAGGGTTCCTAGACTAATTTATTCATTTATAAGTGTTATTTGTAAAGGTTGATATACAATACTTAAGACTCTTAAAAATTTCCCTCTTCAACAAATCTTATTATCCTTCCCAGTTTTTCCAATATTTTTTTCTTCATAATTGTTTTCAGAAGATCTGATAATCAGAACCAACATTTGGTATCAGAGCCTATCTGAAGAACATGTCATCGACAAGATCAACTAGAGTTGCGGAGGCAATGGAGATCGAAATGAAGGGAACGTTACTCACGAAGAGTAACTACTCGGTGTGGGCGTTGAAGATGCGGGTAAACTTACAAGCACAAGGAGTGTGGGAAGTCGTGATGCTCGACGAGATCAACGAACGGAATGATAGAATGGCTATCGCCGTCATCTATCAAGCGCTCCCTGAGGACGTCCTTCTCATGGTGGTCGAGAAGGATTCTGTCAAACTAGCGTGGGAGACGCTAAAGACGATGCATGGTTGAGTGGAGAGAGTCAAGGAGGCAAAAGTGCAAACCTTGAAGACACACTTCGAGGCAATTTGCATGAAGAACGGGGAATCAGTGGATGATTTCGCCATGAAACTGACATTCATCGTGACTGGTATCTGCTCGTTCGGAGAGAAGGTGGAGGAGATCTTTGTCGTCAAGAAGTTCCTTAGAGTTGTACCACAAAAATACATGCAAATCGTTACAGCGATCGAGCAATTTGGTGACCTCAAGAATATGACCATCGAGGAGAACATCAATCGTCTCAAAGTCCACAACGAGAGACTTCGCGGCTACGGAGACCAAGAGGAGGAGCACATATTGCTCACGCATGATGAATGGATATCACGAATGAAGAAAATGGAGAAGCCAATTTTTCTTCTGAATCGTTGAGTCACAACAGCAACGGTGGAGATAACTGAGGTCGTGGCAAAGGACGGGGACAAGGTCGAGGTCATGGAGAAAGCTCATCTAGACAAGAAGACACCAAGCCCCTCAAAGAAAGAGCACAGTGAAGTGTTACGCTTGTCAAAAGTACAGGCACTACGCGTCCGAGTTCCCCAACAAAAGTCCTGACGATGAGGCAAACCTCACTATCTTCTATGACGAGGAGACATCATTAATGTTTGTTGAGAGATTGACGAATGTTTTTCTTAAAGATGAATAGACAAACCTTGAAGAGTTTGTGCAAGAATCGTCCAAGGAGGAATTTGAGGTGGCGTTGCTCAATGAAGAGAAAGTCATAGAGAAACTCCTCGCAAGTGGCGATGAGTATAATCACACACTGACGTGTGGTACCTTGACAATGGATCAAACAACCATATGACGAGCCATCGAGAGAAGCTCAATGAGTTTAACGAGAAAATCACTGAAAATGTGAAGTTCGAAGACGGAAGCAAGGAACATAGGTTTCCTAATCCAGCTTATAGGAAAATTCGTGTGAGTAGAGATACCGTGTTGGAAGAGGAGAAGAAGTGGGAGTGGTACAACGACAACAATGAGCTCGTACAAAATTCCCTGGAATTCAGAATCCTACAAGATGTCTATTCGGAGGCACCACTAGTAGAGATGAATCGTGATGAATTGTTGGTGCTCACCACTGACGATCCAACAACATATCACGAGGTGGCAGCCGAAAAGTTGTGGTATGAGTCAATAAAGAAAGAGCTCGAGTCCATTAGGAAGAACAAGACATGGGAGCTCACTAACTTACCACTCGGTCACAAGACCATTGGGTTAAAGTGGGTTTACAAGTTGAAAAGAGACAGTGAAGGAAACATTCTCAAGCACAAAGATAGATTGGTAGTGAAAGACTACGTGCAAAAGCAAGGAGTTGACTTTGAGGAGACCTTTGCACCGGTGGCAAAACTTAACACATTCAGGTTAATTATTGCCATTGCAGCTCACCGTGGATGGGAGATCCACCACTTGGATGTCAAATCATCATTTCTCAATAGTGACATCGAAGAAGAACTCTACGTTTCTCAACCTGAAGGCTTCATCATAAAAAATAAAGAGCACAAGGTGTACAAGTTATTTAAGGCTCTATATGTACTATAGCAAGAACCAAGGGCGTGGAACACTTGCCTCAACAAGAGAATGATGAGTCTCAGCTTCATGAAATGTTCTCAAGAGAAGGTTGTGTACACGAGAAACTATGGAGAAGAAGTATTCATTGTTGGCATATATGTCGACGATTTGATTGTAACAGGATCAAGCATCAAGGGAGTTGAAAAGTTCAAAAAAACAAATGATGAAGGAGTTTGAGATGAGTGATCGCGGGCTACTCTTGTACTACCTTGGTATCGAGATGGACTAGAAGAAATATAGCATTGAGGTGAAGTAGACAACTTATGCGAAGAAGGAGTTGAAACAATTTGCAATGGAGGATTGCAACTCGAGTAAGTATCCGATGGAATCAAAAATTGTAGCTCAAAAAGGATGTGGAAGGAAACTTAGTGGATCAGAAGGATTATAGGTGTATCATCAGGTGTCTCAAGTACTTTACGCACACTCAACCCGATATCTCTTATGCAGTTGGTATAGTGAGTTGATACATGGAGCAGCCTACCACTCTACACCAACAGATAGTAAAACACATTTTCGTTATGTGAAGGGAACAAAGAGCTATGGGATTCAGTTAAGAAGAGGACAATAAGCTGAAGAATTCGTTGGTTTTACTGACAGCAATCTAGCTAGTGACACATACGACATAAAAAGCATCAGAGGGATGGTGTTTTATCTCAATGGGAATTTGATCACCTGGCAATCTCGGAAGTAGTGAACTGTTGATTTATCTTCATGTGAGGCGGAGTTTATGGCAGTTACTATTGAGCAAGGTGCTCGAATGCGAGATGAGTCCAATAACCCTCTATGTCGACAACAAGTCCGCAATAGCATTAATGAAGAACCTAGTGTTTCATGGGAGCATCAAACACATCGACACTTGATTCCACTTCATCCGTGAATGAGTCGAGAATCGACAAATCGTCGTAGAGTTTGTAAGCACCAGAAAAAAAACGTGCATACATTCTCACCAAGGTGCTAGCAAGAGTCAAATTCGCAAAAATGCAAAAGTTGTCGCTCGGCATGAAGAATCTCGAATCAAATCAAGCTTACGAGGGAGATTATGAGTCTAAGCATTGATTGTCAACAAATTGAAAGTTGTTGGTCTTTATTATATTTTATGCAATTATGGCTTATTTAATTATTAATGGGTTTGGGTTTGTATGCAAAAGTAATTTATGATTTTTAGGCTAATTTACTCTGTTATAAAGGTTGTTTGTAAATGTTGATATACAACACTTAAAACTCTTTAAAAAATTCCTCTTCAACAAATCTTATTGTCCTGCCCAATTTTTCCAACGTTTTCTTTCTTCATAATTGTTCTCAAAAGAAACAATAATCAGAACCAACAATTCGCAATAGAGATCACCAAATTTTGGCACTATTCCTTCTTTAGCGGAAACAAATCCAAGAACACAAGCCAATAGAGTGTATGATATTGAAATTCGATCACAGTTATAGAATTTATGAATGCCTTAGTTCCCATTATTCATAGTTGTTTTGTTTGTAACGACTAGCTCCATCATTCACACTTTGAGTGTCAAAGACACAATGTTTGTTACTCTGATTTGGTTGACCTCGTAATTGATCTCGGATTATAGTATCCTATCAATAATTTAAAAAGTTTTCAAATATATACATTATATTCACTATCCAACCGTTTAGTGTCACCACACACCCCTTTATGGCTACCCTTAAAATTTTGTTAAAAAAATTATATATTTCTAGTTTTTCTATAAAAATAAAAATTTGGATAGAGCATCTTAGCCCCCAACATTCGTATTAATCAACTCTCTACACAACTCCTGTTTGTTTTGAATATTTAATAAACGAATTTTAATTATTTCTTAAGAAAAAAAAAAAGAATAATTGAAGGCATTGGATAGATTCCGTAACATATCCCACTCTAATGACTGGTTGGAGTAGACTTCTTGTTAGGAATGTTAGATCATGTCATCTTAACTACAATTCTGCTATGGTCTATGACCATACCTTTTACATTAATCATATCTAATAATTGGTCAATAAAGGAGGGGCAATGCCTTTAAATTACATTTGATTGCTCTAGGCTCTAGCAATATTGACTTCAAATTCATATAGAAATCACCAAGAAACAGAGATGAGTAACAGAAAGATTGGTGTAGCAATGGATTTCTCCGCAGGAAGCAAAAACGCACTCAATTGGGCTCTCGAAAACATCCTAAGAAAAGACGACACACTCTTCATAATTCATATCCACCAATCCGAGGCCAACGAGTCCCGCAATCAACTCTGGTCCTCCACTGGTTCACGTATATATCATCTTCTACGACTCCATTTTTTCTTGTTTTAGCGTATTCGATCATATTAGTTATGTTTTTGATGAAAAATTGTAGCTTTGATACCTTTGGATGAAATAAGAGACAGTCAGATTATGCACAATTATGGTCTCAACTTTGATCATGAGGTTCTTGAAGTGCTTGAGAAGAGTAGCAAGCAAACAGATGTAATTACTATTCTAACCCTCCTTTTTTCATCATCATCATCAATGTTGTAAACTTGAATTGTTACTGCAGATTAAAGTGATTTTGAAGATCTATTGGGGAGATGCAAGAGAGAAGCTTTGTGATGCAGTAACCGAGTTTGATCTCAATTGTTTGGTCATGGGAAGCCGAGGCCTAGGCCAAATTCAGCGGTAATCCACTTTACATTATTCGATTAGGTTCTGAATCTGGACAAGCTCTTAGCATATTTTTTTGTTTCTTCTTTCAGAATACTTCTAGGAAGCGTGACAAACCATGTTACAACAAACGCAAACTGCCCGGTTCTCATAGTGAAGGAACCGATCAAATAGACTTGTTTGAAGATGAAAAACGGGTGTTATGCTATGCTTGTTTCAGTTATGAATATTTGAATTTGCTCATGAATAAGATGCTTGTCTATAAGTGTGCTTTCATCATCTTCGAGTTAAAAAGAGCTTGTGGGTAAAACTCTATTAACCCTTAACTACAGTTTGCTATGAAAAAAAGTAGAAATAAAAACGAGCCAAATCAAGCAGCAATCTTTGCCAAGCGCACACCACGGTTGGGCCAAGTTCCTAATAATATAACGAACCTACAGAAAGAAATCGAGAACACTTATAACTATTTGCGAATTGCGACTACATGTAGACAATATAATTAAAAGAAAATATACCTTGCCACCAGTTTCCTCTAGATGCATCATTTGAATTGTTTTCATTTGGATCATTTTCAGTCATGGTTTTCTTCATCTGATAATATCAACAATGGCAATGGAATTAATCATGATGGTTAATATATATATATATATGCAAATTGCAATGATCCAAGTTTTCAACTTACAATGACAGTTTGATTGCTCAAAGTTCCATACATGTCTTCTTGCCCACCATAGTACAAAGATGAACTGAGAGGACATGGTTCAACCTTTTGCTGAAAATTTGAATTCCTTTCTACAACTGTTTCATTAGATCTGTTATTGCTTCCACCTTTCCAATTCTTATTTCCATTATCTACAAAAAAAAATCCCCAAAATGATTGCTAAAGGCAACAACAGTAAAGAAAATAGAAAACAGGTTATAAATATAATACACTCACCAGCAATTCCTGATCCAGTGCTCCATGACTGCTTCTGCATAGATCCTAAGACCTCTGAGCCAGAGAAGTTCCTACGCCCTGCCTGAATCACAATTCAAAACGAGAAGCAGATACTTATGGCAACTGACAAAAACGAAAATGAAGAACGTGATTAAATGCAGAGAATTATTGTGATAATTGTCTCGTATTCGTAAATTCTTAGGCAATTAGTTCGTTTTTCAGGAAACGACTTCAATAAATTCTACTGAGAGCGTGAAATAAGCTAAAATTGAGGAAATCGGGAGCAGAAACTAGCGGAAGTAAAGAGCTAGGGTTGAAGAAGTGTTACCGTGGACGGCGGAGGGAATAATGAATCGAAAATTCCAGAGGATGAAGAGTTGGATATAGAGTCTTTGGAACCGAAGAGATCGTCGGTGATTGAGAAAGATGAACCAGTCTGCCTCTTCGTTGCCATAGCCGTAGTTGTAAATGGGAGTGTAGATTTTGGTGGAAGTTACAGAGGAAATGCTTGAACAAGAAAAAGACGCACTTCTTCGCTTTATATAGAGAGACCTCCTCTCCTCTCTACATGCGGTAACCGCTCCTGCTTTTTGACCTTGATTATTATAAATTAATAAAATTTTATTTTGGGACTCCAACTTTTCATTTACTCATTCTTCACTCTAAACTTTTTTTTTACAATGTTTTATATTGCAAACTAGAAGAATATGCCTAGCTAGGAGAGTTTTATGGTTCTCTCTTTACATTATAACCCTTCAAAACTTATATTATTTCTTTCATTTGAGCTTGGACAATTATAACAAAGAAGTATCAAGAAAAAGAGAAAAAGTTTAAATTGTAGATGACAAATAATTCAACTTTCAATGAAAATAGTCGACTTAAGAGATCAAAATGTCACGGGTTTGATTTCATCTGAAAATATTTTGAATTAAAGCGGAGTTTATGACCGTGGAGTGTTATATTAGTTCTCCTTAATAAAAAAAATGAATTAAATATAGGAGAGTTTCGAGGATACACCAAATAATTGTCTTGAGTTCCACATCACATGTGAAAGTGAAATGAAGAAGTATGTAGTTCTTGAGACTAATGTAAAAAATAACTTCCTCTCTAAAATCATATTTTTTTTCATTTTTTCTTTAAGAAGACGAGTTGTCAAGTGCATAAATCCAAATTCTAGTTCCTTTCCTCACCATCCTAATAGTTGTTATAATATATATATATATATATATATATATATATATATATATATATATATATATCCTTTTAATCTAGAAAGTTAATAGTGTTATGATTTTCATTTTTATTTAAGCCATTTTATGTGATAATTGAATTCGTGACTTTGATCTTTTTATCTTTTATAAACCATTATAATAAGCTTAATAAATCATTTTTCATATGAATTACATCTCAAAACAAATTTTGTGACTCTAAATTTACTCACAAAATACCTACAATATAATATTAGAAAAAAGATTGAGAGAGAATAGAGAAAAGAATGACATGACACTGATCAACTTAAAAAATTATCTCTCTTCTCTTTCTTCTCTTTTATCATTTTTTCAACAAGTGATATACTGACACATTATTCTCTATTCAATTTTTTCTCATAAATTTCCCATATATATGGAAGTAAGAAAAAACTAAACAAACTCATAAAAAACCTAACAAGTACTTTTTTTTTTTACCAAGCTTGGCTGAGTTTAAATTGACAATTAACTAATAATAATAATAATAATAATAATAATATAATGACATAATATTTCGATACTTAATTAATATCAAGGTTACGGATTCAATTTTCACTTTAACGCATTAAGTGTGATCATTTTAGCTTTCTAAATTAAAAATAAAAAAAATAACACTAATAATAATAATAATATTATTATTATTATTATCTTAATATTAGTAAACTATATAATAAATATAATAATAACAACTATAATATAATATAATATATATATATATAATATATATATATATATAATATATATATATAACAATCTATCTCTATGGATGAGAAATGAACTTTTATTTAGAATCTAAATTAAAACTGTAAAATAAAATAGCTCATATCTTCATTAAAAAAACAGTGTTAAATAACTGCTAATAACAAAACTGCTAATAAAGCTAAATTAAGTACCCACTAAACTATTGTTTTTACCAAGTCAAACCACTAAATTACTGTCTTTATCAAGTCAAGTCAATAACTACAAAATTAAAATACTACTAACTAAATTGTCATAGGTCAAGCACATGCACTTATGAAATAAAATCAATTAAAAACTAACAAAAACATGTTGACATATTTCTTATATCTTGTATTATATTCTTGATTTTTTTTTACTTTTAATAAGTTTTATTTTTGTTTGGTTTATGTTTGTGATACTAAACATGTTGGGTATTCTTTGGGTTTCTCCTTTGTCCTTGCCAATTCCTTTTTTTTTTCATTTACTATATAAAGTTGATCTTTCAAGAATAAAAATAGGAAAAAGAGATATCCAAGAGCCTATTTTGAAACAGATCATTGTATATAAAATTATAAATAATTAAGATGGTTCCTAACATAAAAATCATCAGAATTTTTATGTGAATTAGAGTAACTGAGAAAATTAAATAAATATTTTTTATGCAAATTATCATGAAAAATTTCCTTATAATCTTGAGTTTCTTACTTTACCACTAAACAAAAAAAAAAAGTTAAATATAATAATTTTAATTAAGTTAATTATTTATATGTATGTAGCTGGCAAATGAATGGGTCCTAAAGCCAATAAATATATGCCCTTAAATTTTGGGATAGGCTGATGATATCATTCATGGTCCTCTCCTTTGGTTTAAAGGATTCAATAGTTTTGCAGCTCCCTTTCTACTCGAAGAGTCGCCATTTGCAAAGGTCAAACATAGATAGAAAATCATAAATTCATAATAAACTCTTTAACTATTTTTAGTTGTTTATATCCATCCTTAAAACTTTTTTTTTCATTTAGTTCCCTTAACTAAAAAAATGAAATATTTAACTAAACATAATAGACAGATTTATTTTTGAATAGTTTCTTTTTAGTTGACCACTTTTGCAAGACCGTAATTGGGTTTTCATTGGTGGCATATTTTAATTTAGGTCTAAATTTATTGATATTGGCCTTTTTATTTGATTGATTGTGGGTCAGTTTTTTGAATTAATTTTTTAGAGTAAATGTTATCGCTCTTAATTATGATTTTTTATTTTTCTTTAAATTTTCTGTTTTATTTTCTCGTGTGAATAGTAATGAAAGTTTCTAATTAAAAAAATCTCATGTTAACTAGAGTGAAATCATATCGAAGAGAGTAAAGATCACATGTTTGATTTTCATTTAAACATAATAAATAAAAGTTATAAAAAAATTAAGAGAGGGTCATTGCAATGGACTGCTCATGATGGGTCTGTCTAGCCATGGGCTTGTGTGCTCGTCATGACCGGCTCTGGCTCTGATCACAATTGTGCTTTGCTTGGTTGGGGTTGGTTGAGATTCAAAAGAACTTTTTATTTAGTTTTAAAATCTCTTATTAATTATATCATTTAAATTATTAATTAAAATATTAAATTTTATACTATAATTTTTTTTATGAGAATAGGGAGAAAATATGTTATTATTGTAGTTTCACTATATACTACCTTGAGTCGTGACACTTAAATTATTCGTTCAATGAGAATATGTAAAAATATAATGATAAAAGTTGTGTCTTTGAGGATTTTGTATAGATCATCGCTTTGGGTACCTAGTGGGAAACAAGATAAGTGTTTTCACACTCAATTGGGAGTACACTAAAGTGTAATCAGTATTCTAACTGAGAAGAACTCAATTTAGACTCTAATATCATGAAAACGGAGTTGAGGGGAATTAGCCTATTTTGGGAATGTTTAGGAAAACATCATGCCCCCTTCACCACAGTCATTGACAAGGGAAGTCGACATAGGTGAATATATTCCCTCGACAATCACATCTAATAAATCACCATGTGAGGAAACTCCTTGCGACACTATATTTGATACATGACGTTCACAAACAAATTAAAATCCTTATAAAAGGATTCAAGAGAAAAACAAGCGGAGCAAAAAATCTAAAGTTAATAAGAAACTTATAAAATTCATAGCGATGATAACTATGATAGAAAAAAATTGTGTAAAAATCCTCTTGTTCCTTTTGAGATATAGAACTCAGTTTTAATATTTGTTGTTGATACTTTTTAAGTTTCGATTCTCATTGCTTTGATTTGGCTGATTATTTTTCATGGTATATGTATGTCTTTCGAGCGTTGATTAATTAATTAAATTGTTCCAATTGTTCTAAAAAATGTACTAATTTGATTTTGATTTAGACTCATCCTCAACAATGATAAATTGTTTTTTTTATTGAAAATGAATTTTTAATGTTGTTTCTAAATATGGAAAATTAATCACTGTTGTATCTCTTAATAAAAAAATGGTTCATTGTCCCAAAGTTTAGAAGGACATAATTATTCTTGAACTAAAAAGAAGATAACTAGATAAGGTTGTCCCTCCACTTAAAACCCTTCTTCGGATCATGTATTCTCTACTTTACACACTATTTCTTGGCCCTACTACATGACTTCTGGTTTTCAATAATTGAATTCCATCACCAACCATTTGGTGAAAATTCTAAAGGAGAAATTAGGTTGATGGGATTATAAAGAGATTATATCTTTTTTCGGTCAAACGCTATCGATATCTGAAATAAGTACTAGACCATAAATTTGATTCGCAACCATCTTAATTAGACTACTTTAAGGATCCAAATTGATTTGGTTACAAGTTCAAGTTGCAAAATACTCATTATCCCAATATAAAGTTAACACTTTAATTGGAAATTAACTTCTAGTGAGTTACAACTTACATGTAACACCACAAATTAGGAAACAAATAACATCCAGTATTCTAGGATCGAACATTTAAAATTGTAACCCATATCGTAAAAGTATATGAGATCACCAAGAAGAATAGAATAATTGCCTTTGTACTCAAAGTCCATCTTCAAATGCAAAGATTCTTCAACATCAAAACATGAATTAGCCTCTCTTTAGAATAGTGATAATGTATTTTTCATATAAAACATGTGTGATTCTATATTAAAATGGGTCAATTCAAATGCCTTACACTCTTTAAGGCAGCATGAAGAAAGTGATTTTTGGCTTGGACCAATTCATCCTCCTTGTGATCATCCACAAGTTGTAACATTGAAAATACAAAAATATCTCCATTTTAAGTCAACCATTGCACAACTTGAACGAATCAGGTTCTCAAATCTCAACCTCAAGTTTCCCCATCATTTTATTCTCTACTATACTATATGTGCTCATAATTAGTACTATCAAAATGATAAATTTTGTTTATTTTCAACGTAGAAAACTAGCATGACACTCATTTTCATGACTTTCATTTTCATTTAAAGCGTTATAAGAGATAATAAACTCGTGATTTTTATCTCTTAAGAATCACTCTTCAAATATAATATTCATGTTCATATTTCATCATATTTTGTTTTTAATGAAAGATGAATTTATAGAAATTAGGAAGAGATAATCCCAATTGGTTCTTATTAACAAATTGTAATTAGTTATTTATTTATGCCAACCTAATCTAAGTATATAGACAATAATTTTTGTTTTGCACAAACTAACAAAGATGATAAAAAAAATCGAAATTATATAGGTGGTTTCACGAATGATATATTTGATTTCATCTATGTATGAATCATGAGCTAAGAAGAAGATCATCTCCATGGCCCAATCATGATAGTGACCATCATGCTCATATCAAAGAATAACATCACATGACCATGTTTTCTACCAATACATGCAACATATATGCCCTACTTTTTTTATCCTTTAACAATTTTTACTCAAACATGTGGTCACCACTTTAAATCAAATTTACAATTTAAAGAAAAAAAACCACACTTAAAGTCCATTTAATTTGAATTGGTTTAATTTGAAAGTAGCATCCTTTTCTTAACTAGGCTAAACCTTACACAATGTTAGAACTTGTTTGATATGTATTGATAATTATTAAACTTAATAATTTATAATCAAAAAATTTAGAATGCATAACAAAATAAACAATACCTCACTGTAATTCATATTATGCTCTCGAGCACTTTCAAAATTTAGTGCAAGTATAATACTAAATATTTATTTAGTCCATTAAACACTGATTTACATTTTACACAAATAGCTCAGTTTTAAATTTAGGCATCATATAATTTACTAAATTAAATCATTTAAAATTACGATATTTAAATAAATAAAATTCTAATAACAAAAAAAATGTTAATAGGATATATTCAAAACAAAGATCATTAGGTTATATTCTAAAAATTATGTCTAAGTAGATAACTATATAAATTAATAAATGATATAATATTATAATTTACAATTGAATTTAAATAATAAAATAAACTGATAATATTTTAAATAAAATAACAAAAATAATTAAACATAAAATATGTAATTATTATGATTTTTATTCAATCAACATACTTTATACAAAATAAATAAGAACATAAACATAAACTTTTATAAAAAAAAAAAATAGTAAAATTACAAATATTTTATGACAAATAAATTGAATATTTCATTACTTTTAAAGATTTTATTATTAGAGTACTTAAAATGATTGATTAATAATTTTGTTTACTAATTTATTAATTTATAGGATTCCGAGATGGATTCATATATTAATTCAAGAATTATCTATACATATTTATACATAAATTATTAAATAAAAAATCAATTTGTTAATATTATAATATATATATATATAATAAATAATATATCCTAATATTAAAAAAAACTGCAATAATATAAAAAATATTATACATCATGATTAAAAAACTAAAATTTATATACAAAATACATATAACAATTAAAAATAATTTTATAACAAAAAAACAAAATTAATGAACTCTTTAGTGGGAAAATTTGACGAAATAACCCTCGTAGGAGGATTATTTCCAAATTTAGCATAGGCTAAATAATTTTTTCAAATATAACATTTTCCCTATGCAAAAAGACCTTATTGCCCTTAAATTAAAAAAGTTTCAGTTTATTGTCTCCCCCCTTTCCCTCCCTCTCCCAACCGAACCTCCTCGTTTCAGTTTTCCATTTTCTCCACCAACCTTCATCATAGCTGCGAACGATCCAATAAAACCAAGGAAACCGGGAAGTCTTGCCGGAACGTCTTCAACAGTCAGGTTAGTTTCCGTTTTCTTTTCCGTCGTTTCATCGTTTCATCACTGAAATGGAAGAATGTTTAGGGTTTCGTCGTTTAAAGTCTAGGGTGTAGGTTAGATCGTGGATGAATGGTTTTAGAACTTGGTTGATTGGTTTTACGGTGGAATATACATCTGACGAAGGCGACGATGCACAGTTGCCTACGACAGCCTTCGATAGCCTGCAACAACCTTCGACAGATGCATTTTAAACCCAAAACGATTCAGTCAGCCAATAAACCTAAACAATAAACACTAAAACCCTAAACCATTCTTCCATTTCAGCATGCGTGGAAGGTAAACGAAAGAAAACGGGAAAAACTAACCTTCCATTTCTCAGTTCCCCTCAAATTAATGGGTAAAATGATAATCTATATATATATAATGATGCTTAATTTTTAAAGTGTCCGGATTGCCGGGTCGAGAGCTGTGGTTAATTTGGATACTTGGGTCGGATTGTGGGTTGACCCGCCTTTAAATTTAAGACAATTAAAAATAAAATAAAAAATGTTAGAGGTATGTTTCGAACTTGCAACCTAACAAAACAAGTATAAATCTTTAACCAACTAGGCTACTAAGAATTTATATTTTAAATTCAACACTAAATTTGATAAACGCGGGACGTTTTAATATTAATATAAGTTCAACTTTTTAACTAACTAATATATAATGATGTTGAGTAAATAGATACTTGGGTCGGATTGTGGTTTGACCCACCCATAAACTTAAAACGGTTAAAAATAAAATTAAAAATGTTATCCGTAAAATTTTTCACGATTTTTTATATTATTCTTCGTGCAAATGCACGGGCTAAATGTTAGTTTATTATTATTACTTTTAATTATTATCGTTTTATCTCTCTTTTGAGGGGAACAAATGAAACATGTAAAATCTGTAAGATCTTATTTGTTACTGGGAATCATTGTAGTTTTAGACGTCTTTTTAAAATATCACAATTCAGAGTTTCTCATTGTTAAAATTATAAACGAAGTTTTATCTTAACGATTAAACGTCATTAATTTATTATTTACGTGACATTATAAATAAACAAAATATCGATGTCAACAATTTAACTACCGAATTTCAGCAAATTGAGAATTGAATTATCGGAATTCAGATAATCGATAGTCATAACCTTAATTCGTTGAAATGAATATTTTAATTATTTATAAATGTCGCGTAAAAAATAAGTTAACAGCGTTTAAAACCGTTAAAGCGTTGTTCGGTTTTGGGTTATTCAAATAACCCCAAAAAAATCAAACATTACTTCTCTCTCATCCATCAAAACAATCAATTTTAAATTTTTTTTATTTTATTTTATTTAAAATACCCTTTTAATCTTTTTTATAAAAAAATATTCTGACATCCTAAAAATCATCATCAATCATATTTTTTTCCATCTAAATTAATTCAAATATTCAATAATCTAAACCGAACAAAACTACTAACCTTATTGTTTTATAATTTTAACAATAAAGAATACCAAATAATTGAATTATTTATTTGAATAATAAATTTGTGACATTATAAAGGCGGCCCATTGGAATTGGGCCTAGAGTAGTAACAGAGGGCAGTGTGATATATCGTCTCCTCCTCCGACGAATATCTACCATAGATTTAGGCGGCTCCGCCACACCCACACTGTAGGGTAAATACACATACATACATACATTACATAGTTACATTCAACAGACCTCCCTCCTCCGCCATTTCATTCATTCATTATTGCATGCTCTCTGTCTCAGTCACCACACTCCCCTCTTTCCTTTACCCCTAAATCTATCTTCTTTCCTTTCACCACCTAATTCTATCTCATCTTCATCCAAGATTCTCATACTTGTCATTCCAACTCCTCCTTTTCTGGGTTCTCCAAAACTTCAAACCCTGACCCATTTGGAAGGAAAGAGGGTAATAGATAAAAACATCAAATGGCTCAAAATGGGCAGGTAATCGACCCTGCTGTTCTTGACGATATAATCAATAGGTTATTGGAGTTTCGCCAAGCCAGGACTGTTCGTCAGGTCCAGCTCTCAGAAGCCGAGATCCGACAGCTCTGCACTGCTTCTAGAGAAATCTTTCTCCAACAACCTAATCTCTTGGAGCTCGAAGCTCCTATAAAGATCTGTGGTATGATCTTCTTTTCCTACCTTTTCTCTTTTGGGGCGGAATGATATTGAAAACAAAACCTTTTCTTTTCTTTGACTTGATTTGTGAAAGTGAGTAGGCATAGTCTATGCAGAAGAACTTAGGGTTAAGTTTTGGTATCAATGAGAGTTACTGCTGTTTTTTTAAATTTGTACATTCAAAGTTCAGCTGAAAGCTTTACTTATGTTCTGAAAGGTGACCGTGGGTAGGTTTTACTTGATGGATCTGCTGTATTCTGTTGGTATTGATCAATACCTCTTTTTGTCTACTTGAAAGTTCAACACTTGTGTTCTAGTTGCTTTTCGAAAAATATTTGCCAATCTAGGAAAAAAAAGGGTGTATTCTGTTTTAAAGTCCCGAGATTTGACATGTTGATATGTTATGTTAAGATCTAGATAGGAATTGCCAAGAATGTTTTGAATACATGAAAATGTACACTAGGTTTAGTTTGACATCCTTCTAGTAGGTGAGGTCTTATCAGTGCTTGAAAAGATGTTTGGTCATTTTATGTGCCACAAATGTGTTGAATACAAAAAACATACTCTAGGTTTATTTTGCAATCCTGCTAGATGGTCTTAGGGCTGCCTGTATGCATTTTTGTTTTCATATAGTTGATTTTTAAATTGTCGTGCTTTGTTCTAAATCAATTTCCGAATTTACACCTAGCCAGCTTGAATTTTGAAAAGTGACTTATCAGAATAAGGACACAATGAGTATGATGCTGGTTGTATTTCATGGTCTGTTTTGATCTTATTGTCAAAAAGCTATTGATAAATGGGATTCTGATTACTTTTACTCTTTGTGATTAAATAAGTTGTCATTAACATTTCTTTGGCTCACACATTCAACATGCTATTAGGTTATTACTATTCAATTTCCTTTCCGATTTACTTAAGCCCTGTTACACAATTTCTCACTTAATCTAAATTATTAAGTATTTGAATTAAGTTCATTTGATAGCTCTTATTTAAAATGATTTAATTATTTATATTTCGCTCAATTTAAGCTAAAAAGTCTTGCAGTAAGTTGTAAATGACTTACCAAAAGACAACTACATCCCTGAAGAATAATTAAATTACATGAAGGGTAAAATAGTCTTTAAGTTATCAAATCAAATTACATATCAAGTAATTAAAATTAGATATTTTTTTTTGGTTATTGAACATCTATTTTTCAGGGACTTAATTCATTTGGCACTTCAAATTAAATATTCAATACTTAATTTTCAATCTTATCTAATACACCCTTAGATATTTGTCGTATTGAACCTTGAGTCCAGATAATATATTGTTAATGTGGCTTATCTCTCTCAGTTATCTGATGAAGATGAATCCAGATGACATTATTGACTTTCTTCATCAAGAGCACATATTCTCTATTTCATTATTCCCTGTCCAGAATACTGGAATATGGCATGTCTTTTTGATATTCCTGGCAATATAACTTCTATATAGTTATGACTGTATGTGGTATATATATGCCTTTCTATCATTCTAGACAATCGAACTTTTAATTCTTTTTTCTCTGTATTATACCTGTCCGACTCGATTTTAAAATATGTCTGTGATGGTGTTTTTTCTTTGTGCTGTTACTGCTGTATAAGCACATAAGGAAAATTTAAGTTTTCTATATAGGTTGTATCTATTTTGATGCAATATATGGTCATGTAGTAGGCATGGGATCAGATCTTCTGACTAGGTTATCATCTAAACAAAGTTAATGATCTTTATTATAAGGCTTACTTTGAAGAAATCAACTACTACATGGAAATATCTTGTCACGTGTCTCCTGTCAAACTAACCGCTAGTATAGCTGGAACACAAAAATTGCTCGATAGTTTATCTCCCCATTCCTGTGCATTAATTTGCTTTCCTAGTGATAAAAAAGGGGATCAGGTGGTATTGGTGGACACAGGTCAGTTATGGAGGCCAGTGGATTAGGTAGGATAGATGAACGGAGATTGAGGAAGGAAACTTATCTATAGGCGTTGATAAATTTGTGTCTAGTGAATAATGATGAAAAAGATGATAGAAGAATCAACTGGATGTTGATTAAGCTGACTGGTGAACTAAGGCGGAGAAGTCAATAGAAGAAAAAGGATAAGCAAGGTATTTAGCAGAGAATAATGGAATTAAAGAAAGGTTTTTGACACTAAAGGTAACATCTGTGGAGTTAGTTTATACAGTTACTTAGATCATAAACACAATAACATTTTTGAGTTCCAAAGTATCCTAAAAATATCTCACTTCATATATGGAGACAATTTATGAAGTCCTTGTTAACCAATAGGGCACAGAAGAATCAGCTAAGACAAGATAATAAGCTAGAAGGGGAGACAATTTAAAGGAAAAAACAGAATTAGAAACAAAAACACTTACCCCAAGTCAATGCCACAAGACCAGGCACCTGCATCAGTGAACACATAAATTCACTCACCTCAGCATTGATCCCGAAGCCAGATGTATTGTCCCCACTATGTATCATGATGGATATAATCATCCTCCGATTGCAAAAGTGTACCAATGAGATCCTTGCATCTGTGTCTTGGTTGAAGTTTTTTTTAATGAAACAAGTATTTTCTCCTTCTCTATTTTATTGCATCACCATTAGTCGCTTCATAACTTCTTAATACTAAATTTCTAAGCTACCCATATATTTTATTGTTTCTTCAATAAAATATCCTTTCTTTCAACCTCATTTATATTATTATAAATGGTCAGGCTATCTTCTTTTTTTCCTTGTTCACAAATTTGAAACACATTGAGCAATTTGGGTGATTGTTTATTTGGTCTCTATCTTCTTTCAAAGATTTGACATTTATTGTCCATTTTCGTGGTTCTTTTGGAAATTTTCTTTCACCTATTAGCTCTCCTTGTTTGGAGTTTGGATTTTTGTGTTGTGCCAGTTATTTCTGATTTCTCTTTTGCTTGTGTGAGTATGTAGTCAAGGATTGACGATGTTCACAGGCAGTAATTGTAGTGTGGTGTTTGCCTATGGTTTCTAGCAATTCTGATGATTTTTGCTCCATTTGTTTTCTTTCCATGAATCACTCTTTCCAGCAATGGTTTGTCTGTGTTGTTCAAGGGTTCATAAGTAGTGTTTGGTTGCAAGGGCAAGATGTTTGGGATATCTCTAACTTGGATTTGAGGGAACTGTTGGAATATTAAATTACTAATTATCCCGTTAGTTAGGTTTCATTTTACATTATATTGATGATTAAATTTAGTTAACTTTGTCATTTTCATAATCCTTATTTTCCTATAAAAACCCATTCACTATATCAAAATATCAATACATTTTTTTCTCTATTCTTCTACAGATTTCTATGTACCGTTCTGTGTTTTTAACTTTATTCATATAGATGTCACCACCAAATGTAGAGGATAGGTGGCCTCATTCTTGTCTCACACTCTTATATGGAATTGGCCATTATAGAATGTGTTTAATTGGCTGTTTTTTCCATTGTTATGTGAGTTGCTACTTTATTAAGAATGGTTATTTTGGGTGGATATTCTTGTCAATGAATTTTGTGTATTTAAAGCCTCTCTATAGTTGATTTGATCACGTTATTCACTATGCTTTATTGCATTTGTGCTGAGTTTTTTTGTTACATGTTTTGGAAAGGATAACCATGTACCAGAAATTCAAACTTAAAAAGCAGCAATATGATATTTTTTAGAAATGGCATGTGGCAAACTTCTTAATACATTTAAGTGGATAGACTGCTGTGTACTTGTTAATTTGAAGAAATCCAACCATAAGCATTATACCAAGAGAAAAAAATACATCTTAAGGGATTTCACATGAATAAATGATCCTTAAGTTAATTGGAGTTTGCTGCTTATACATGTTAGATATTTATTGTTGTCTCCTTCTGAAAACATTTAGAATTTTGTTTTTTGTATGAAATGAGAAACAACTAATAGATTTAAGTATACGAATGACTCTTTCTAAGAGACAAAATTAAGTTTTAGAATAATGAATTTTTTCTAAGGGGGTGCTCCTACTACATTACGAGTCAAGTAAGTTATCGAATTAAGCCAGATTTTATAGTTTAATTTTTTAGCTTAATTTGAATTGAATTGAATCTGAATCATAAAGTGATATTTAGTAAAATGAACTTAATAATTAGCATTTCATTATTTAGATTAAGTGATAAGTTGTGTTATCTAAATACTAGTTTGTATTATAGAATTTTTGTATCCACATGTTTTCAAATGGGGTCTGTCCTATTTCATGATTGTACCCAGAGCATATTGTGTTAGTATAAAAAAATTGTTTTCAGCTTTCTAAGATCCACAGAATGTATTGGAGATTGTTTGTGTTTATAATTTTAGAAAAAGGGAAGGCTATAAAAACAATGTATATCCATTTTCTTAATTGTAGGCGACATTCATGGGCAATATAGCGATCTTCTTAGGCTTTTTGAGTATGGCGGTTTTCCTCCTGAAGCAAATTACT
Organism: Impatiens glandulifera; assembly: GCF_907164915.1. Taxonomy (NCBI): domain Eukaryota; kingdom Viridiplantae; phylum Streptophyta; class Magnoliopsida; order Ericales; family Balsaminaceae; genus Impatiens; species Impatiens glandulifera. The sequence continues at coordinate 27,378,895 of NC_061865.1, forward strand.
TGTTCTTAGGCGATTATGTTGACCGTGGAAAGCAGAGTCTGGAGACAATATGCCTTCTGCTTGCGTATAAAATAAAATATCCTGAAAATTTCTTTCTCTTGAGGGGTAATCACGAATGTGCTTCGATTAACAGGATATACGGGTTTTACGACGAATGTAAACGCCGATTCAATGTGAGACTTTGGAAGGTCTTCACAGAATGTTTTAACTGTCTACCTGTAGCAGCACTGATCGACGACAAAATATTGTGTATGCATGGCGGTCTTTCACCTGATATTACAAATTTAGATCAAATAAGAAACTTACCTCGACCAACAGATGTCCCGGATTCAGGTTTGCTTTGTGATCTACTATGGTCTGATCCTAGTAGAGAGGTTAAAGGTTGGGGAATGAATGATAGAGGTGTGTCGTATACTTTTGGTGCTGATAAGGTTGCGGAATTCTTGATGCAACATGATATGGATCTTGTTTGTCGTGCACATCAGGTTATAATTTGAAAACACATTTTTTTTCTCTTTTGTTTTAACAAATGGGCTCGACCGGCCCTTGTAAAGATTTTGATTTTCTGGAGAACTTAACTAGTAGCTTTTTGTTTCTTTATATACGGGTTTGTCAGGTGGTGGAGGATGGGTATGAATTTTTTGCTGACAGGCAGCTGGTTACCATATTCTCGGCCCCCAATTACTGCGGGGAGTTTGACAATGCGGGTGCGTTGATGAGTGTGGATGAAAGCTTGATGTGCTCCTTCCAAATTCTGAAACCAGCTGACAAAAAGATTAGATTTTTATGAAGAAGTAATGGTAAGTCTTTCTGGTCCTTAGTTGATTAAAAGGGAGGAGTGCAAGGGATTTATGTATTTTATTTACTTTTGGGAGCTAAGAGCAACTTCATTCATGTCCACAAATGCTGGAAAAATGATTTCCCATCCTACTACTGCTCTGCTATTTATTATGTCTTTTTTTTTCATACTCTCATTTGTGTGTCGGCCACAGCAGCAGCAGATGAATATATTCATTCTGTTTTGTTAAATGCTTATTAGACTTTAATTAATTTGCGGTTTATGAAACTTGTGTTTTCAATTTTGGTCGAAATTATGTATAAACATCATGACATGGGTAGTTTTAGCGATGTTGTTGAATGTTGTTCTTGATGGTAAAGGGGATCAATGCAACTGTCTGTGATTTGTTTAGATGGAGGGATTTGGATTCGAGTAATTAGTCATTGCTATACTCTTTTTGACAAGGATGTGACACTTGAGTTTATTTGAGATCCTGACTAAAATTTCGTATTATGGTGTGATTCTTACCAATGGCGTTTGTATGATGAATGATATTAGCTAGTTGATGTCGTTTGTGTTGTAACGATGTGGAATTGGCTTCCCTTCTCAGGTTGTGTTGGTATCGTGAGTCTCTTGTGAAGTATCGATATTTGTTGGGTGATGTCAGGACCATAAACGGATGCTAGTTTAGATTTTTTTTTAACAATTTTAACCTAAACAAATATCATTACTCTTACCCTTATCAATAATCAAATCATTTAATTCCTTAATTAAAATAAATCATTTTTTCAAAATTATTAATGATCATCATTGTTTAAATAATTCATATAAAATAACCTTTAAAAAGGTTTCAACAGTGTTATTTGTGTCATTTTAACAAAAGTATTTAGATTAACAATACAAAAATGTTATTAAATAATAGGTTTTGGTCTACTAAATTCTGTCAATATTAAATTTTGATAAACAATATTTTTCATTTAAGACTTTAGTACAATAATAAAGCTTAGGCTTGTGTTTGAAAGGAGTCTTGATAGTAAGATTCAAAGTAAATGGATATTCAAGTTGTAATAAAATATTATACTTTAATGTCTAATATTTTTTGAAAAATTTACAAAAAAAAATTGTTTTCAAATTGGCCCAATTGTGGTTATTCATTATCATTAACATTTTGCTGATCATTAACAAAAAGTAGATTTCAATTTTAAGTTTATTCATTCTAATTTAAATGGTATTATATAAAAATAAATAAATGTATATACCACCTTAATAATTTATTGATCATGATCATCACTACACAATAATTATCTTATTATTCGTACAAAATTACTTGGACAAGATTTCTTTTATAATTAATTATATAATACGAAATTCATCATTATTTTGATCTATGTAATTAAAGTTCTTATTCTTGTTTCATAACAACATGAATAAAAACAATAATAATGACTTGAGTTTATTTCTAATATCAATATCCCAAATGTAAAATTCAAAATGACACTAACATTCTATAAGAAAAAAAAACATGAAAATGTGATATCGAATGAAAGATGAATCTTGCAAACGACAATAGTACTAGCTAATTGAGATCATCATTTAGCTCGATTCCATTTTTCTGATTCTCGATTCCATTCTGATTATCATCGTTGTTCGCATCATCTTGATGAATCCTGATTCTCACATTGTTGTTGTTGGGATTAATGGCCACAAAAAAGAAAAGCTCGACGAAATAGGCAAATAAATGAGAAAACATTTTGATTATCATCATGACATTGATTATTGAGGCGATTTTCTGTATACTTGTAGAATTCTCGGGAAGATAATGGATGAACGACGTGAGAGCTACTGTAATCCCCGCCATGAAAGTGATCGATAAGATAATAAATTGATGTACGAAAGCCAATAATTATTGTATAGGGTTATCAGGTTCGATATCTACAAATAATTCGTTTCTAGGGATACCAGGATCGACATCTTCCATTTTTGTATCTTGCTTATCAATATTTATTTGATTTCACAATAATGAATTAATTAAAAGAATGAACAATAAACTATTATATATCTTTAAATTCTGTTTTGTTTTTGTTGAAAGCAGTTTTGTTTTGTTTAGTAGATCATTCCAGTAAATTTTCAAGATGCATGGTTTAGTTATATTGCAAGGCCTTGTTTGATTTTGGATTCATTATTTGAATAATAAAAATTTCTTATTTCATATAAAACAATTTTATCGGGATAAGATCATTATAATATATAAAGTAAGTTATTTTCAGTGACTTAAATTATATATTATTTCAAAAAATTAAGACATAATTAAACCTATAGTATTTTCCATATGCAAATGCGATTAGGGTCGGCACTGGGTAAGCCCGACAAGCCTGTGGGCTAAGGTAGTTATTAAGAAAATAATATGATTTTATTTAAATTTATTAGTTTATTTTTAACATATTATGTGTAGCATAGTGGTTTAAGATGAAAAAAAGTTATTTTTTATTGGTTATGGGTTCAAATCTAAAAAAAAATCATTCTTTTAACATTACAATATTTTTGTCAAATGACTCAAATGTAAAAATATTAATTACTATTTTTTTTTTTTTTATAAAAAAAGGCAATTGCTTATATAGGTATTTTGTGTCAATCATTTAAAAATTTAAAATATTATTTTTAATAATAGTTTAAATTATTTTATGAAATGAAAATACATATTTGTGTTTGGATAAAAAATTTTTATTAATTTAGATTAAATAATATTATAATATATATATATATATATTATCAAATTTAATTAATGTCTTCACTCTCCTTGTTTGATTTTACTAATTTGAGTACTTGTTGTGTCTCATGAATTTTGAAATTTTAGTATGAAAAGAAAGCTGAAAGATTGAAGGAATAACTTGTTATAATCCAAATAAGTGTTAAGAAATTGAGAGTTCTATAAAGAGCACAATAAAATAAATTACAATTAGGGTTGTAATGTAGAGTGAGCACAACAATAAATTTTCAATCTGACATCCTTTTTGTTTTTCCAAGTTCAACAACAAATTGTAACACAAAGCTTTGGTACGAGTAGATGCATGACAAATTATAATAAATAAATAAAAAGAAACCAATAATCTAACCATATATATGAGTCTCTCAATAATAATAAAAAAAGATTATTGATTGACATTAATGAATTTTGAATCAGTATAAACTAATATTATTATTATATTCTCCCAATCACTACTATAATATCACAAAATGTTATCGGTAATAATCTATGTCAATAAATTGAGATAAACATTAATTGTGATATTCAAAAAGATGATGTGATCTTCACTTAATCTTAAATATTCCCGTTCTGAATATGTATTCGTCGAATGTGAGATTAAATTTTTCAACTCTCTATCTATAACCTTTGAGTATTCTTGAAATTGAACAAAACTTATACCTTATAATTTTTCAACTCTCTATTTATAACCTCTTAAGTATTTATTGAATTTGAACAAAACTTATACCTTATAGTCTAACATTATTTATATATGAATTAAGAACTTAACTGTAATATACTCATCTATGATGGTCAAGAAACTCTACCATAATCAACATGAGTGTAAAGCCCTTAGATGATGGGAGATATTGTAATGTTAACAAACAATATATATTTTACTTTTGGATCCTGTACTCAAATTAAGGAGGCATAATCTATTTTGTGAAAATGTTATCTCTACAACTGCAATGGAGGACAAGCATACAATGAAGAAGCACCAACTCCCCGGAATAAGTCAGACGTGAATTAGTCATTCATCACGACGGAAAGAATGCATCCTCCTCAGTCGCAGCCACTTCATAAACCCGGTCGTGACGACAAGCATGATTTGGAAAAGAAATTTCCTCAGCTACGACCTGGAAAAGGGGAAAGACCGCCTCATCCGCTCGACTATCGGATAATAGATTGCATTCCGAACATGAAGTCTCTAGAGGAAGAGAGCACAACACACTACTACAAAATTCTTTACACTTAAACCAATAACAAACAAACAAAAAAATGAAACAACATTCTCTATACTTTTAGAAAATTCACATTGTAAAATTATGTAATAAATTTTTTTATGACATAACAAAATGTAAAAAAAACAATGAAGAAAAATATATGTAAATATAGGGTGGGATGTTCAATAAAAGACCCTAAATTTGATTATACAGAATGATATTTTGGTCAATTTGGTCTTCATTGCACAGTTAAAGAATGGTCTTGTTTCATTTTTATGAGACTGCTCTCAATGTTCCTTAGTACTGGTTTATATCTGCAATACAAAAATAATTTACCATTCAAAGAAACCATATAGACTTTCATTTGTCCAAACAAAGTAGATTTTGTCAACTTACAGTCGGGCTAGACCATCGTATGCCTGTTTCGCTTGTCGAAGATGCGCAGAAAGCTGCAATACTTCACCAGCTAAACCATCTGCTCTTCCCTGTTCTTTAGCAAGTTGACCCTGCGCCAGATAAATAAATTTTAAAACACAAAATCTTAAGAGAAAAATAAATGGTATGATCTGATCTGATGATTACAAACAGACCCTCAAAGAAAGAACTTCATCTGGGTAAGATTGAAAATCAGTTCCATTTGAGTTTCCTCCTTTATTAGCTGTTTCTAACATGTCTTTCTTGATTTCCATATTTGTTGCTTGTTCTGTTCTCAACTTATCTAACATTCCTCGGAGCTCCTTATTCTGCTCAAGACAGTCTTTTACCTGCACAAATCATACTACTGATCTTAGCCAAAAAGAAATATACTAATTAGCCAATTTGGTAGTTAATTTGCTACTAAGCTTATTCGCTAAATCACTCCGGTGGTACAGAGAGAAAAGAATAAAGATCGCTAAGACTGTTTGATTCAACTTATTTGCTCAAGCTACTGTAGCAGATTATTTGTGGAGGATAAGCTGAATCAAACGAGCACATATGGGTTATGTGACAATCAACACTCTACTCATTAATCACATCATTGAAATCAACAACCAAAATGCCTCATTTTAAGAAAAAATAAAAAATATTCTAGATTTATAGTAATGTCTTTTGACCCAACTAACATCAAATCACCTTAAATAACCTGATATTCAATAACCTACATCAAACAAGGTTATTTGGAAATGACCTTATATCAAACAAGGCCTTAGTACTTAACAATACCTGACTTTCCCACTGTGCTACAGCTCCCATGGCCTCTTGATATGAAGATGAGAGACTAGAGTTCTCCTCAAAAAGTCTCTCTATCTCTGAAGATTGAGAATCAATCTGTCAATAGAACTAAAAAGGTTATATGCATTCAATGGAAGTTAAACAAGTTTGAGAAACATGAATTTATTTACCTCCATTAGAAGCTTCTGTCTGCTACTCTCCAATTTCTCAATCACTACAGCCATATCATGCAACTGTTTGTCAAGCCTCTCTTTGTCTTCCTGAGTACAAAACACTCATTATAAGACCTCGAGATAATTACGAAATCAGTTCCATCGAATTCAAGAAGTTTCAGTCAAGTTACTTATGCACATTGTTTACCTGAGTAGAGTAGTGATGATCCTTTCTTTAGTTTTTAACTTGTTTTGGAAACTAGATTCTAGAATTAATCTAAAATTACCTTCATGAAAAAATTATTGTTTGTTATAATTTGATTTATTTCATTTTTTACATCCAAAGTAACGTATTATTCATAATATTCATTTACTGTTTAAATTATAACATCGTGAAACTATGTAAAAATCTAGATAATCAATCTCAACTCAAACAAAGCCTTTCTTTAGTAGTGATGATCCTTTCTTTAGTTTTTAACTTGTTTTGGAAACTAGATTCTAGAATTAATCTAAAATTACCTTCATGAAAAAATTATTGTTTGTTTTAATTTGATTTATTTCATTTTTTACATCCAAAGTAACGTATTATTCATAATATTCATTTACTGTTTAAATTATAACATCGTGAAACTATGTAAAAATCTAGATAATCAATCTCAACTCAAACAAAGCCTTAGTATTAAAATTGTTTTACTCACCAAGGAAAATGGCTTCTTTGCAGCCTTATCTGAAGGCTCCTCCTCTGTATTCACAAAGATAGATATTCATCATTCAAGGAGGCAAAGGATAAAAAAGGCGAACATAGTAAGAAATTATCAAAAGGAAGGTCCTTATAACATGAACTTGAATGTGAAAATTAAGATAAAAAATAAAACTATAATCAACAGATTACACAAACAATAAAATAATAAAACTTCAAAACTTGTTATTTGCTCCATGACATCATTTTTCTTTTTTGAGATTGTTTAATTGGTTAAGATATGAGACAGATCCCACATAAACAAGAGATTCTTGGGGTTTAATAGCCTTGGCATTCCAACTACAACAGCTAGCATTTGAGGTATTGTTCTCTACAGACTATGTTTAGTTTGAGGCGGAATAGGAATCGAGGGCCCAAATCCTATTTCGTTGTTTGTTGAGAGTATGGTGAAATTGGGATTTAAATAAATACAGTTTCTTCAATCCCAAATCCATTCTTCACTCCTTATTAGAATTAAAATTCTACTGTTTTTTTTTCTTTCAAAAATAGGATTTAAATTATATCCGATTCTAATTCTTAAAAAATATCGAGGAACCAAAGAGTTCTCAGGAAAATAATAAGCTATGGATTCTCTTACAATTCGAACCGCAATGGCATAACATTATATAATAATGTATTTTTGGGTAAAACTACATCACAAATATGCAATCAATTTATCAATAAAAAACTGAGCATGCATATGAGATTATCCATTCTTGACTTATGTTGGCAACTCAGATACAGATAGAAGGAGACAGGAGTGCCAAACAATCATTTAGACAAACTGAATAGACCTTATACATATCAAAGGTATTAGGCCTTTGTCAACTTGATCAAAATACAATAAAATCTATATTTTGCATAAATTCTAACTGGAAACTGATCCATGAAAGAATTTGGATCACAATCCAGGAAGTAGCCTCACTTTTTATTAGCTTATAACAAATGATGTCATGACTTGTATTGTTATTTTTTGGTTTTTCTCACAATAAATGTGACTTTCACATTTACTATGGGTCAATGAAGAATCTCTCACTCTTTAAAATTCCAGAAATTCGCCTCAAATTCACTTATCATACCAAATAGAAAAAATATCACTTCCAATTTTTTATATTTATTTTTGGTGATTTTCCAATGTGATCGTGATTCTGAGAGTGACAAAATACTAGTTTCCAAATTGGCTCATTGACTAGTTAAATCTCCCTGACAAACCTAACTCAAGACCATTGTAAGTATCATTAAATGTTGGCATCACATGAACCAGTGCAAACTAAATATAATATGTTGGACACCTAGTTATTAACAGATAAAACTGAATGTATTACTATTAACTCTGTGCGGACTGGAATACCTGAGGCCATCCTTGGGATGAGAGCAAGTTTCTCTTCCAGTTCCTGCTTTTCCGATGTCAAAGAAGAGATCTGTGTTTGCTCCTCAGCTAGAAGATGCTGCATTTGTTGCCTCAGTTTTGATTCTTGCTGCAAAGAAAAACATTCGTCTGAAACCAATAAATATCTCTCTTTCGAAGTGAGATTAAAAAGTAAATGCTGACCTCTAACTGCAATTTCAGACTTTCAAGCTCCTTCTGTGTGGATTGCAGGCTGTCATGTGGAAACCCAAAGGATGTTATTCCACTAACTGAAGTGTTCATCGATTGTTGCTGCATCATATTCAGTTCTGCTCTCAGAGCTGCAGCATCTTCCTCAGCCTAAAAGAAATAACCAAACTGCTGAATTTAAATATCTATGGAAATTTAAATATGAAAGTTATGAGCTTACACGATATTGCTCTTCTTCCGCTTCCTTGAGACGTTTTTTCATTGTGCGAAGTTGGGCAGACAGATCCTCCTACACAAACAATAACAATTTCAGTAATAAAAAAACTGAAAGAGGATTAAAGTTGGTGGTGAAATGGTAAACACAATAGACTCAAAAATCTCGTGCTAAAGAGCGTGGAGGTTCGAGTCCAACCAAACACAGAACAAACAAACTGAAAAGTAAACAAGTACCCTTGCAACAACTGCAGCATCTTTTTCCATTGCAACATCTTTCAAAGCTTTCCTCAAGGATGGTACAGTCTTCTGTTCCTGGAAAATTTCAAATGAACAGGAAATGAAAAGGAGGCACAAGAAAACAAATCTTGTTTGTGCATTTCCTGAAGAGAATAGCGATATCACTCCATCAAGAACACAAAAAGTAAGCATAAACATGATCTAATTTCCCGTCCACAACCTATCAATGGCTAGTTATAATATTGGTTCATGTCATCTTCAATCATTTCAATAGACAACAAACTGTAACAAGAAAAAAAAAACTAGAAAATTATTCTGTGCAAAAGATTGAGGGGTATTTTACCAGGTCAGTAATACTTCGCTTGAATGTCTCATTTTCTGTTTCTGTAGCCAGAAGCTGAATAAAGAAAGAAGAAATACAGCATTAGAAAATATCGACAAAAAGATAAATCTTATAGCATGTGCATTAGATAATTATGGTACCTTACTGGTCAAGTTCTTATTTCCTTCTTCCAATTGAGCGTTTCTTTTCTGCAAATCTTTCAGCTGGGATACAAGCCCACTGACGTCGCTCTGGATAATCATACGAAAATGAATATGAATATGAATGAGTATTAAGAATAAAATGATTGAAATCAATTTCATTCTGAAGCTACAGTAAGATGGGCAGCCAATTCCACAAGGTATAAAACAGAAATATACCTCCGATAGCCGACTTCCGTTGTCCGTTTTTTTCATATCGGAAGCATCTGTGAAGATACAACGAGATTAAGCAATGCAATGAATTTCTGAAAAAGAATTGAAATTTGACACATAAAGAAAGAGAAAAACCATTGGGGATAGAGACTTTGGTTAGATCAGATCCAGAGGAGGCCTTGATCAATCGATCCGCAGCTCTCTTTTGACGGATTTCTTCCAACTGCAAGGAAAGGAAACGAAGACGAATAGCGGGAATGCCTTAGGAAAGAAAAAACGGAAATAATCAAATCTGTTACCGTTCTCCTGGCAAGAGACGCATGCTTGGAATCCATCTCTCTACAAGAAAACCCTGCTTTTGGCGTCCTCCTATCAATATTTCTACACTAACAACTAAATTTTTTCATTTTCTCAGGGTAACTTTTCCTTTATACTTATTTTTAATTTTAAAGAACTAAAGTAAAGTAGGTTACCCCAAATTCAATGTGGCCTAATTTCTTGCCTTAAATAAAATAAAAAATTTCAAAAATAATAATCATGTTCAGGAGGAGAAAAATCCCAGAAAATGGCAATGTTTGAAAGATTTTTTTTTTTTGTTGAGATGTTTAAGGAGACTTTTTACGAGGATAAATACAATGAAGGTTAAACGAAATCAAGGCCACGAATTTACATTTTAAATTTTACTCGAACATGGGTATGTGCAAAAAAAAATTTATAAAAATTGCAATGTTTGGAATTTTTTTTATTTCTCTCTTTTTGTATTATTGTTTTCGTCCCATCTTCGTTAACCCACCATTGCTCTTTTAAATATATAATTTTTTTTTATATAAAAAAGAACTATTATTTAATTCTTAAGAGTTGTATAAACAAAATTAATAAATAATATAAAATAACATTTACAAAATAAATATGATGATTTTGATATAAAATTATATAAATAATTTACAAAACTAAAATTTTTAATAAAATAATTCAATGATTATACAATTTTTTCAAGTACAAATTATCTTACCAAATAATACTTGATCATGTACAAATAAATACAGTAAAATAATAAATTCAAATATATATATATATATATATATATATATATATATATATATATATGTAATATCAAAAAAGAATACTCTAAAAATTCAAATAGTAATCTTTAACAATCATTCATATGAATACCAACAACATTAATCTGTATTCAAATAACAAATTAGAAGATGGTGATGTGTGAATAATTGTACAAGTGATTTCATGATCCCATCAAGAACACGCACAAACAAAAAAAAATTAAGAATGATTTTAACATATGTAGGGTTAGAAATAAGAAATGAGTTATAGAGGTTAAAGAAATAAAGTCAATTAAGCAAAGTCAAATGATTAAATATGAACTATGGAAAATTTACATTTTAGCTGAACAACTTTGATAATTGTAAAATTAAAATATCGAATTATCAAAAATAACCTACAATTATATAATAATTCCTAATTTTCAAATTGTTCGGATTGTCGGATCGAGAACTCTGATTAATTTGGAAATGCTATTTTTTTTTCTCAATTTTTATATTATTACTCGAACAAACCTGATATCATACCAAGATTGCGAATCCAATAAATCTATCATGAAATTAAACGGAGGGGAGGAAATACAGCTGGTGTAAAGTCCTTGTTCTGAAATCCGAAAACATTTCTCCGGACCGGTTCGTTCATCCTTGAACATGGTTCTTCAATAATGGTGGGTGGTGCTTTTCATTTTCTGCATTTCTTAGTTAGCCAGTTAGTTAGTTGTTCAAGCTTTTCTTACTTCTTCAATGGTGGTAGAACTAGATAGTGGATACATCATTATTATGCTTAATTGTTCTGTTATGTTCTGAGCACTACAATTCTAATATTATATATCTTAAATCTTCATCTGAAATCTGAATCAGAACCCTTTCGTTGATTTACATACATATAATTTATTGTTACACCAATTCTTTATCAACATGAAAGATTGAGTCTTTGGCATCACCAACTGAGTTGCAGGACCTTTGAATTATCCAAAGACAATATGTATACAAACTAATAAGACTTGAGATTTTCATGGTGTATATAATTATTTTGTTCTTGCTTCAATGTTGATAGATCAAGATATTTGTTTCTTTCTGTTTCTGGTGATTTGCACCTGTGTACATATCTTAAAATTGTAAGATATTTAAAGAGTTGTCCTTCTCTTGGGATATACTACTCTGCTAATAATGATTTGATTCTTGAGAGTTTTTCAGATTCAGATTGGGCTTCTTGTCTAGATTCAAGTCGATCAGTCACAAAATATTATATTAGATTGGGTAATGCAACAATTTCATGGAAAACCAAGAAACAAACAACAGTCTCACGATCATCTACAGAGATCGAATATCGTAGTCTTGCGACTACGATATGTGAGATCCAATGGATATGTTATATTCTAAATGACTTGGGAGTCAAAACAACATTTTCAGTCAGACTTTGGTGTGACAATCAAGCGGCGATCCACATCTCCGAAAATCCAGTTTTTCATGAAAGAACGAAACACATCGAAATTGATTGTCATGTTGTACGAGACAAATTTAAAGTTGGAATTATTTCGTTGCAGCATATTCCGTCCAAGTCTCAGCTTGCTGATATTTTTACAAAAGCATTAGACTGCCATCCATTTTCAGAATTAAGGAACAAACTTAGTCTTCAAGATGTCCATCTTGAGGAGGGGATGTAAAATAGTATGTTAAGTTTGTTCTATTTATTAAGTTAGGTTATATTTTAATACATTGTGTTGTTCATATTCCTAAATGTAAACAAAACAATCATTTAAGGATTGTTTTGTAATTATTACATTTTAATATTAAAAGGCAAGGGGAACTGATAATCCTCATTTTCGTTTCTCATTTTTCTCTCTGTAAACCTTAATTCAACATTCTCTCATCTTGTTAATTCAATATTGTCAAGGATTCTTTCAGAATCCATTTCCATTCTATGAAGATCAAGTTGTATTTGCACCGATCATTCTTTTTTCTAAGTTTAATTGTTTTAATTTGTAAATAAATTTGATTGTAAACAAAAAAAAATACGACTTTTAGATAACGTTATTTATTTAAGACGATTAATCAATTAATAAACTTCTTATTCTTTCTTTTATGAAACAAACTAGAGACTCGTGATAACATCAATTTTATTCATTTATCAAATCATAATTCTATAAGGAAGTAATTACAAACAAACACATGTTAATACATTGTTTATATAATCAAATTAAAAACAATGAATGAAGTTCCAATCGAAACCATCTACGTCTACCCTACCTTCTATACATGATTTGATTCTCCAAAGTAATTTCAATATAAAAGATGTCTTCCACATCATCGTTTATTGAGCATGATCATATCTAGACGGTAAAAATTGAGGCGGTAGCGGCGGCGTTGCAGACATGATATCATACCAAGATTGCGAATCCAATAAATCTTTCATGTAATTAAACGGGACCTCTTCTTGGAACTCGGCGAGGGGAGGATATACATCTGGTGTAGTAAAGTCGGTTGCTCTGAAATCCGGAAACATTTCTCCGGACCGGTTCGTTGACGACGTTGTTTTGCTTTTCAGAACTCCCTCATTTTCCATTGAAGTAGATGGGTCCCAGTTTTTTTGGAGTGGATCATATTCTAGTACTTCATTGTGATCCCACAATGCCGGAAGCTCGCAATCAGTAACAAATCCTTGTTTTGTGATGAACCCAGAATTAAAATCATTTTCGAAATCTAGCATTTGATTTGACGGGAGAATAGATTGTTCATTTGATAAGAGATCTCGGAAGAAATCATCACCAGATTTGATCGTAGAGAAGTCTTCAAAATTGGGAGATTCTTGTTGTATTGAAAAACAATCCTCACCACCATAATTGATTGCAGAGTAGTGTTCCGAATGTTTGATAGATTGAGAATGAGAATGAGATGGATCATTATTAGTCTTTGATAAGATGTTGATTCTATCGGTAATCAGTTTCAATCTGGCTTCAATTTGGTTGGAGAATGTTTGTAACGATTTTGTAGACAATCCATCGAGCAAACCTCTTATTCTAGTTGGAGAAGGTTGTACATGTGCTGCTGCTGCTTTAGATGATTCTCCATGATCATGAACAGCCATAGCCATGTTGTTGTTGTTCTTGATCTGGATTCTTGATTTTTCTTCTTTGTAGCGATTGAGGATTAGCTTCAATTGATTGGAATTCTCTGGCCATGTCTCCACTTTTCCATCTTCCCCAAAAGAGACTATGCAAACGTCAACCCCGCATAGGGTTGAAAGCTCCAAACCCTTTTTCATAATGCTATTCATTTTCAAATTCAGCTGTTTTACATCCTTCTTCTTCATCATTGAATAACTTTTTTTTCTTTCTTTTGACTGGTGAAAGATATGATTAGAGGAGGGAAAGAAAAGAAGCTAGAATATATATTTATATATAACAAGAATGAAATTTGACCGTTTGTTTAATTTTAATTGTAATTTCTTCTACCAACAAACAAACGGTTATATTTTTATATTTTAATTTGAAATTTAAAATTTAAAATTACATATGCATAATGTAGGCATCCATCCCGCTTAAATCCTCCTTATCCGCAAATCGATTTCAATAAGAAGAATCAACTAGTAGATACATTCAAGAGATGAAGCCACTTTCGAGATCTCTCGCCGGATCTGGAGAGGCGATGATGGCGTTCAATATCCCGTAGGAGGTGGATTTGAAGAAGAGACGAATCTGAATCATACCCCTAATAATGGAATTGATTTCAACAGTGCAGAGAAGAAGAGTTCGGCGGCTACGTCTAGAAAACGATCGAGATCTGTCAACATAGAGGAAAATGAAACAATTCCTGAATTCCATCATCGACAACATTCAGATCCAGATCCTCCGACTGGAATGAAATTGGATTCTGGGTCTTCTACAAAGATGGAAGAGAAGTGGAGGAATCAAAGGATTTTGGACTTGGAAGTGTACTCTAAACGTCTAGAATTGCTTGGGTTGATGAGATCAGTTGGTAGTTCAGTTCATCCTTGAATATGGTTCTTCAATAATCAGTTGTTTCTTCTGTATTGGTGCTTCTGGTGATGACAGGGTACTTCCACCTTTACCTTCCGTGTTCTTTTCAAAAATCATCTTTTGCTAATGTATCTAAATATTGCTGTCGTTCTAGGTTTTCTAATTGTCTCTGTACTGGTAATGCTGTCTATGTCAGATTTGGAAAATTTTCTGGCCTTATTGATTAAATCGAGTTTACTTACTGAACAGCAGAAGAAGACTAACTGTTGTTTTGAAATGGGAAAAGCTTTCAAAGGGTAAAACTCTTGATGTAATCTGTTTTGTATGATTCTAACAAAGTGGAATTAATAGGGTTGCAGAATAGTTGATCATTGACATATGATCTGTAAATATGTAATCAAAATATTCATCATTTCTTGTTTTCATTATTGTACCACAAATCTGTTGAACAGAATTCTTGGTTAGATTTGACGTTATCAAAATCGATTCAGCTATTGCTTTTGAAGATAACAGTTGTCCATAAATTTTGCCCTTCTTGGGCTAAAGAAATGGTATTATGGTAGGTATCTTGACTGTTTTGCTACAATTCTAATTGCTTGATAGAATCTGGTATATAATTGTACTTTATCGTGCAGATTTTGTGCTCCAATCCCATATAAATTATGTTAAATTCGTCAAGTTTTTTTTTTTTTTTATCAAATACTTGCATTGGAAGTACGAGTAAAAAACAGTTATCGGACTTGGTTGTTGCTCGTAACTCTTCTAAGATTTGGATCCTACACTTTGTTGCTGCACGATAGTTCAAGAGGTATAATTAATGTATTTGTTTCTTCTGTATTTTCTAATGTATTGTTTTTGAAGGAATATAATTATTATATACAAATTTAAAACTCCATTATAACTTTGCATTCATTATTTCTTTTAATTGACTCATCAAATAGCTAATAAAAAAATTATAATATTCCATTTATTTTTGTCTGTTTGGATTGGGTATAGATGGAACAAGATTGACATTATAATTGTCAAAAAGTTTTATCATTAAAAAGTAAAACTCGTTGATTTAGCTAACTTGTAAATAATGAGTTTTCTCTGGGAGATTGAATGAGTTATTATTATTATGCACGAGTGATGATAGGGGACGCGAATTTGGGGCCGCAAAAGTCCGCGAATATTGGATATTCGATTTAATGACAGAATATTCTTTCCTCTATTAATTAATTTTTCTCATTTTCTTGTTAATTAATTAATTTTTCTCACTTTCCTCATTAATTTATTAATTTATATTAATTTATTAATTTATGTCAGTCTCTTTCACTAATTATTTTCTCTTTCTCACTAATTAACTTATCTTTTTTCATGACTAATTAATTATTTTCTCTCTCCCACTAATTAATTAAAAAATAATTAAAAATAAAATCTCAGATTAAATATTTATTAATTAATTAATTTCTTTTTCTTTCTTCCAACTTAAACTTTAAACTATATACCCAAACTTTAAACCATAAATCTTAAACCCTAAATTCTAAACTCTAAACTTTAAACTTTCAATATACTTTAGATGAGACAATAAATTATTTTAATTAATAGTAAAAAGAAAAGAAAGTAGGAGAGAAAAAAAATAATTAATAAAAGGGACAAAGATAAATTAATTAATTAATTAATTAATGAGAATAATGAAAGAAATTAATATATAACAGAAGGAAAGAGAATATTCCATGATTAAACCAAATATCCAATATTCGCGGACTTTCGCGTCCCCAGATTCGCGGCCCCTATCATAACTCTCTATTATGCAGGACATCATTACAAAGTGAAATTTGTTGTTATCTCTTTAGTGAGAATTTTATGATTTAGTCATGTTGTTTACTGTTGGGTCCTTTCATTTTTACTTTTACTTGTAGTAGATAGTAGTAGCATTGTAAGTCTTCTAAATGTCCATTTCAAACATTCTATAGGAATATTTTCAACTTTAATTTTATAAATGAAGTTAAGTTTTTATGATTAACTAGACAAGTACTGTTTAGAAAAGTTTGGGATTAATTTATTCAGAGTTAATAGTTGTTGCACTAAGTTGTAATATCATTGTATATTTGCAAGTTCTTAACTCCATGTTAATGTTGATTGTCAATGAAGAATAAATTATAGAAAATTAGTTGACTATTCTTTTTTAGAGCTGGTTCGGATTGGGGTTGTTTGTTAGTTTATCTTGTAATATTTTTTAGCCTGCCATAGATCCTCGGGTTCTTGCAACTGTTGAATCAAATTGGGCATTTAGTGGTCTTTTGCTTGGAATAAGTGATTTTTCATGTCATGCATCATTGAAAATCTTAATAGTTAGTAAGTATCTAATGTCAATAGCCAAACAACTATTTAAATACATTTTGTAATTGTATTTATGTTATTATATAGAGTTAAATGCTGAATAGTCCCTGAAGGTTTGGATATCAGACTACTTGGTCCCTGAACCAAAATAATAGAACCCATTAGTCCCTACCGTCCAAAACTGTTAGTCAAAACCTTTTGACCGTTAAATAATGACCATTTTGCTCCTACCTTTTTTTTAAATTTAAAACAAATTAAATTAAATTAAAACCTAACTTAAATATAATCTAACCTAACCACAGTGCAAGCGATCGGGATTTAAAATCAAACAAACTAAAGAGATCTCCCGTCGAAGCCAGTCGAACCCCTTCTCCCAAATCGGGATTTGAAGACGAATCCACAGTGCAAGCGATTGACGACGACCTGGGTGACCTTGACTGGGCGACTGAGGCAAGAGAACGATTGGTGTTAATATGAAAGAATGCAAGATCTGTAAGTAATCCAAGCTCGTTCGGTAAATAACCAGCAATGTCACCATGGTTGAGATCGATTCTGGCGACTGTTCTTATGGAAGGATTGTTTGGAGGCGGTGCACAGTATACATCGGTGTATGTACAGACGTTAGATCCAACCCAATTGGCTGTGAGATTGAGAGGATCTGAGAGAATGGCGAGCTTCAAAGCTTGCAAAGCAATGTATGCATTTCGGAGTTGAGGATTTTCGAAGGAGAGAGATGGGTCTACTGGTGTTACATTCTTAGCTTGAACGTAGGTGGTGATGAAGAAAAAGAAGAAGAAGAAAGTAATGAAGTTGGTTTTCTTCATCTCAGATTAGACATCCGACGCTCCTACGAACCATTGGCGACTGAAAGGCTCCTCTCCGGCGGAGGGGATATTGATTGAAGAAGGTAGCTTTCTTTGTGCGATCTCGACTGGGCGATTGTGGATTTAGGTTAGATTAGATTTAGGTTAGGTTAGGTTTTAATTTAATTTAATTTGTTTTTAATTTAAAAAAAGGTAAGAGCAAAATTGTCATTATTTAACAGTCAAAAGGCTTTTGACTGACAGTTTTGGACGACAGAGACTAACGAGTTCTATTATTTTGGTTCAGGGACCAAGTAGTCTAATATCCAAACCTTCAGGAACTATTCACCATTTAACTCTATTATATATCATATTTTGATTATACCTATAATTTGGTTGACAAACTAACTTCTTTTTGTTGGTCAATTTTTAGATTTTTTAAGCTTGAGAAATTTGCGTAGAATAAAAAAATTGTTAATCTATCTTGTTGTGATGCATTTATTAAGAGAAGGAAATTAGAACCATTGTTGTGTGGTAATGATTATCTTATTTTCAATTCCTTAGTCGAATTTTATTTTATACTAGAGAAGTGCCCAATAGATAAATATGTCTATTAGACATTAAATACGACTTGACTAACGCTAATGTCTTGATCGCTTAATTTAAACTTTCAACAAACTCTTTATGGGAGAAGTTGTACCTACGGTTGATTAACTACTTAAAATTTCAAGACACTAACTAATAAATGTAAAATCTTTCATAAAAACTTCATTTTAAAAAATCAATCAATATTTAGAATGAAGTCTCACCCATTGATGGTTTGTTTAGTTTAGTTTCATATTATTATCTCAATTCTTGCTTTCAAGTTATGAACATCATTCATATAAATACCAACAACATTAATCTGTATTCAAATAACGAATTTAAAGATGGTGGTGATGTGTGAATAATTGTACAAGTGATTTCATAATTCCATCAAGAACACGAAAAAATAAGTTTAAACAATAGATTATTATCCTACTTTAATCCAACTCATACATCTTAATTAACAAAATTTAATAATGATTTTAAAATATGAAGTGTTAGAAATGAGAAATGAGTTGCAGAGGTTAATGAAGTCAAGTCAATTAAGCAAAGTCAAATGATTAAATTTGGACATAAGGAAAATATACCTTTTAGCTGAACAACTTTGATAATTGCAAAATTAAAATCTCGAAACACTAAAATGAAGCAATAGAGAAGTTACAAATCATGCAATTGAGGATTTACAAATCGAGACAGAGTGACAAACTCAGAATAACTAGGTATAATTAAATATATAGTTGAGATACTAAGATAAATCAGTATTTGAAAATATAGAAGGATTCATTTGCTAGAGTGGTTAGTAAGTCATTGATTAAAGTTGTGGTTAGTGGTGATTCAAATAAGAGATACTACAAATTAATATTAATTAATAATAATTGATTAGAAGTTGACAATACAAACCCAAAGCAAAAATTTAAGTTACTTTAAGCCAAAATTTTATTTTACAAGGATGTATCATAATTAGTCTTATTTTTATATTATCAACAAATATGAAAAATATGTTAATTATATATTATTAAGTCACTTTATATAATGAAAGAATATCATTTGTTCTTCTTAATGATTTTTATATGATTTAAGATATTATTCTCTTTACCTCTTTTTTTTTTTTTTATATATGTTTAAAATATTTTAATTGTATTTTAGATATCTTTAAGACATTCTTTAGTTTTGATTAAAAAAATATATATGGTTTTGGGTTTATTTAAATTAAATTATAGGTGGATTTGATTAAGTTCTATCATGTTCATATATAAATGTTTTCTTATGGACATATTATAAAATTTTATTTTTTAGGCATAACTACTAATTTTGTGCGCCATCGTCACAGTTTAAGTATAGGCATAGGATCTGTAAAGGTGCCATCAAAATATTCACATTTCTTGTTATCATGATTGTACCACAAATCTGTTGGACATAATTCTTTGATAGATTTGACTTATAAAAATCGATTCTGCTATTGCTTTTGAAGATAACATATGTACATTAATTTTGTTATTGTTGGTAGGATGACAATTTGAAACCGTCCGTGAAAACCGAATCGAATTGTCCTGTTTGGGACGGTTTTTTCCCGAAACCGAATGAAGATGGAACGAGAATGGTATTAAAAAAATTTTCGATACAAAAACGGTGCGAGAATGATAAATGCATTCCCCGCCCCGAACTGGCCCATTGCCATCCCTAATTGTTGGGCTAAATAAATGATAGGTAACTTGACTGTTTTGCTACAATTCTAAATAATGATAGAATCTGATATATAATTGTTACTTATTATGAGCAGTATTTGTGCCCTAATCCAATGCAAATTTTGTTAAATTCGACAAGTTTGTTGCTCGTAACTCTTCTAAGAATTTAATCCTACTTGTTGCTTTATGATAGATCAAGATTACAGTTAATGTATTTGTTTATGTATTGTTTTTGAATATCATTATAGAAAGTTACAAGGAGTAATTCATTTTATAATAATAGTCTTGTATTGTATTAAGAATAATTGCTTGGTTATCCAACCTAGCCAACAATTGTATCATTTTATAAATTTATTCTCTTCATATCCAAATCTTTCAAATAATAAATCTGCTAATAATTTACTTAATTCAAATAAAAGTTTAGCCTTTTCTCAAGGAAAAAACTATGGGCGAATAATATAGCATTGGGTTGTTTTAATTAATTAGGAGACTTCATTTTTGCATTAACAGTTCTATTATCATCTGCATTCATCTCATGAGTGTTATTGGGATTGGTAGAAAACATACATGGCGTGTTGACTGCAAAATCCTTATTATTGATCTTTCTCACGTTAGTCAGGTTTTCACCATTTCCTCCCGACTTTGGAGACCCATGATTTTCAAAGAAGATATTCGTGCGATTCTCTCCTGAGCCTATCTAGAGGTTAGTTGCATTCGAATTTTCTGTCTTATTATAATTTTCCTCCCGGCTTATTGCATTCGAATTTTCTGTTAGTTGCGTACAATTTTCCATAGGAATCCTCTACCGTTCCTCGCACCGCCGTTAAAGTCGTTTCCCTTGCCCTCAAGCCTTATTATAAGTCAAAAACATCCCATAAGCTGACTACATGTCTTCAATTATTTCCTTAGGCAAGTGGTTATGGTGATGGTCCATGTACTTACCCTTCATGCACTGCCCAATAACCCATACCGGTGTTTGTATTTTTTTCTCCGGCCTCGACAAAACTGAGCATGAGTGTTGTCGATTGAATTTCCGAATCTCAAACATCTCGGAAAACTTACCTTTCACAGCACGTAAACTCCACTTGCATGTCTCATCCATACATTTCACATACCAAAGATGTTTTTGAGACTTTTTCACTTTGAATTCAAAATAATAAGTCATCGCATATTTATATAGCGTCAGTTGAAGTTCTTTTTTAGTATCAAATAACGTACCGACTTCCAATATGGTTTCACTAGTTAACGCCAATGCAAATGAAGGGTCTGTCGGTGATACGTCTGTCGGGTCTGTCGATGGTGTACCCATTGATGATCTTGCACTAGATGGTGTACCCATTGACGCTCTTGCACTAGATGGTGTACCCATTGACCCTCTTGCACTAGATGGTGTACCCATTGACCCTCTTGCACTAGATGGTGTACCCATTTGTGTAGGTATTGACCGGTGCAGCGTGCGTGCAATTGCTGATGCAGGCCTAGTAGTAGCTTGGAAGTCCCTAACCCGTTCATAATTAAAGTCAATAACCCGTTCATGATTAATCAGTTCATGTTGAGCCCGTTCATCTTCTTCTCCTCCTCCTTCATTTTCACTTTCAAATAAAATCTGTTGAGAAACAACTCGAGAAACAACGCCGGGTATAGTTTTTTGAGTAATGATTGGTAGTGTACTATCTTGACTTGGGTACTTCTATACTAATGAGACACAAAGTGGTGACGAAGATGACGAACTTCGACCCGATATCAACCGTGATAAATACATGCCTACATCTTTATCTCCCTCAATAACAACAGGGGGAAGTTTTGCAGAAAGATCATACATGACTTTAATCACTAAATCATATGCAGACTTTTGCACGTTAATCGTCTCATAGATTATATCAACTAATTCAGCAAATGTAGTACATTGGGATATATCCATAGTTTTGCATGATTGTGCAGAGAAAGACCTGGTACCATTAGATGCAATTTTTCACTCTCCATTGTACACAACAAATACGTCAGCAAATATTTCAGCTGCAATTGAAAAAAATGAGACTATCAATCGAGAGACACCATAACAATGAAATGCAAGTAATAGCTATAAATGGTCTGGGGTGCGTTACGCAGATGCGTAACGCAAGTACGTGACGCAACTGCGTTACGCAACTAGATGACGCACCCGGATTCCGCCGCAACAGTGGAATTCACCTACTCAATCCCTAATCACTAAACCCTAACAAACAAAGCGTGGAAAGAGAGAAATAAAGGAAGGAGGAAGAATACCAGTAGCAGCGGACATCTCCTTCGTTGGGATTCCGCCGTCTTCGTCGGGGATCGTCGTCGGTGGTTGTCCTTTTTAGAGAGAAGGAGGAGAAAGGGAAGTGAAGAAAGAGAAGAAGAAAAGAAAAAAATGAAAAGAAATGGAAAAACTGGAATTTTTTTAATTATATAGTAAGGGCGTTGTGGACTTTTCACAATGCCCTCGGGTGCGTCACGCAACTGGAGGGTGCGTGATGCAATAAGGGCATTTTCGGCAGAAAAAAGTTTGGGGTCACCAGCGCTATAAAAATTATCCCACCGCACCGTCCATAAGTTGACCCCTCTTTAGGGTCATTTCCTCAAATTTCCCGTCTCTTCCATCTCTACACCTACCGATCCTGTCTCCTCAACACTTGTGCCACATCCGCCTCCGACAGCCTACATTACGCCGTCGTCATCTTCCGTAAGATCCCATTACCAACCACCAGCGATTTTAACGCCATCATCCGCGGATTGGATCATAGCGAAAAGCCCACAAATGCAATCTCTCATTTGTCTCGCGCCCCCCAAAACACAAACGCATTGACTTGTTCCTTCGCGCTTAAAACATGCGTTAGTTCCTTAGCTCGTGTAGAAGCTACCCAGATAAATTCTCATGTTCTAAAGTTTAGATTCGAACTTGATTTCTAATTGCAAACAACTTTGCTTGATGTATATGCTAAAATAGGGGATCTTGATTCCGCACGAAGTTGTTCGATGTAATGCTGTGAAGCTCTGAATCTCTTTAAGAGAATGAGATTATTGAATATGAAAGCTAATGATATTACTATTCTTGCAGCGCTCTCTCTACTTGTCCACAATTAGGTGCAGCAAAAGAAGGCGAAAAGATATATGAATACATCAAGAAACAAAAGCTGGATTCAAATACCCAAGTTTGTATTTTCGTTGTCGACATGTTTGCAAAATACGATTCTATCGATAAATCCTATCACGTCTTCAAAAGCATGCCCTCCATAAAATGTTCAATTACATGGAACACAATGATCATGGCTTTTTCCATTCAAGGAAACGGGTTTCAAGCAATTGAGCTCTTTGATAGCATGAGTTAATGGATCAAGAATTCATTCGAGATAGCATTACTTATCTCTCGGTTCTATCTACTTGTAATCATTTTGATCTTGTAGAATTCGGATTGAATTTGTTCAATTCAATGAAAATAACTGTAATTGAACCTAACATCAAGCATTACGGCTGCATAGTTGATTTTGTAGGCAGGGATGAACAGTTCAACAAAACTTTCAAAATAGTAAACTCAATGCCAATAGCATCTGACATAGTTCTCTGGCAGACACTCTCTAAGCCTGCAAGACTTACTCGAACGTGGATTTATCTGAGGAAGCTTCTAGAAGGCTTGTAGAAATGAATTCGAAAAATTGTGGCTTGTAGAAATGAATTCGAAAAATTGTGGCTTGTAGATGATATTTTGATGGATACTGCATAGTCCTTTTAAATTTCGTATACGCGTCTCATCAAATTGGGGTTACACATAGTCCTTTTTAATTGATCGTGATTTTGAAATTGATTCATTTTTTTTATTTGCACCAATGTCTTTGAAATCCGGCGCCAGAACCGAGGTTCTCCATAACCGTTGCAAGGTGGTTGTTGATGAAGAAGAAGATTTCCGAGAAGATAAACTAGTTCACATCAGAAAGATCCAGCGCGAGGAAAGCCTCAACACTATGCCGCTACGACCTTCCTTCACACACCTCCTAGAGTATCTTATCTATTCATTCCACACTTTTATCTTTCGTCATCATTGGATTATCTAATTAAATTCCTAACTACAATTTAATAGTGCGACAATAGCTTTCATAGTACATTTTTTAGGACATTTGTTTTTTGTTTTCTGGTTGAGTGTTAAGATTGTATTTCTCTACGGATTGCAACTGTAGAGCCTTCCTTCTATGGTTTCTAACGTTAGGTCTAACAATGACAATTCACAGCTGGAATCTACCTCACAATTCAGGAAATTGCTTTCACTAGTATCATTTTGGTTAAATGAGAATTACAAACTCTCAATATCTTCTAGAAGGGCAAGCCACAACCTCTTTTTTAACAGGTTTGCTATTTATATTTGCGTAAAATATATTGACAGCACAAAAAAATTATTCTCAAAATTAAATTGTAACTACTAACCTCTTCCTTACAGAAGTGTTTGGTACTTCCAGCTCTTGAAATGCTTTTTCATTCGAATGATGATAAAATTCTGAAATGTATGTTTGTCATGTGATCATTCTCTGTATTTGGATAGTAGTAAAAGCACAATGTAATCATTAGTTTTCTTTTGCGAGGGAAAACAAATATCATGTTTTCTTGACCAAATTTTTCTGAGAGTGCAAGTATTTTTCCAATTTATATAAGCAAAAAATCCAATTTTTATAGACTTTGACCTTAACATCAGAATCTATAGGAGATGCAAGAGTTATGAAAATAAATGATGTTAGCCTCATTTATGAAAGCACATTAATCTAGTCACTTTCTGCTACCTTTAAATGACCAGACCATCTATGGTAACAATATTTTTGTCCACTTCTCAAAGTATGGTCTTCGCATTGAAGTGATGATTATCACACACATGTACTACTTAATATGCATGTTTTCACTGTTGGGCTCTTTGGTTGTCAATTCTATTATCATATTAGATAGAAACTATATATTTGTTATATTTTCAGAAATCTCTTTTGATGAATTTTTTTATCATATCCAAGAACTAACTTAATCACGATATACCAAATGAAGCACGGTAATTCGGATCATGTTCCAAAAATAATCTTATACCGAGCGAACAAAAATTCATGTTCAATTTTAACTTGGGGAATTTCTTTAATAGTCACGTTCTTTGTATAGGTTGTTAATTAGAGTCTATCTGAAAAAGGTTAGTAATTAGGGTTTTGTAAATGTACTTGATTCATTTCTTTAATACTTGAGACCTATCGTTCAGATCAACACTACGCTGCTCTGACCGCCCTTCACACACCTAGGGTATATTATAGGTAATACTTTTTTGAGCGTATGATCAAATCGACATTGTCACATAGATTTGCAGCCATGTCCTTGAGAACCGAAGATAACCTAGTTTAGATCAGAAAGAAAGATCAAGCGCCAAGAAAACTGCGAAGGCCTTCACACACCAACCTAGGGTATCTTATCTATTAATTCTGTTAGATTAAGTTAAATAAAGATAAAGGAAAATTAATTAAAAGAAAAATAATTAATTAAGAAAAAAATGTTTTTAATAAACTTAGGTGAATAAGTTTAAATAAATACAACATAGTTTTAATGATGTGGTCTGAACAAAACTAAGTTATGTAAATTGTTTATACGCTGGTACAGGTCAAGACACACGAACAGACGTCTAGCTTCTACAGACGTGTTAATCTGAAGAAGTGCGCGAGCAGACATCTAGCTTCTACAAACGTGTTAGTCTGAAGAAGTACGTGAGCAGACGTCTAGCTTCTATAGACGTGTTAATCTGAAGAAATGCGCGAGCTGACGTCTAGCTTTTACAAACGTGTTAGTCTGAGAAGTGTGCGAGTAGACGTCTAGCTTCTACAGACGTGTTAGTCTAAAGAAGTGCGCGAGCAGACGTCTAGTTTCTACCGACATGTTAGTCTGAAGAAGTGCCCGAGAAGACGTTTAGATTATACAAACGTGTGAGTCTGAAAAAGTGCGCGAACAAACGTCTAGCTTCTATAGATGTGTTAGTCAGAAGAAGTGCGAGCAAACATCTAGCTTCTACAAACGTGTTAGTATGAAGAAGCGTCTAACGCCTTGCTTCAGTAGCCGTCTAAAGAAGCATCTGTCTATCTACTCAGCTCATCCGCATTACGAACAACTGTGTTCATTATCTGTTGTCTGCTAAGTCAGCTTAATATGCTTATCTACCTAGCACTCAAATATTCCACTAGCCCGTCTTGTACTTTCCAGTACACCACGTTTCAACGAATATTTTGTAGTACAATCTAATACGCCACGATCTAACAAATTTATTCTCATGTACGATCTCGTACACTTGGAGTACGTCCAATGGAAAACTGACACGTATCCAAGAGAAGGATTCGATCGTTGCTACATTTCACTAATTAATTGCACGAATTCTGAATTGCTAAGATCTGCGTGTTTACATTCTCTAAGATCACTGTATGATTCACTAATCTAAGTTGTGCAATTGTTTATTGTCCTTTCTAAGTAAAATTTCAGTATTGTAAGTTGAATAGAGTTCTCTATTCAATAGAGTGTTAGCTAAGAGTTTAGAGACAACAACTATTAAGTCCTGTGCTTCTGACTGGGTTTGTGTAGTTGCTATACGAATCAAAGCCTTCCAGTGAAAATCTTTTGGAAATAGAAGAATGGGTGATGTAGAAGTTTTATATCTGAAAATCCATACAACTCATTGTGTTATTTCATTCTTGCACCTTACATTCGTTTATTTGTCGCTTCAAATCCAGCAAGCATTTCCGCACTTGAATTCGTTCAAGAGCTTGCGAAAATTTGTGATGAGTAGAAACAGATTTTCATCTCTAACAAGATTAAAATCGAATTGTAAGTTATAAGTAGTACAACAATACTCAACCCCCTGCTATTATTGTGCCCGATCCTAACAAGTGGTATCAGAGCGAGGTTTTCTATTCTCAATAACATAAGAGACAAAAATAAGTGGATTCATGATAAATTCCTCGCACAAAAAAGAAAGAAAAGAAATGGTTAATGATACAATCAACCAATGAATTATAACGTAATTATTCTATTGCTAAGATTCATATAGTGGAAGTAACTAAGAACTTGGATTGGAGTCAAAATATTATTGAATTCTCAGAACTACTTCAGGATCTTCTATCCATAGAGTCTTTGTGAATCCAGCCGACTTTCGTTGTTGCATTTGTTTGCCCCGATCGTTAAATTCTTCCATCTTTTTTTGGATCTGATCTCCTTATTTATTCAATTTGCAGTCACAAAAAAGATGGAAGAACTTCTTTTTGAATTCCCAAACTAAGCAAATTGCTCAACATGTCTATCCTAAGCAAAATCTCAATGTTCTCAAAGGAAGACTATGACGATTGGAAAATCAAAATGCAGGTTCATTTGTCTGCTCTTGATGATGACATGTGGTATGTTATCACTGATAGTCCATGAAAAATTATGAAGGTCAGCACAACCACTTCCTCTACTAATGGTGCTCCTAAGATGAAGGAGAAACCAAGATTTGAGTGGACTATTGAAGATAAGAAGAAGTCTAACCTTGATAATGTGGCAAAAGATATTCTTTACAAGACGCTGGACAAGAATATGTTCAGCAAAATCAAGTCATGCTCGTCTGCCAA
This sequence comes from Impatiens glandulifera, assembly GCF_907164915.1. NCBI lineage: Eukaryota > Viridiplantae > Streptophyta > Magnoliopsida > Ericales > Balsaminaceae > Impatiens > Impatiens glandulifera. The sequence goes on from NC_061865.1 coordinate 27,406,504, forward strand.
AGAAATTTGGGAGAAGCTGACTCAACTCTATGAGGGCAACGAACAAACCAAAGAAAACAAACTTATGGTTGTTGCATAAAAGTTTGATAGTATCAAGATTCGTCCTGTAGAGACGATGACTGAATTTGATGAAAGATTACACATCATTGTCATCGAGCTCTCAACTCTGGGGAACACATGTAACAACCGTGAGGTTGTCATTAAAGTCATGCGAGCCTTGCCCAAAGAATGGGACATAAAAACAATGGCGATGAGGGAGTCTAAAGACCTCAACAAGATGGAATTGCACGACCTGTTCGCCGATATGAAAGCCTATGAGTTTTAAATAAACTCAAAGAACGAAGATGATCCATCCACATCCATCTCAACTAAGGCGCTAGTGACTGATGATGAGCCACCTACCACGAATGCTATGAAGTCTACTGAGTAGATCAGCAGCGATGCCATGACACTTTTTGTCAAGAAGTTTGGTAAATTCATGAAGAAGACTTACGCTAACTCAAACTCTTCAAATAATAACAATCATAAGAGTGACTCTAAGGCTAACTTGAAGTGTTTTAACTATGATAAACTAGGACACTTCAAAAAAAAAAGTAGAAAGCCAAGAGGGATGAGAAGAAGTCTCAAGATAAGAAGAAAAAGAATGATCAAAAAGCTCTCCTCAGTGAGGAAAGCAAGAGCAAGTGGGATGATAGTGATTTAGATGACAGCTCTTCAAGCGAGAGTGAGGATGAAGGCATTACGTGCTTCATGGCTAATGATGATGTTGTATTTGACTTCTCCTCTAACGAGTTCACAAAAGATGACTTAACTACTGCACTCAATGACATGGTCATTGAGTACATGAAGCTAATTCTTTTAATGAATTAAATTTGAAAAACTAATCTAATAGCTCTTCTTCATCTGAACCAGAAGCTTTTGAAAATAAAATGGTTGAGCTTTCATCTGAGAATGAGAAGCTCAAGAAAAAGATTCAAACTCCTTCATTTGAAAACCAATATTTAAACTACATGGTCATTTCCTAGACAAAATCAGTTAGTTAAGGCCTGTCGGATGCAAATCTGGTTTAGGATTTGATTATGGCAACCTAGACAAGTCCAACAAAAAGTTGAACCCATTAAAATGTGAGCTTAAGCCTATAAGCTTTATTAAAGGACATTTAACTGAAAGTGGAACTGATCGAAACTGTGAAGACTTAACTTCTAAGGATGAGATTAAATATGTGAAGCCAACTTCAAGATGGATGAAACCCAAGAAGAGGGCAGCCAACAAGTCTGGTAAACAAAAACTTGACAGAAAGTCTAAAAGTTTTCATCAAAAACTATCCTCTAAAGTTAAGGGATCAACTTCTGGCAGGAAGACGTCTGCCGAGCCTAAATCATACTCACTGTGAACAACTCAAAATGAGAGAATCATCAAAATTACCCAAATATGGATCCCCAAGGGACTGATTAACCATGGATCAAAGTGAATATAAGTACAAAAGCTGTAAATATGTATATTTGTAGATAAATCAGGTCAGTTGCTTGGAGGAGTCTGTGTGGTATTTGGATAGTGGCTACTTTAGACACATGATAGGCGATAGACATCTACTGACTGACATAACCAAATGCACCGGTCCTAAGATCACCTTTGTTGATAAAACAAAGGTAAAACTTGGGTAAGGGTAAGATTATCCATGATAACCTTACTATTAACAACGTGCTGCTTGTAGAAAATCTTTGCTATAACTTGATTAGTATTAGTCAAATGTGTGATAACGGATATACTGTTGATTTTCAAAAACACGCATGTCTTGTAAAAGATCAGTAGGGTAACACTCTACTGACAGGAAGTAGGGTAGGAAATTTTTACAAAATGATCTGGAAAAATAAGACGTCTGATCCTTTATGCATGATAGCCAAGAATGATCAAAACTGGCTATGGCATAAAAGATTAAACCATCTTAATTTTAAAACCATTAACAACATTTATTCAAAAGATTTAGTTTCTGGTTTACCTAAATTGAAGTTTTCCAAAGATAAGATATGTCATGCTTGTCAGATGGGCAAACATGTTAGATCGACATTTAAAAACAAAGGGAATATCTAATCCGATAGGTGTCTAGAGTTATTCCACATGGAACTGTTTGGTCCAATCTCAGTCACCAGTTTAGGAGAACAAGATATACCCTTATCATAATTGATGATTATTCTGGATTTACTTGGGTTGTATTTTTGGTTTCTAAGGATCAAACTACTGAAAATTTGATTAAAATCCTTAGAAGACTTCAAAGTAAAAAATCTTTGAGTATCATAAATATTATAAGTGATAGAGGAACTGAGTTCATCAATAGAACTTTGTCTTCTTTCCTTGAGAAGTCTGGTATTAGACACGAGTTGTCTAGTGCTAGAACTCAATAACAAAATGATATTGCTGAAAGGAGGAATATAACACTAAAGGAAGCAGCGAGATCTATGCTAGCTGACTCATGTGTTTCTTAAAGACTTTGGGTAGAAGCCATAAACATAGCATGTTATACTCAAAATAAGTCAATGATTAATAAACGTTTTAATAAAACACCTTACAAAATTTTTTATGGTAAAGTTCCTAAAATTTCATATTTTAAGATATTTGGATGTAAGTGTTTTATGCATCACAATGGGAAAAACAATTTGATTACTTTTAATGCTAAAGCATATGTTGGAATTATGTTAGGCTATTTTTCAGTTAGTAAAGCTTATAGAATATATAACAAACAAACTCTAACTATTGAAAAATCTACCAATAGTGTCTTTGATGAATCTGTTGAAAGTAATTCTAACAAAATCATTGAAGTTTCTAACAGGTTGAAGCTACTAATCTCTAATCTGATAGTGATGATGAAGCTCCAGTCTTCAGAGACAACACGTCTGATCAATCGGCTGATCCAATTGATATTCAACTAGACAACCAGACTATAAGTCAGCAGGCTCTTGATAGTCCAGATGTCGCGGAGCCATCTTACCAGACGTCTGATCCTCTAGGACCAAACATTAAATAGAACATAAATCGCCCACCCGAACTAATCATAGGTAATCCTAGTTCACCTCTTAGGACTAGACGTCAAGTAATGGATGAATTTGCAAACTCTACTTTTATTTCTCAAATTGAGCCTAAGAAAATCGATGAAGCATTGCTTGATCCAGAAGATCTGAATCAATTTAAAAGAAATAAAATGTGTCATATAACTCCAAGACCGGATAATCAATCTATTATTAGAACTAGATGGTTTTTAGAAACAAGCTAAGTGAAGATGGCTTAGTTGTGAGAAACAAAGCCCGATTAGTAGCTCAAAGCTATAGGCAGGAGGAAGGAATTGACTTTGAGGAGTCATTCACCCATTAGCTAGACTTGAAGCTATTCTGATCTTCCTAGCTTATGCATCATTTAAAAACTTTAAATTCTATCAAATGAATGTTAAAAGTTCTTTTCTTAATGGTCTTTTGAATGAGGGTGTTTATGTTGAACATCCTCCTGGTTTTCAAAATCATTCTATGCATAATCATGTTTTCAAACTAGATAAAGCCTTATACAGTCTTAAGAAATCCCTTAGATCTTGGTATGACACATTAACTAATTTCTTGTTTGAGCATTATTTTATCATTGACAAAGTAGATAAAACACTTTTCAGATTTACTAAAGATTCACACATATTGCTTGTTCAAATTTATGTGGATGATATCATATTTGGGTCAACTAACCCCAAATTATGTGAGAAATTATCTAAGTTGATGCAGAACAAATTTAAAATGAGTATGATGGGTGAGATGACGTTCTTCTTTAGTCTTCAAGTTTATCAACTTGAAGATGACATCTTCATCAATCAAGCGAAGTATACCAGGGAGTTATTGATGAAATTCGGCATGGAGGTCTGTTCAGCTGCCTCAACACCCATGAACTCATCTAGCAAGATGGATAAGGATGAAAATGGCCACTTTGTCGACATCACTGCCTATAGGGGAATCATCGGATCCTTGTTATATCTAACAACTAGCCAGCTAGACATCATGTTTGCTGTCGGCGTCTATGGAAGATTCCAGGCTAATCCTAAACAATCTCATTATATTGTTGCTAAAAGTATCTTGAAATATTTAAAGGGAACTCAAAATCTGGAACAGTGGTATCCAAAGGATTCCAGTTTCAATTTAATTAGTTATTCTGATGTAGACTATGCAGGTTGCAAGATTAATCGGAAGAACACCAGTGGAACTTATCAGTTCCTTGGTGATCATCTGATCTCTTAATTCATCAAGAAGTAGACGTCTATTACCACATCTACAGCAGAAGCATAATATCTTGCCGCAAGCAGCTGCTGTGCTCAATTGATGTGGGTCCAATAACAATTGAGAGACTTTGGCATCTAGGAAGACGAGTCTCCGATCTTCTGCGACAACACCAGTACTATCGTGATCACATATAATCCGGTATTGAATTTCAGAACAAAGCATATCGACATCCGACATCATTTCATCCGGGATCATGTTGCTTAGAAACATATTCAGTTGGAATATGTGCCAACGAATTAGCAAGTGGCCGACCTCTTCACGAAGCTACTCCACGAGACTAAGTTTTCTTTCTTTAGAAATGTTTTGAGTCTTTTAGACCTAAATTAATTTAATTAAGTGTACACAAATTGAGGGGGAAATTTGTTTATAAGTTGAAAGAACAAACGTGTCAAGACGGATGTCTCAAATCGGGTTGAATAGAACAGTTGTCTGAAGACACTATGTATTATACAGACCGTGCTTAAGCATCTTCCAATTTAAGCATAGTTAGAAATTAAACTATTGGGCAGACGTCTGCTGACACAACTGTTGCTATGAGTTAGTAGACGTCTTCCGAACAGACGTCTTACCTAGCTTAAATGGAAGGTATGCAGACAGAACATACAAACATCTGTTTACAAGTGTTTTTCAAACGTCTCGTCTTAAGTTGAGTGGGACATCTGTCCTAATTTATTAATGCATTATCGTTTTATCATCCCTCTCTAACACTAAACGGTCATATTTTGAATTACTTGGAGGGAAAATATTTATAAGATAAGATAAATATCTTATACATATCTTCAAGGACGAATATCATGAAGACACATATCTTTCATGATTAAAAATGTGACATACATGCATGACGGCCCATTACCACACGCTTACTTAATTTGAATGATGCCTTTTGTGTAAATGATGTATTTTGGTAATGATGTTTTTTAAGACACTTGTCGGTTAGAGTATATAAAAGGGCAAGGGCGGAGCCAGCATTTTAAATCTACCTGGGCTAAAAATATTTTCACAAAATCTAATATAACATAATTTTTTAAAATAGTCCATGATATATTAAAAATTAGGAATCGTTTAAGCACAACGAAACAAAATATGACATGAGAAAAATAAAAATACTGAAAATAGAAATAAATATCTTAGATCAAAGATACATAAAACGCATGAGATTTACTATTCAAGTTGGGATCTATAATTTTTTGAAATATAAGATTCATCGATAATTGAATATGAGTCTATACTTGAAGTAAATTCTCTCAAACTATGAGAACATTTTAAATCAAGAGTATTGAAATCGTCGTTGTTGTTTTCCAAATTCAGATCTCAGATACTTCGACAACATATGTTGATATGGCCTCATTTTAATGTTAGTTCATCTAATTTCATCATATGATTTACACAAAGTCGTCACATAGAAATACGCAATCTAGGATCTCGTTCATAGATAGTTTCATCAAACTCAACTCTTTAAGATTTAGAAGAAAATTCTAAATTCTCATCAAAAATTTCTATATTTGGTTCGATTGGCTCAAATAATAAAGGATTATCAATTTTTGGCTTAAAAAAGTTAAAATATTATTGTAGACACCCCATTTCTACACCCTAGGTATCCAATAAATAACTCAGTTTAATATGATACTCATGCTTGTTTATTGGGCCGGGAGAACAAAAACATAAAAATGTCTTTTGAAAACCGACTTAGAAAAGCCTGAAAACGGAGTCGATAATTTCTATATCGCACAAACCGTCCTTAATGACGAGTTCATTTTTAGGGAAAATGAAATGAGACGAAAAAAATACGTACAATTATTTTTTCTCTTTCTCTCTGAATTTGATATTAAAAATACTGTTGAATTTAAAGATTCTCAACCTGTAAATATATTAGATCCTAAGAAAATTATCATAGAAATATGAATAATGTAAAAACGATTCAAATAGATACAAATGACTATAAACCTGAAATTATACCAACCTAGTGAGATAATGAATTTCAATATAAGTCGACAAAATGTGATCCTCTGTTTTCTGCCTTAAAAATTATAGAGACCTAATGGCTAGTGAGAAAAAAAAATTCAATTTTTCAAATTATGAATGTGATTATTTTTGTTAGTTATTGTTAAAAGTATATATTTTTTTAATTAAGCTGAATAAATTATATATAGTTTAATAAAAAGTAATTGAATTTAATTATTAATGAATAAGTTTAGAGGTTAAATTAGGAAGTGATAAATTATATATTATTGAGTCTAGTTATTTACTTACGAATTATGAATATATATATATAAATAATATATATATATATATATATATATATATATATATATATATATATATATATATATATATATATATATATAGGGGCGGAGCCACCAAGGGGGCTAGGGTGGGCTCCAGCCCCACCCAAGTTATTAAAATATTTTTTTTATTATGGTGGGTTCCACCCAATGAAATTAAAAAAAAAACAAAGTGAATAAAAATCCCCTCTAAAGAATGATCAAACTTCTCATCCGGTTAAAATAAGTTTTTGATTATGGTGGGCTCCACCTAATTAAATTAAAAAACATTCGACGATTATTGTTATATTATTATATTATATTATATAATATAATATAATATATTATATTATTATATTATATTATATAATATATTATAGTTTTTCTTATAAACATGCCCACAATTATTCTTTTTTTCTTAAACGTTTAATACATCCATCAAATCTTTTGAGCATATATGATCGATGATTGTTACCGGAGGATATGATCGATGCAATGGAGCATGTTTCAACTACTAAAACTTTGCTTCATGTTTTGAGAGAGCAAGGGTTTGATAATTTACTCAGTTGCGTGGAAGAAGTTTCAAAAAAGTATGACATTGAAATACCTCAGATGAAAGCTTGTTACAAATCTAGTAGAAGTCGTTCTTGTCAACAAAAGGATTTGATTACAGTTAAACACCACTATCAATTTGATGTATTTGTTGCTGCAATAGATTTTCAAATTGAAGAGCTCAATAGTAGATTCAAGGACGAGGCAGTCGAACTTCTTAAGCTCAGTGGTGCTTTGGAACCTAAAGACAACTTTAAACTTCTTAATGTTGATCACATCTATCAACTTGCTGAGAAATTCTATCATCTAAATTTTGATGCACAAGATTTGCACCACTTGAGAACACAATTGGCTCACTATGAGTTTGACATGCCCGTCAATGAAAGATTTCAGAATTTATCAACTATTTCTGAATTATGTCGAAGATTAGTTGAGATAAATAAGTCAAAAACCTACAATTTGATCAATAGGTAATTTTATCATTTGTTATAATATATGAAATATAGTTATATTGTTTACTTATACTAATATATTTATTTAATTGACAGGTTGATTCGTCTTGTTTTAACTCTTCTCGTTTCTACAGCAACAACGGAACGAGCATTTTCAACTATGAAGCTCGTGAAAACAACTCTTCGTAACAAGATGAAAGAAGAGTTTTTAACAGATTCTATGATCGTCTATATTGAACGAGAGTTGTCTGAAAACATTGATAATGATACAATAATTAAAGAATTTTATTCTAAGAAGAATAGAAGGGCACAACTTCAATAATGTGTGTTTTAAATGTTTTGAATGTACTATTTTCTTTCATAATTTCATAAAGTAAATGTTCATACATCTTTTATTTTATATGTTTGAATTTATTAATTTATTGTATCAATTACATGAAAAAAAAACCGAACATAGAAAGTTAAATCTGAGGTGCAAGTTGGAGTCAGCCCCAGGTAATTTTTCATCCTGGCTCCGCCCCTGTATATATATATATATTAGTATGGTTGATGGACCTTTCTTCTCATTTATTTTATAATTAATAAATTAGATAGGTGTTTAGTAATATAAATAATAAATATATAATATAATATATTAGTATAGAATTATAGATGGTGGGTTTCCTCCGGGCTGAATATATAGAACTTAGTTTATATGAAGTTATGTAATTATATATTATATAATATATTACCCTTAAGGATAAGGGGACCTCCGGGCTGTAGCCCGGGTACTAATGTGAGTGGCTCCGCCCCGGTAAAAGGGTGTCTTGCATGCCTAAGATGTCTCACCTTGCATCTTAGTTCTCTAAAACCCTAAATCTTAGTTTTTGCTCTGTCTTCTCTCTAGAATATCAGTCGTCTTCTTCTTCGTCTAAACTCTGAAATGACTAAGAAAGTTTCATTCGCTCAAAACACAATGCAGGTAGATTTTGAATCTATATATGCGTCTGGACTGCCGGAGATGGTGGCAATGTTCAGAATTCTGGAGGCTTCCGGTCTCAGGAAGTTTCTAGGCGGTCCGTTCATCCTTCACGACCTGAAGGTTCATGAGTTCTTTGCATCCGCGAAGCTGGTCGGTAACTCTATTTCAGCAACGGTGAAGGGCGCTGTCTTATCTTTCTCTAAAGCTCTCTTTGCCTGGATTTTTAGGCTTCCAACGGAAGGCCTTACCACCTTCGACGAGGTTCCATCTGAGGACGTTTCAGAGATGCAAGTTATCTTCTCAAATATCTCCAGTCCTATTAATATTCTCAGAAAGAAGAAGTATCTCAAAACTGAGTATTGTCTTCTTAACGACATTGTTGCCAAGGCTCTTCAAGGGAAAGCAAGGTCATTTGACGCCTACACTTATGAGAGATTCGAGATTATGGTTTCCATATCAAAGAGGATGGCTATCAACTGGTCACCCGTCTTATTCTCTATTCTCTACTTAATGGTATTTGTGCCATACAAGCATAGTGTGGGCTTCTCAGTCTAACTCAGTTGGGTTCTGGATCATCTGAAGGTGCCCTTAGGCAAAGGTGCATTTATCAACGCTAGTAGGATCATGACTAGAAGCACAGTTGGGAACTATATCATCATGATGAAAGTGGTCAAAGAAGCCAAGTCCACCACATCCGTCCCACAGTCGAGTGGTCAGTCGACCACTTTATCAAAGTGTCCTGCAACCACTACTCGTTCGGCTCCAACGAAGAGAAGAAGGTTTAGGATGCAAGAGGGCTTCTGTTGTAGAAACACCAGAGGTTGCCTCCATTTCAAAGAAATCCAGATTAGAAGTAATTCATGCTGAAGAGGTGCCCTCTTTGGCAGTCCATGTTCATCCTTTAGACATTGCACCTATTGAGGAGTCTGCTACTAACCATCCTGAAGAACCAGCGTATGTCGAGCCTGTTGGTCAGATGGATGATACTCTTGCTGGTTAAATGTCTCCTAAGGTAACTCCAATACATTTTTTGGACGAAGTACCTATTGTTCCCACTATTGAGGAACAAATTGAATCACCAGCTACTGATCCAACTGGTCATGTTATTGCTGATGTTCCTATTGTGGAGCCAATTGTTGAGCCAACTACTGAGTCAGTTGGCATCCTTGTTGAAGAAAGACCTATAGGGGACCTTGTTGTCTCCCCTACAACATCAGCGACTATTGAAGCTACTGGTTAGGATGCTGAACAAACGAAAGTTTCTGTCTCCAAGGAGCTAGTCGGTCCTGTAGCCGAGATAGCAGCTGGTCAGACTCCTATTGTAGAACTAGTTGTTTCCCTTCAGCCTGATGTTGCTAGTCTGAAGGCAGCATTTCTAGTTTTTGGCTCATTTCCATCAGCTATTTTCAGACAAATTCAAGCTGCACAGAGCATAGTGTTTAGAGAACATGTCCCTGCCCCTACTATCTTCTCAACCGGGTTCCAACCAAAGTTATTCGAGACAAAACCTCATTTGAGACGTGGACTGGAATGAAGCCACACCTAGCGCACCTTCGTGTTTTTGGTGTACTACGCACGCTAATGAGAACACTCCCCATGTAAAAAAGTTAGACGACATAAGTCTGTTGATTGTCTATTTAGGTGTCGAAGAAGGAAGTAAGGCACCCAGGTTGCTCGAACCACAAAATGGAAAGTTCCATGTGAGTCATGATGTTGTGTTCGAAGAAAGTGCAGCTTAGGATTGGCAAAGTGAAAAGAGTGATCAACCCTTCAAAGTTTATGAAGAGGTTAATCACGAGCATGTTGGAATTTGAACGATCCCATTTGAGAGTGGATCGACAAGAGGACAGTCTACTTCAGGAATGTTCCAACATGCTTTCTCGAATCCTCCACAGCTCGAGCAAGTGAATGAACAAACAGACCAAGGCAATGGTTTACCCACTCCATGGTCAGGTGGACACTTTAGGAGTGATGAAGGACCTGTTCGATACAAGAACATGACCGATATCTTGGAAGAAGCACCTCGAGTGACACTTGATTTTGAAGACATGATGTTAGCACAGACGGAGGAACCTTCTTTCTACAATGAAGCGGCTGGACAACGACAATGGAAAAAATCAATGACTAAAGAAATTGAACCATTGAGAAGAATGAGACGTGGTCTCTCGTCCAATTGCTAGTCGGACACAAGTTAATTGGACTCAAATGGGTATTTAAGCTCAAGAAAAGCTTAGATAGTGAGGTGATCTAGTATAAAGCTCGTTTAGTTGCAAAGAGATATGTGCAACAACAAGGCATTGACTTCGAAGAAACCTTCACTCTAGTTGCTCGAATGGACACAATTCGAGTCATTCTTGCTTTGACAGCCAATTGTGGTTAAAAAATATATCATCTCAATGTAAAGTCAGATTTTCTCATGGGAGAACTGGAAGAGGAAGTGTTCGTGACTCAACTAGAAGGATTCAAAGCCACGCGAAAGGAAAATATGGTGCTTAAATTAAAAAAGAAATTGTATGGCCTAAGGAAAACTCCTCGTGCATGGAATCTAAAGTTGGACAAAACTTTGAAGCAAATGAGCTTCGTAAAGTGTACATAGGAGCAAACAATGTACACAAGAGGCAACTCTAATACCCAAATTATTGTTGGTATTTATGTGGATGATCTTATTTTAACAGGTGAAGATCCAAAGGGTGTCGAAATTTTCAAGAGGCATATAATGGGGGAGTTCGAGATGAGTGATATCGTATTTCTTTCATACTACCTTGGTATCGCGGTAGATCAGTTCGAAGGAGGTGTCTCGATCAAGCAAACAACATATGCCAAAAAGGTGTGGAACCAATTTGGAATGCTTGATTGTAACTCAACAAAGGCACCAATGGAGCATATGACTCAACTTTATAAGGATCCTGAAGGACAGTTGGTTGATGCAATTGAATATCAAAAAGTTTTTTTTGTCTGCGCTATCTCCTTCATACAAGGCCAAATCTTTCTTATGATATTGCTATTGTCAACAGATTCATGGAGAGGCCAACTGAGATACATCAAAAGGTAGTGAAGTAGGTGCTTCAATACCTTCAAGGTACTATACACTTAGGTATAGTGTTTCAAAAAGGAGGTGGTGAAGAGGAAATAATGGGTTACTCTGACAGTGATCTCGCAGGTGACCTAGATAATCAGAAAAGTACGAGTGGCATAGCGTTTTACATTAATGATAGTCTTGTTTCGTGGAACTCCCAGAAACAGAAAACAGTGGTTGTTAGATTAAGTTAAATAAAGAAAAGAGAATATTAATTAAAAGTAAAATAATTAATAAACTTAAGAGAATAAGTATGACATAGTTTTAATGATGTGGTATGAACAAAACTAAGTTGTGAAAATTGTCTTTGCACAGGTACAACCTAAAAAACGTATGTCTTCAGACGTATTGTCTGAAGAAGTACACGAGCAGACGTAGTCTAACTTAATTAAACGGGTTTTCTGAAGAAGTGCACGAGCAGACTAAGTCTAACTTAATCAGACTTTTGATTTGAAGAAGTGTGCGAGCACACTAACTCTAACTTCATCAGACGTGTTGTTTGAAGAAGTGCGCGAGTAGACATAGTCTAACTTCATCATATGGGTTGTCTAAAATAATGCGCGAGCAGACTAAGTCTAACTTCATAACACGTGTTGTATGAAGAAGTGCGCGAGCAAACTAAGTCTAACTTCATCAGACGTGTTGTCTGAAGAAGTGTGCGAGCAGACTAAGTCTAACTTCATTAGACGTGTTGTCTGAAGAAGTGGACGAGCAGACATAGTCTAACTTCATTAGACGTGTTGTCTGAAGAAGTACGTGAGCAGACTAAGTCTAACTTCATCAGACATGTTTTCTAAAGAAATGTGCAAGTAGACGTAGTCTAACTTCATCGAACGGGTTGTCTGAAGAAGTGCACGAGCAAACTAAGTCTAACTTCATCGATGGCTGGTCAGACGGATGTTCTTCCTACTGATCAGACGGAGGTGTCCCCTGATGGTCAAACGACCTCCAAGGTAAACATTATTCCTAATTTGTCCGTAGAGCCCGCCATTATTGAGGTTCCTGTTGTGGAATATGCTGTTGACCAACTGCTGAGACAGTTGGTCAAATTGTTGAGAAGAGTTAGGGGGAAGACACTATTGTTCAGACGGATGCCGGTTCTACTGTAGTTCTTCCATAAAATGCGCTTTCGAAGAATGCTTCTCCATTTGCTATACTTAGAGCAGCCCAAGGAGCTCCGGGAATCACATTTAGAGAGATGGTTCCTGATTCCAAGCCTACCGAAGTTGTAGGAAAGGGAAAGACGCATCATACTATATTCTAGAACTCTCGTTTAAAATTAATCCGACCCTAGACCTCATCCTGGAGGACGTTGATTCCACGACGTCTGTAAAGATCAACTTGTTTGATAAGTGGCTTTGCACCAGGCTCCACACTAAGTTTAGTGATGTTGACCCAGGTGTCAATGTGGTGAGAATGTGGAAGAAGCTGTTGAAGATGGAAAATTGGTCATCTCCTAGGCCAATACTCAAGATGTTAAGGAGGATCTCAAGAGAAAAGAGTTCATTGCAACAACTACTAGAGGGCGCACTCTCTTTCCCATCGTCCGCCAAAGGAGAGAAACATTTAATCCTTCAGATAGAACCGCTCAAACAAATGGGAAAGTTCTTGAATGTCTTAAATTAATTATGGAATCCTAATGTTCCACCGTTCTCCAATACGTCCATGGGACTAAGTCGTCTCATTTCGATGCTCTTCGGAGTTAAGCACCTCGATCAGATCTGAACTATTCAGACGAGTCTGAACAAATGTCCTTTATTAATGAGAAGCCATTTGATGAAGGTGATCCGAATTCTATCTCTACAACTGAGCTACTGCTCTTAGTGGTTGAAGAGTAGGTGACTCTTCACATCATCGAGCAACACCAATCTTCTTTTGAATAATGGCGATTCTCTACTCATTACTCGGCTTATCAAATGCTCATCCCATATGAAGAGCAGCAAATAATTCCTCAAGTTGAGAAGGAAATCTCTCTAATGTCTGAGCAACAGTCTTCGTCTACTTGGAAGGAAACGTTAGAAGTTTCTCCCCCACGTCCAAACTAAAGAAGATCCCGTCTGCTGAGAGGGAACCTTCCAAGACGTCTGAACCGAAGCAGACCCCGTCTACTAAGGGCTTGTTCCAAGAGAGCGTCTAAATCCGAAGTTGCTCAGTCCTCCTCTTCCTCGTTTGAGTAGACAACCAAAGGGGTCGAGCAGTCCTTAGACTCTATCTCCCAAAGGGTGTCTTAAGTGAAGGCTTTTGAAGAGAGGTAGTTTGCCCCTCAAATATCCAATCAACCTTCTCCCTCAAGATCCAACAAGTCCCTCCCTTATCAACCTCACCTTTATGAAGATATATCAGGATTTGTCAAAGATTTATGCGCCTAAATCCAAGGAGCTGGAAGTGAATCTAGAGCGTTGATCAATGTGCCTCGGGCACCCTCTCTAGAAAAGGAACCAGAGCGATCCATACAAGTAAGTTGTCATCCTAACCCTATTCGCTCTGTTCCAGTTGGCTCCCATATCGTATCCTCTCCTCCCTCTTCCTCTAAGGAGTCTTCTTCAGGAGCTGTGAATCTCCGCAAGATTATCTTGGAAGCTATTACTCCTAGCAGTAGAGCATCAACTCCATTTCTAACAGGCTGTAAAATCTTGAAAAGCAATCTACGGAGAACTCCTCAGCGACTTCTAGCTTAGCTTCGGTTCAAGGGGGTACAAATAAAGATTTGTTGAAAACTACACAAGACGTAGCGATACTCCACACTTAGATGAGAAGGATGCAACAATTTTTGATCACGCAGGGCAATGAGATTCATGACAAGACCAAGTCATTCAGTTTTAAGCTTCATAATGAGACAAAGTTTTCGATTGAATCCCTTACTTTCAAGATGCTCGAAATCTCCAAATCCTTTAGGACTGCGGAAGCTGAGCGAATCATAAATGTTGAAGCGGTCGCTCGACACTTCCAAGCTGAAGAAGATGCGGTTGCCGAAGCTGCAAAAGTTGATGCCCTTATTGTTGCTACCCCGATAATGTTAGAAAGTGAGAAGATAGCAATCAAGGAGGAACGAGTGCTCATGGAATTCGTTCTAGAAGGAAGTCTGTCCAAGGTGGCCGAGGTAGCTACCAAGAAGATTGCGGTGGTCGAGGAGGTGGTCGTGGAGTTGGCCGAGGTGGTGGTCGAGGAGAAGAAGGTCGACTGTGATCTTGTACTCGGTGACAGAGCTCCCCAAGGATGAATATTCAAGAACTAAAAGGGAGGGATCTTAAACTTTGTTTATTTTATGTATTTTATTTCTTATAAATATATTGGTTAATTTTTGAACTCGCGTTCCTACCTTGATTTTTAACTTAGTTTTAACATCATCAAAAATGAGGAAATTGTTAGATTAAGTTAAATAAAGAAAAGATAATATTAATTAAAAGAGAAATAATTAATAAACTTAAGAAAATAAGTACGATATAGTTTTAATGATGTGGTCTAAACAAAACTAAGTTTTGAAAATTGTCTTTGCATAGGTACAACCTAAAAGACGTATGTCTTTAGACATGTTGTCTGAAGAAGTGCACGAGCAAACGTAGTCTAAGTTAATAAGACGAGTTGTCTGAAGAAGTGCGCGAGCAGACTAAGAACAACTTCATCAGACGTGTTGTTTGAAGACGTGCGCGAGCAGACTAAGTCTAACTTCATCAGACATGTTGTATGAAGAAGTGTGCGAGCAGACGTAGTTTAACTTCATCAGACGAGTTGTTTGAAGAAGTGCGCGAACAAACTAAGTCTAACTTCATCAAACGTGTTGTATTCAAGTGCGCGAGCAGACGTAATCTAACTTCATCGAATAGATTGTCTAAAGAAGTGCGCGAACAGACTAAGTCTAACTTCATCAGACATGTTGCCTGAAGAAGTGCGCGAGCAGACTAAGTCTAACTTCATTAGACAGGTTGTCTGAAGAAGTGCGTGAGCAGACTAAGTCTAACTTTATCAGACGTGTTGTCTGAAGAAGTGCGCGAGCAGACGAAGTCTGAACTATATCAGACGTGTTAGTCTGAAGTAGTGCGCGAGCAGACGAAGTTTGAACTACATCAGACGTGTTAGTCTGAAGTAGTGCACGAACAAACGTAGTCTGAACTATATCAGACGTGTTAGTCTGAAGTAGTGCGCGAGAAGACGTAGTCTGAACTACATCAGACATGTTAGTCTGAAGTAGTGCATGAGCATACGTAGTCTGAACTACATTAGACATGTTAGTCTGAAGTAGTGCGCAAGCAGACGTAGTTTGAACTTCTACAGATGGGTCGTCTGAAGAAGCGTCTGATGACTTGCTTCTGTTGTCGTCTGAAGAAGCATCCATTTATCCACTCAGCTCATGAGCTTGGCAATCAGTTGCATTCATTATCAGTTGTCTGCCTAGACAGATGAACATGCTTTTATTGCCTATCTACCACATATTCAAATATTCCACTAACCCACGATCTTTATTGTCCCGTACACCACATTATTGCGAATATTCTGAAGTATGATCTAATTCGCCACGATCAAACGCATATTCTCTGATGTACGTTCTCGTACTCCTAGCATGCGTCCAACAGTTAGCTGACACGTGTTCAAAAAGAAGTTTTGACTGTTGGTGCAATTTCATTATAAATAACAATCAAAGCACAACGATGGATCTCTACCTTCTACTTGGCTTCTGATCTCTAGATTTTTCTACGAACCCTTTGCACAAATCAAGAAGTACTAAGTGTTGTGTTCTAGGTTTGCTCCAAAAACATTCTGTAATTAATCTACTATTCTTTCTGTGTGAAATCTCAGTATTGTAAGATGAATAGAGGTTGTTCTTTTCAATAGAGATTTAGTTAGAAGTTCAGAAAACAGACAGTTGTTAAGTCCTGTGTATCTGACTAGGTTTGTGTAGTGTTCTATACAAATCAAAACCTTCTAGGGAAAAACCTTCTAGAAACAAAATAAGGGGTGACGTAGAAGTTTTATCTCCGAACATCCATAAACTCTTTGTGTTATTTCCTTTCCGCTCCTTGCATTCGTTTATCTGCCGCATCAAATCTAGCGAGTTGTTCTACACTTGATTTCGTTCAAGAGCTTGCGAAGCTTTGCAAAGAATAGAAACAGATCTTAATCCCTAACAAGATTAACATCGAATTGAAAGTCATAAACAGTTAACTATATTTAGAACCCCTCTCTATAGTTGACACCGATCCTAACAGTGGCACTATCCTCATTTGAAGTAGAGTTCATGGTTGCAGCAGCGGCAACGTGTCAAGCACTTTAGTTGAAATTATTGTTGTTCGAATTAAGTGGTTCGAAACATAAGGCAATGAAGCTCCACGTCGATAACAAGTCTACACTTACACTAATAAAAAACCCTGTTTTTCATGGTCGTAGCAAATACACTGACACAAAATATCATTTCATTCGAGAGTGTGTTGAAAGAAGTTAAATCAAAGTAGAGTTTGTTCGAACGGATGAACAAAATGCTGACATACTTACGAAGCCTTTGCCAACATTAAAACTGGTGATGATGCGACACCTGATCGGTGTTCCTGATCTCGAACCACGCCAGTACTAAGGGGGATAATGTTGCATTATTCCTGGATGTTATAACTTTTACAAATAAATGGAAGATCTGCATTAATAACTCTTGTAATTATTTTTAAGATATTAAAGATTTTATAGAAAATTTCTCCAAGTCTTGTGAGTGATTCTCTTCTTGGGCCAACATTGTCTGAACCTTTCATTTTCGAGTGATCTATTATTATCTAACATTACTTCGTGTAATAATAGAGAGAGGTTATTATGATTCCATCACTCTAATTATATAATTTGTTTATTATTCGAAAATTTGAATTTTATGGTCTTTGTTCTACTGTGTCTATGCCATGATTGATAACTGAAATAGTGATGTTCATTAGTAATATTGTATGATTTAGGCGTTGTTCATATTACTACTTTTGTTTGGTTGGTTATATAACATAAAAGACCTAAGTTCTCATTTTTGTCATCGAAGTTCATGGTAGTCATTCTTGAGTTTTTGTTAAAAAAGGAAGTTAATAATGAATTATGGATTCACCTGGGATCAATCACAGACCAATCTCCGTTGATTCAAACATGTTCTATAATTTTGAGTTAAACTTACAAATTTTTATTCTTAGCTTAGCCTTAGCTTAGCTTAGGCCTTTTGTTTTGTATTTGGTTGGTATGTTCTAAATTGGAATGAGACATGTGAGAAGTCCTGTTAAAGAAAAATTAAGTTCTGGTATGCCTGTTTTTGTATGTTTTGTGTTTTCCGATGAAGGTCTTTTGAAGTATTGACCAATTAAGTGACAACCCTCGGAACTCTATTGTTTGTTTTTGTCTCGCAGTTGGAGAATCGAAAGTGGGAGATCTAGAAAAAATCTCGATCGCCTCCTACTTGTTTCTATTCGTCCGAAAGAAAAGCAGAAGAAAGATGTCTTGGAATTAAACTAATTCCATTAATTAAATAGAAATGATATTTGGGCTAATGAAATTCACACCAAATTCAAATGTGAATTAAGTTTGAAATTAATCCAAATGAAATTCAAATGAAATTCAAATGTGAATTAAAGTGAAATTAATCCAAATGAAATTCACATGAAATTTAAATGTGAATTAAAGTTAAATTAATCCAAATGAAATTCACATGAAATTCAAATGTGAATTAAGGTGAAATTTCATCCAAATGAAATTCACATCAAATTCACTATGAATTAAATTTGTTAATTGTTACAATTAACATAATTGTTTTGAATGAGGCAATTAACAAATGGTGTTAATTGCCATTGTAACTACAAAATATTTATTGTAGGATGTAACTTGCAAAGATGATGAAAAGGAAAGCAACGATAACCGTTGGATGAATGGATGATTGATTAGTGACCGTTGGATTAAAGAATTGATTATGAGTTTAATTTTTAACTATAAATATCCCTTCAAATTGTATTCCTCTCCACACATTATCTTATCACTTCTCACTCTAGAATTCTAAAGTCTTTCCTTGTTCTTGTGAGTGTTTTTGTGAGTGTTCTTGTGAGTGTTCTTCGAGTTTCTTGACTCGACCATTTTTGTGCAAAACCCGGTGATTGTGATTCAGGTACTTTTGTCTAGTTTGTTGTTGTAGTGGTTTTCTGTGCTAAATCATTGCAGGTTCCGTTGTACCCTAGGAAGCAGCTACCGACGAAACTCTCCAGCACAAACGGGAGACGGTGAAACTATTTTAAGGGAACTGTGATTCCACAGGCCTCGGAGCAAACGAGAAGATTTTTCTTCATTTCTTAAATAATCTGTTGTATCTGTTTTATTATCATTATATTTTTTTACGTGTAAACTTTATGAGATAAGATTACCAACAATCTTAAATCAGTCTCAAGTATTACTTATCTCAAATTCTTACACGTTTCTGATTTTGTTTCAGAAATGACTACCGAAACACCTACTTCTAACATGAGAATGCTGGTTCCAGCTAACCATCTGGATAAGCCAGAAAAGTTTGATGGTTCAAACTTTAAGAGATGGCAGCAGAAGATGTTCTTCTACCTCACGACCCTAAGTCTTGCGCGATTTCTCACAGAGGATCCTCCCACTCCCAAAATCGATGAGCCAAACGTGGTTTCATCGTCGGATGCAAACGTGCATCCGAAAGTTGATGTGCAAGCGGCTTCGGCCATTGATGCTTGGCACCATTCAGATTTCTTATGTAGATATAATGTGTTGAATGGTTTGTCAGATTCATTGTACAATGTGTACAGTGAAAAGAATACGGCCAAAGAACTATGGTAATCTCTTGAACGTAAGTACAAAACAGAAGATGCGGGTGCAAAAAAGTTTATGGTCGGTCGATTTTTAGACTACAAAATGGTAGATTCAAGACTGGTCATTAAACAAGTTCAAGAGATCCAAGTTGTTTTGCACGAAATTCATGCCGAGGGAATGAATTTGGGAGAAACTTTCCAAGTGGCGGCTATTATTGAGAAGTTGCCACCGTCTTGGAACGATTTCAAGAACTACCTTAAGCACAAGCGAAAGGAGATGAACGTAAAGAATTGGTGATTCGTCTACGCATTGAAGAGGAAAATAAAAGCACCTCAAAGAAATACTTTAGTCAACATGTGGCTAAAGCAAATGTGGTTGAATATGGTAAAGACAAAAAGAAACAAAATTATTTTGTCAAGAACCGGAACCTTAATCCTAAAGGAGGAATTTCTAAGAAGTTCACGGGCAAGTGTTTCAATTGCAATGGTATGGGACATAGATCTTTCGATTGCAAGAAGCCGAGAAGAGTTCGAGAGGCTAACTTGACTCAAGGATTATCGGACATGGATCTATGTGCGATGATATCTGAGGTTAACTTGGTGGGGTCTAATCCACGAGAATGGTGGGTTGACACAATAGCTACAAGACATGTTTGCTCCAATAAAGAAGTATTTTCAAGCCTCGAAGAAGTGAAGAATAGTGAAAAACTTTTCATGGGGAATTCTGTCACTTCTAACATACGAGGTGAAGGAAAAGTGGTGTTAAGGTTGTCTTCAAGGAAAGATTTAACTTTAACTAATGTGTTGTATGTTCCAGAGATTCGGAAAAATTTGATATACGGATCTCTTCTAAGTAAACATGGTTTTAGAATTGTGATTGAGTCGGATAAAATTATTTTATCCAAAGGTGAAATGTTTGTAGGTGGAGGTTATGTTACTGATGGGCTTTTTAAACTCAATGTAATGGCAGTTAAGCCAAATATGAATAAAAAGAATAACTCTTCTATTTATCTGTTGGAGTCTTCCATTTTATGGCATGGTAGACTAGGTCATATTAATTATGATTCGATGCATCGATTAATAAAATTGAAGAGTATACCTACATTCGAAATAAATAAAAAACACAAGTGTGAAATTTGTGTTGAAGCGAAATTGACGAGATCATCCTTTCGAAACGTTGAAAGAAGTAATAGACCGTTTGATTTAATTCATACAGATGTGTGTGATTTAAAAGGAACACCAACACGTGGTGGAGGAAAATACTTCATTACTTTTATTGATGATAATACAAAATATTGTTTTGTGTATATTCTTAAAAGTAAAGATGAAGCCATAGAAAAATTCACTCTCTATAAAAATGATGTTGAAAACCAACTTGGTAAAAAGATCAAGGTGTTAAGAAGTGATAGAGGAGGTGAATATGAATCACCTTTTGCCGAGCTATGTGCTCAACATGCACCTTATTCTCCTCAGCAAAACGGTACGGCTGAGAGGAAAAATAGAACATTAAAAGAAATGATGAATTCACTTCTATTAAGTTCTGGTCTACCACAGAACATGTGGGAAGAAGCTATTTTGACAGCTAATTACCTTTTAAATAAGGTTCCACGAAAGAAGCTAGATAAGAGTCCATATAAATTATGGCATGAACAAAAACCATCATATGAATACTTATGAATGTTGGAGTGTCTAGCTAAGGTAGCCGTACCATTACCTAAAAAGGTGAAAGTTGGACCAAAAACTGTTGATTGTATATTTATTGGATATGCACATAACAATAGTGCTTATCGTTTTCTTGTATTTAAATCGGACATTCCGGATATTCATAAGAATACAATAATGGAATCGAGAAATGCATCGTTCTTTGAACATGTACTTCCATATAAGTCTAATGAAGAACAACGTTCTCCAAAAAGATTTCTTGAACTAGATGAACAAGAAAAGGATAATGAAATTGAGGTTGAACTTAGACGAATTAAACGAGCTAGAACCGAAAAATCATTTGGTCCAGATTTTATTACTTTCATGATGGAAAGTGAACCTCAAACGTATAATGAGGCAATTGCCTCATCTGAAGGGCCTCAATGGAAAGAGGCAATTAATAATGAGATATAATCTATCTTACAAAACCATACATGGGAACTAGTGGATCTGCCTCCGGGAAATAAACCACTAGGTTGCCGATGGATTTTCAAAAGGAAAATGAAAGCTGATGGATCAATTGATAAATATAAGGTAAGACTGGTGGTAAAAGGATATCGCCAACGAGAAGGTCTTGATTATTTTGATACATATTGTCCAGTTACGAGAATAACTTCTATTCGATTGATTCTTGCGATTGCTTCTATGCGTAATCTAGAAGTTCAACAAATGGACGTAAAAACAACTTTCTTAAATGGAGACTTGGAAGAAGAAATTTACATAGATCAACCTCAAGGGTTTTCTTCTCAAGGGCAAAAAATAAAGTTTGTAAATTGGTTAAGTCATTGTATGGCTTAAAACAAGCTCCAAAACAATGGCATGAGAAATTTGATCATGTTATGATCTCAAGTGGATTTAAGATCAATGAATGTGATAAATGTATTTATATTAAAGACAAAAAAATGGTTACGTCATTTTATGTCTTTATGTAGATGACATACTTATCATTGGAAGTAATGATAAAATGGTTAAATTCACTAAAGATATGTTAAATTCAAAATTTGACATGAAAGATATGGGATTGGCTGATGTGATTCTTGGAATCAAAGTTATTAGAACATCGGAAGGGATAGTTCTAAGTCAATCACATTATGTGGATAAGATCCTTGAAAAATTTAACAAGGATGATTCGGCATTGACTAAGACTCCGATAGATACGACTCAACATCTATCTAAAAATCGCGGAGAGAGTGTTTCTCAATTAGAATATTCTCGAATAATTGGGAGTCTAATGTACTTAATGAGTTGTACAAGACCAGATATAGCCTATGCAGTAAGAAAAACTAAGTAGATACACAAGTAATCCGGGTAATAATCATTGGAAAGTCATTGTACGATTACTTAGGTATTTAAGAAATACTCGTGATTATGGTCTGCACTACACGAGACATCCTGCTGTTATCGAAGGGTACACTGATGCTAATTGGATTTCAGATATGAAAGACTCTAAGTAAACAAGTGGATATGTATTTACACTTGGAGGTGCAGCTATATCTTGGAAATCTTCTAAACAAACTGTTATTGCTAGATCCACGATGGAATCTGAATTTATAGCTCTCGACAAATGTGGTGAAGAAGCTGAATGGCTACATCTATTCTTAGAAGATATTCCAATATGGTCTAAGCCCGTACCAGCAATTTCTATTCATTGTGATAGTCAATCTGCGATTGGACGAGCTAAGAGTCATATGTATAATGGTAAGTCTAGACATATACGTCGTAGACATAATACCATTAGACAACTACTCTCTACTGGAATTATCTCAATTGATTACGTAAAATCAAAAGATAATATTGCGGATCCGTTAACCAAAGGGTTAAATAGAGAGTTGGTGTTAAAGTCCTCACAAGGAATGGGACTTAAGCCTACAATAAGTTAGTATGAAGGGAAACTCAACTTATGATGACTGGAGATCCCAAGAACTAGGTTCAATGGGACAACCTAATTATACTAAACTTGGTAGATTGCTATGGGTAAAAAAAATTCTACGATAAAATAACATTTCGGGAAAGGATAAGCACACAGGCTTTTAATGATTCTTTATGAATAAAGAGATCACCTATGTGAGAGAGAAGTGGGGCCGCTTCGAAATAATTGCACGGCTCAATTCTAGACCCTCTCACTGAACCAGACGAGTGTTCATGGCCAAAACGAACACAATCATGAGAACTGACATGTATCAGGAAGAATTTTATGTGAAACTGTGTAATCGTTTACACAAAAGGCAGAATAGTTCAAGGACATCGAGTCTATTAATCGGCTAGTAAAGTTATATACTTTCATAAGTGAAGGTTCAAAGGGTTACACCTACCTATCCTATGTAGAATTCAACTGTTGAACCTTTCACCGGGTTAATCATTCAATTTCCATTAATGTGGGGATTGTTGGAATTAAACTAATTCCATTAATTAAATGGAAATGATATTTGGGCTAATGAAATTCACACCAAATTCAAATGTGAATTAAGTGTGAAATTAATCCAAATGAAATTCACATGAAATTCAAATGTGAATTAAAGTGAAATTAATCCAAATGAAATTCACATGAAATTCAAATATGAATTAAAGTGAAATTAATCCAAATGAAATTCACATGAAATTCAAATGTGAATTAAAGTGAAATTAATCCAAATGAAATTTACATCAAATTCAAATGTGAATTAAGGTGAAATTTCATCCAAATAAAATTCACATCAAATTCAAATGTTAATTAAAGTGAAATTTCATCCAAATGAAATTCACATCAAATTCATTGTGAATTAAATTTGTTAAATGTTACAATTAACATAATTGTCTTGAATGAGGCAATTAACAAATGGTGTTAATTGCCATTGTAACTACAAAATATTTATCGTAGGATGTAACTTGCAAAGATGATGAAAAGGCAAGCAACGATAACCGTTGGATGAATGGATGATGGATTAGTGACCGTTGGATTAAAAAATTGATTATGAGTTTAATTTTCAACTATAAATATCCCTTCACATTGTATTCTTCTCCACACATTATCTTATCACTTCTCACTCTAGAATTCTATAGTCTTTCCTTGTTCTGTGAGTGTTTTTGTGAGTGTTCTTGTGAGTGTTCTTCGAGTTTCTTGATTCGACCATTTTTGTGCAAAACCCGGTGATTGTGATTCAGATACTTTTGTCTAGTTCGCTGTTGTAGTGGTTTTTTGTGCTAAATCATTGCAGGTTCCGTTGTACCCTGGGAAGTAGCCACCGACGAAACTCTCCAGCACAAACGAGAGACGGTGAAACTGTTTTAAGGGAACTGTGATTCCACAGGCCTCGGAGCAAACGAGAAGATTTTTCTTCATTTCTTAAATAATCTGTTGTATCTGTTTTATTATCATTGTATTATTTTCATATATTTTTTTACGTGTAAACTTTATAAGATAAGATTACCAACAAGATGGTGATGCACTAACTCCAAACTCGTGTCCCACGCCTGTGAGCCCAGCCCAAGTCTGTGAATTATGATTATTGACTGGAAGCTCACACTTGCTCCTGAAAATCAGGCCCACTAAGTAAGATTTTATCAATTTTATTCTAATTAATTTTTTAAAATATATAAACTAAAATATATAGGTATAAAATTAACATGGTGAAATATAATATTAATTTGTATCTAATTTATTTAAATCATATATATGTATATATTAAAAATATAAATATAATTCAATATATTTATAATATATTATTAAAATTTTAAAGCACTTTTTATATTATAAACTTATTTAAATCAATTATATATTTTAAATAACAATATATTATAAATTTAATTATATATATGTATTAAAATAATTAATCCTATTAAAATTTTCATTATTATATTATAAAATAGAATTATTTGATTTGTATTATTATTAATTTTAACAATTATAAATATAATATATATATATATATATAAATTAAATTTATTCATTTTATTAATAAAGTTAATAATAAATCATAATTTAAAAATATTTTATTTCAAATAATTAAATTAAAATGTTAATCATATATTTAAAATAAGAATATTGTATAATAATGTTAAATGAGTAAGGTGTCTAATATAAACAAATCATTTATAGTTCAGTTTTTTTCAATTCAATCATAATTAAAACATCAATTCAATTTCCTTCTTATTAATCTTCTTTAAGTGAAGCTTTTTTGGGAAGTGATAATTTGCAATATATATGATCAAAATACAGTCTTCTAACCTCATGCCTCTTCTTATTTCCAAGAGTACGAGGAAATTTTAAAAATATATCATTTTGTACCCCGCATAATCTAACTACAAATTTATTAGGAGTCCATATGTCAATTTTTACGTAGTTCTTTTCTTTTTGTGGGCATAGAGTGGATCTAGGTATTCTAGTCTAATACGTGGCGTTGTCATCTACAATCTATTTGCCATGAAAATTGTTTCAGATAAATTTTCAGGTAAAACTTATTTTTTTATTTCATTTCTTCATTTTTGTTTTAACTTCCAAGATTGAATAGAGAAGTTTCTTTCTCTCATTTCTATGTTTTAATGATAAATCAAATAAAATTGTAATAAAGTTTATTTAAAAAAAAAAATACACTTCTATATCCATGTCCAAAAAAATTAATAGTATTAAAACATATTCATATTTCTATATGAAGGTAAATATTTATAGTTATTAAGACATGGGGTAAGAAATAAACAGTTTAAGTAGGCAGTTAACAATATAAAAAATAATAATTTATACCACTAGTAAAAAAATTCAATAGCGACCACAAATGCCGAACGGAACAAAATTAGTCGGTATATGTTTATTAAATGTTTTTTTAATAATTCATCGACCCTCTCAATTTAATTGATTCTCAAACCCTTATTTTTATTGTTTAATATAATAATAATATTTTTCAAATCTTCCAATATTATTTCTCCCTCAAAACATTCAAACCTTTGCTCACATTTCTTATGCCGCAACTTCGAAGCTCACGCTATGCCGCAACCCTTGGAACATCTTCAAAGGTCGTGTTGTGCCACAACCTTACAGTACAGACTCCTTTGATTATCACCGTAATTAGAGTCTTGGAAGCTTATTCTCATTATCAAAAGGTCTGTGAGTAACAAGTAATCTTGCTCCAAATAATAGAAATATTTTTATGTATAAGAAAAATGATAGAAGTATAATTGCATACATTTATCTATTTGTACATAGAAAAACTTTAACATTTAAAAAAAAATCTTTCAAATTAAAATTGCATATTATCTATAATAAATTACCTGTATTAATTGCTTGTGAAAGCGTAGAAACATTCATAGCGGCCCTAAGAGACATAATTGATGAAATGTAAGCAAGAACGTTGTGTTTATGTTTATTTCTTAGGACATATGATCTCTTTTACTTGTAAACAAGATGTTCTTCCATTTGTTTATATATGCAGTGGGTTATCACTAAAGAAGCTTGACAAAAAACTAGAAAGAACTCTGCCACATTCATATAGGAAGGTAGCTTGATACTATTACATGTCATTTCCCTTTGGAGTATTAGGATGTCCCTTCATATTCTAAAGTTCTCTAGCCTAACATATTGATTTGAAAACTGACATTTTATCACGATCTTAGTCGCAATTACGATCTTATTAAAATATTTTCAAAGTTAAAATTGGAAGCGGAAATATAATAAATGTAGATTTTTCCATGTTCGATAGGAAATTTTGTTTTTGGGTACTGAAGATTTTATGTCATATATAGGACTTCATATCTCAAGTTTTCTCAAGTTTCCGTTGAAACTGATCGTGTGACCTTGCTTCCAAAGGTTGTATCCTTAATTTATATACAAGTAAGTGACTAAGTCCTAGTAATACTTATTATATAATTTTAAACATCTTTTCTCAAATTCCTAAACAAGTCTAGGAATTAAATCTAAGTCTTAATAATATTTATTTGTTATGGTTAAGGTTATTTTGTTTTATCAAATGTCAGAATAAGAATAGATTTTTAAGTTTCAATATCTGCCTTAATTTTGGTAGTTCAGATTTGTTAGCTATAATCTCAAATAAATGATATATTAAGAAGTATATCTCATGGAAATATCATTTCAAACTGAAGAGTTATATAATTGATTTATAGATCAAATACTAAATAATTAAGAAATTATGAAAAAAACTTAAAAGAAGGAAATTTAAACAATTCAATATTCAATTATTATAATTCATAATAATTATTTTATTATTATCCAAACAATATAATATATATTTATTCGATAAGTACACATTTAAAATTTTGAACTATCCTCGGGTTTTGATTGAAAGCTTAAAAAAAATAAAAATAAAAAATTCAAGCTCATCTAAATTTATAGTTATTTGATGAAAATACATTAATAATAATAAATTTAACTTCATCAATTGTATACTTTTTATATTAATAAAAATAATTAAATATATTTTTAAATATATTTTTTTTATCTAACTTTAGAATATACTGTAAGTAGTTTACATATTTAATTATTTTTATTTCTTTATCATGTTATTTTAAAATATTTTTTAACTGTATTTTTTTATTAAATTTTATTTTTTTAAAATAAATTTATTTAAATTATAATTGTTTTTTTAATTATTTTATATTGAATTCAATTTTATTTTAAAATAATAATCTAAGTTTAACAACTATTAATTCGTATTTTTAAGATACTTGAAATGGATCAAATTAACTCTTGATCTTAATATTTTGCATATAAAAAAATTGTAAGCACC
Organism: Impatiens glandulifera; assembly: GCF_907164915.1. Lineage (NCBI taxonomy): Eukaryota > Viridiplantae > Streptophyta > Magnoliopsida > Ericales > Balsaminaceae > Impatiens > Impatiens glandulifera. The sequence goes on from NC_061865.1 coordinate 27,434,293, forward strand.
TAATAAATTGATTCAATATATCTTGAAATATTGATAAACTCAATAAAGAATGTTCTTGAAACAATAAATATTCATATATACTCTAACATATATTTATTATACAATTTTCTAAAATCTATAAAAGGATGATAATAGTTAGTTTCACCTATCAAACCAGGTAGGAGATAATTCGATCATTTATGTTGATGTTGTTGTTACCGTTCATACGTGTGATATCAATATTTTCAAATTTTTGTTGTTCATGTATAGTGGTAAAAGAGACAGAGTTACCGTTGGGAGATCCTGCCAATTTCTTAGAATCATGGGTATTGATTTCCTCCTTCGAGTTGAACAAGAAGGGAAAAGATTGATCATGGCCCATGACCTCCTCCTCCTCCAATGTCCCACATTCAGAGCATATGTGTTTTATATCATAATCATCTTCAATGAATTTTTCCAGCGTGGATCCTACAATTGCATCAAGGGCCATCATTTCCTCCTACGTGTTGAAGAATGATTGATCAAGTGTCATGATCTCATCATCCTCCAATGTCTCAAATTTGGACCATATATATTCGATATCAAAATCATCTTCAATATTTTTTTACTGTGTCGATCATGTCATGGAGTGAATGGTACTCGTCTTTTCTTATAAAAATATTGATTCTTGGATGATAATTGGTTATTAATCAACTCTAGTCTTTCTGCAATTTGGTTTGAGAATATTTTTAAAGATATCTGAGAAAACCCATCAAGTAGAGATCCCTGCTTTAAACAATCAAGAAGTCGATATTTGAACACGATCTGCAATAGTAACGGAAACCTTATTCTTCTTATTTGAAATCTTTTTTTTGTAGCGTTGGAGGATGAGATTAAGTTAATTTGAATTCTCAGTTCATGTCTCTATTTTTTATTTTCTCCCAAACAGAGGAAACAAACATCAATATCGCACAGGGAGGAGAGCTCCATGCTTTTCTTCTTGATGCTCATCATCTTCTTCCATTATTGTTTCTTATGTCCACCCTTGATTGTATTCTTTTTCCCACATTCTTTCAACATTGTAAGTAGAGAGAAAATAATTAAAAAAGACTTTCTTTCAATTACTTGTGATCAAAGCCAAAAACGGAATAAATCAGATAATATAGGTTGTTAATTGTTACCGTTAAGTTATAAAAGATTTTGAAATTTAAATTGCATTTATTTAATGATATTTTGAAAAAGCGCAGAAATATAAAAGATATAGTCCTTTTAAATTGATTTGAGAGAAAGAAGAGGATAAACGGGAATTACAAAAAACTAGTAAAAAAAGGGGGTTTACCGAAAGAACAGTTCAATCCCTAGCCTCTCAGTATTTTCATCGTGGAAGAACTATCTAACAGAACCAATATACAACTTGGATTATTGTGATTGAGATAGTGTTCATTCATACATCTTGAAAAATTGCCCGGAAGCAGAACCATAATACATGTATGATTTCGTATTGCGATGTTAGTACAAATTATTAACATTAGATATGATTTTATATTAAACACATGTGCAGCGAGTATGTGCAAGAATGCAATAACATGGAGTCCCGTGGAGAAATTCCCCCAACATATGGCGAGTCAAGCAAAACAAGTATTTTACGCCCCTAATATGACATCACGACCCGATTGGAAGATTGTGACAAAAATAAATCCACGTTTTACAAATATATAGTTATGATTAAATTAATGTTTACCTTAAACTTCAATATGCTTGTACTAATATATTTGTGAACAGGTACCATGTCGCCAAGAAAACTCGTTAAGAAATTTAGGGGGCTCATTTAACAAGTTGGCGACCTTACCACCCGGTCTTCAGGGAGTCGGGGGGAGCATTCAAGGGAACCGATAGTGGACCGTGTGTTATCTTCGGGGGAACGAGTGTTCAATCCGGTCCCAATAGCTTTTGCCCCACCAAAAGTACCCCAAACACAGAATGATGATTTTGAGGAGGAATTCATTGAGAGTACACATGCGGAGCAGAAAGAGAATCCGGAGACTGAGAAGGATGAGTGTGAGGATGAGCGTGAGGATGAGCAAGAGGATGAACTTGACCAGTCCACTCTGGACACTACTTATACCGGTAAATGTTTCACTAATTATATTTATTGTTTATATTCATTTGACCATATATTACTAATTTGCTACAATAGGTTCTTCCTCCACGCGGAGACGTGGTCGTAACAAAAATATCGAGCTTTCGAGAAGGCCTCAGGAATCGAGGGTTCCACTTAGATTCGGAGATATACATGGGAGGCCAAATGGTGATGCTAGACGTTTGTGGTCTAGACATGTGGGGTCGATGGTGCGGGACCCCACATTCATCTCGCATCGCCAGCTAAAATGGAAGGCCTTGAGTACCGATCAACTAGATTTACTATGGCGTGCCATGACAGTGAGAAATTGAATTTGTATTTAATTAACTATCAATTGAAGTTAACCTTTGTTGTTTTTTATTCTTCAAGATCCATTCGAGAGCACAAATATCCCTCTAGACATGTACAGACAGACCGAGATAGCACACGCCAAGCAAAAAATGGGACAGGTGTCGCTCCGATTTGAGTCGGGATTACGTGCGGATTCATAACGGAGATGAGACGACTGTACTTGCTCGTCCTCCACCATGCTATGATCCCGCATATTGAGAGTTCCTCTGCAAAAACCATTATTTCACGGAGAATTTCAAGGTACGTACAATTTCATAATAAAAATATATATGTACCGACGACAGTTCTAACTATAATTTTATTTTAAATGTAGAAAACAAATCTCAATCAATATTGGAAACCGAAGACAAGTGAGGTTTCCCCACCATATGGGTAGTAAACTATTTTCACAAGTGGAACAAAAACTGGTATGTACATTATTCAATACAATTAAACTTACTATAAATAATGCAACTATATAATTAATACTGATGAACAATTTATTGAATAAGAGGCTGAACTCGGACGTCCACCGACTATTATAGAGAGGTTCAAAAAGACTCAAACCTCGAGAGTCACCATAGACAACCCGACCCCAACACCAGACCAACTGTCACAAGAGAAAATCGTAAGTTAAAGTATATTTGAAAATTTAATAGAACTATAGTTTATACAATGAAACTTTAAAATGTGCAGGCGGAGATGGAGCAAATAATTAGTGAAACACCCGATATCTACGACCTTGAGGTGACCGAGAAAGCCTTCGGGCCCCAACGACACGGCCAAGTGATGGGTATGGGGTCAGGCGTCCAGCCATCGCGCTTTCACGGTGATCGGCGGAGGAGCGGAAATTCTCAACGTGGAGGGTCGTCGTTAAGAGAAGAGAACCAACAGCTTCGGGCGCGGGTCAATGAACTGGAAGAAATAGTTCAAATTAATAACGAAAACATGCAAAAACAGATTACAGAAATATTAGCAAGGTTATCGAATCAACCACCACAACCACCGCCGAGTTAGTACGTTTATTATGTAATTTTTGGATAATGTTATCGTGTTTGGAACAAGTATGTTGGATTATGTTTTTGGATTAGTACACGTGTGTTTGTAACACGTGTTTGTAATACGTATTTGTTAGATAAATCAGACCGGTTCAAACATACCTAACTTAAATAAACTTACCATATAGGAACAAGGAACCGAACCGAAACCGGCTAAAGAAAACTAACCGGTCAAGCTAGTAAACCGACCAAGAGTATTTGGAACGTAACCGCACAAAGAAAGGATCGGCCAAAGCCTAAAACCGGAATCATCAAACAGCCGATCAGCCACAAGGCAGAAGAATAACCGGAAGAAGTCCGGTTACATCACTCATACCAAAAGTCTTTCGGCTAAGTCAAGCGGCCGACCAGTACAAGAAGACAATTTGAGTATCTGTTGAGAATGATACCAAAGGAACAGACTGAATACTTCCATATTCATGCAAGTCTAAGGCAAAGACTGTAGGCTGCAGAAGACAGTACTACCGGATCCTTCCACTTCGGGATAAGCCAGAAAAGAAATCTTCCAAGTACAGACAACTGTCCAACAGACAGTGCCTACATCAAGTAAAAGACAAACCCGACAGGTTTGTCTTACATACCGGAAGAACAGACCGCCAGGTCTGAGACAGAATACCAGGTCTGAGGGAACGACCGCAGGTCTGAATCTCTGAAACACTGAATCACTGCACCTCTGTTCAGCCAATCGGATTCAAGGCAGTGAAATATGACCGTTGGCATATTTCACCTATAAAAGGGGCAGTTGAAGAAGAGTAAATGCGGGACACTCAGTGAGACAAGTGAAGCGCTAAGAGCATTTACTACAAGTGATAAAATTGTGCTATTCTAAGAAAGCCTAAGTGCAAAAGCTAAAGTGTGTATTACAATTTCGGTGTAAATTGTAAGAGTATTATCGAGCAGGAAATAAGTCTCGATCGGATTGTACTTGTATTCCTTAGTGAATATCCTTCTCGCGGTTTCGAGAGGAAGGGGTGACGTAGGAGTTTTATCTCCGAACATCCATAAAATCTGTCTTGTTATTTACTTTCTGCCGGCTCCATTGTCTAACCGATTAACTTAACTACACCGCTCTAAACCGACTCTATGTTGGTCCAACCGAATCATGGCTTGACCCTGTGAAAAGAAAAGCCGAAATCCTCAGACATAAGAAAGCCTTCCCTGAACCACGTAGGTCAAACCATAGATCACCGAACCAAAGACCATCACCATTCAAGACCTTTGTAGAAAGACCAAGATACACGAGACCAAGTGCCAAAAGAACAGTTAAAACCCTAGCAAAGAAGACCGTCCGGTTTATCAAAATTTGGATACCTAAGGGACTAATCGCATGTGGACCCAAGTAAATGTGGGTACCAAATAGTTGTAAATATGTACATTTTGTAGGACTCAAAGAAACGGCTAGGAAGCTCTGAATGGTTCTTGGACAGCGGTTGCTCCAGGCACATGACCGGAAACAGTAATATGTTAACTGACATCAGAGCTGCAACCGGTGCTCTAATCACCTTCGGTGACAACTCAAAAGGTAAAACTGTGGGCAAGGGTAAGATTGTCCATGGTAACCTAACTATTGATAATGTACTTTTAGTTGAAAACCTACGTTTTAACCTGCTTAGCATTAGTCAGATGTGTGATGCTGGATATACTGTAGAATTCCTTAAACATGCATGCTTAGTTAAGAACTCTCAAGGTATTGTACTACTAACCGGAAATAGGATAGGTAATATTTACAAAGTAGACTGGAAAACTAGAGTAGAATATCCTATATGCATGATAGCTTAGACTGATCAAACCTGGCTGTGGCATAAGAGACTAAACCATCTAAACATGAAAACTTTAAACTACATTCGTGGTAAAAAGCTAGTTGAAGGCATTCCTGATATAGTATTTAACCAGGATAAGGTTTGCTCAGCATGTCAAATGGGTAAATAGACCAGGTCATCTTTTAAGAGTAAAGGAAATATTCAATCTAGTCGATGCTTAGATCTTCTTCACATGGATTTGTTTGGACCAATTCAGGTTGTTAGTCTAGGAGGTATGCTTTACACCATGGTAGTTATTGATGATTACTCTAGATTTACATGGGTTATATTCTTACCATCTAAACGTGAAACCGTATCAAACCTGATTACACTCCTTAAGCGCCTGCAAAATGAAAAATCAACTCGCATTAATAGCATTCGAAGTGATCGAGGTACCGAATTTACCAATAGTACATTAACTGCATATCTTGATGAATCCGGCATTAGACACGAGTTGTCTAGCGCTAGGACTCCTCAACAAAATGGCCAGACCGAGAGAAGAAACCGGACTCTCAAGGAAGCCGCACAGTCCATGATAGCCGATTCCGGCATTGCTCAGAAATTTTGGGCCGAGGCTATCAACACTGCATGTTATACTCAAAACCGGTCTTTAATAAACAAATTTCACAACAAAACACCGTATGAGGTTTATTTTAACAGGGTTCCCATACTTAAGTACCTCAGGATTTTCGGTTGTAAGTGTTACATACATATAAATGGTAAAAACCAACTCACTGCTTTTGATGCAAAAACCGATACCGAGATCATGCTAGGATACTCAGCAGTAAGTAAAGCATATAGAGTATATAATAATAGAACTGCAACCATGGAGGAAACAATTCACGTTGTTTTCGATGAATCGGTTGAAAGCAATACTGCTTCATGCTTTGATCTACACAACAGATTGGAAAATAATGATATTCATTCTGATAGTGAAGATGAGACTCCAGTCTTCAGGCGGTTTGTCCATGACTAAATGGGTAATATTGAAACCCAGCCGGATCAAGCTGTTCTACAACAGGAAGCTGACACCTCGGTCCAATCCGAGGAAGTCGGTCGGTCTGACAATCTCGTTCAGCCTACCGACATGTCTAGCCTTGATCAAGTTAACGGTAATTTGGTAGACACTCCTGAACTGAATCTCAGAAGAAACAGTAAACATCCTCCTAAGCAAATTATAGGTGACCCTTCAGAACCTGTTCGAACTAGGGGTCAACTTCTGGAAGGATATTTTAATTCCGCTTTCATATCCCAGGTTGAACCGAAAAGAATAGATGAAGCATTGTCAGATCCGGATTGGATCTTGGGAATGCAAGAAGAGCTAAACCAGTTCGAGAGTAGTAAAGTCTGGTACCTAGTTCCCAGACCGAAAGATCAATCGGTCATAGGAACAAGATGGGTATTCAGAAACAAACTCAATGAGGACGGTTTGGTCACGAGGAACAAAGCCAGATTAGTGGCTCAAGGCTACAAACAGGAAGAAGGCATTGATTTTGAAGAGTCATTTGCCCCTGTAGCTAGGATTGAAGCCATTAGGATTTTTCTAGCTTTTGCGGCTTTCAAAAACTTTAAGGTTTTTCAAATGGATGTTAAAAGTGCATTTCTGAACGGTGACCTACGTGAAGAAGTGTACGTAGAACAACCATCCGGTTTCAAAAGCGCTGCATTTCCAAACCATGTATACCGGCTAAATAAAGCTTTATACGGTCTAAAGCAAGCACCTAGAGCCTGGTATGATACACCAACCGCATTTCTATTAAAGCATGACTTTACCATCGGTTCGGTGGATAAAACTTTGTTTAAATTTGAAAAGAAGGAACATATCCTACTTGTTCAGATCTATGTAGACGATATTATTTTTGGCTCAACCGATCCTAAGCTATGTGATAAGTTTTCAAAAATGATGACTGACAAGTTTGAAATGAGTATGATGGGAGAATTAAGTTTCTTCCTAGGTCTTCAGGTTAAACAACTCAAAGAAGGAACATTCATCAGCCAACCTAAATACACCAAGGAGCTGCTAAAGAAGTTCGGGATGGACACTTGCTCCTCGGCGGCTACTCCAATGAGCTCATCAATTAAACTGGACAGGGATGATGAGGGCCAATCGGTAGACCAGATTGCATACCGGGGCATGATCGGCTCTCTACTATACCTGACAGCGAGTAGACCGGACATTCTGTTTGCAGTAGGTGTGTGTGGGAGATTTCAAGCAAATCCAAAGCAATCCCACTACACAGCCGCAAAGAGGATACTGAAATATCTAAAGGGCACACCTGATGTCGGTCTGTGGTACCCAAATGACTCATCCTTTAATCTAACAAGCTACTCAGATGCAGACTATGCAGGGTGTAAGATTGACAGGAAAAGCACAAGCGTTACATGCCAATTCCTAGGTGACCGACTGGTGTCATGGCACAGCAAGAAACAGACATCGGTGGCCACATCAACCGCGGAGGCTGAATACTTAGCGGCCGGAAGTTGCTGTTCTCAACTCCTCTGGATTCAACAACAGCTGAAGGACTTCGGTATTATAGCCGAAGAGTCCCCGATCTTCTGTGACAACACGAGTGCCATTGCAATCAACTACAACCCGGTTCTCCACTCCAGAACCAAGCATATCGACATCAGGCATCACTTCATCCGGGAGCATGTCACGCTGAAGCATATCCGGCTGGAATACGTATCGACCGATCAACCAGTAGCCGATATCTTCACAAAGCCGCTACAGGAAGCTAAGTTCTCTCAATTTAGACTTACTCTCGGCTTAACCGACATTAGCCAAATCCTTCCAAAGGATACTTAAAGGAAAACCGGTTCAGACAGACAAAACCGGTAATTCTTCCTAAGCTGTTGAACTTCGAATCTTCAGGGTGTCTGTGGAAGAACCGCCCAGTTTATCAGATAGAGTAAACCGACCGGCTACTTGGTGCATGCACCAAATAACCGCATCGGGATGAACAACTGATACCTGACCGGCTCGGAAGCAGGCTATCCTAGATTATTTGAATTTCAAACAGAAGAGAAATAATTATCAGGGTTTAAGGATATCTGTTCTGAAACATTACCCTCTCAAAGTAAAACAGGTCGCGCCTAAAAAGACGTGAAGATCTTTTGATATCTTTCAAAGTCCAGGCCTATGACCGACAACCTAGTCTGAAAATCCTGCCTATTTCATGCAATATCTTGTACCCTGCGGTCATTACCTGGACAATAGGATAGCCCCCAAACTAGTATTTAAGGGAAACACACATTCACTAAAACATTCACAAGACAAAACACATCCTCTCACTAAGGCAACCATGTCTCAGTTCCCAAACATTCTTCAAGTTGATTTTGAATCTTGCTCCAGTACCGAGCACTATGAAGTGTATAGGATGATTAAGGCTCTGGAAGATACTGGCCTTCAGTATTTTCTGGACGATAAGAAAACTATCTACCCTGAATCTATTCTGGAGTTTTTCTATAATGCCAGAGTATTCAGGGGTACCCCTCATTTTGATACCCACATTCAATCCAAGGTTGGGGGTATTATCTTCGATTTCACCGAGCAGGACTTCGCTCGGTGCTTCAGTCTGCCCAAGCAAGGGCTCACAGACCTCAACCCACCGGCCGACATTAAAGCTGAAGTCTCCCTCTCTCTTGCCCGGTCGGATGAGCCTGTTGATGATCATGGCTCTAAGTCACACCTGAGGGCTGAATATCAGCTCCTCAACGATGTGATAGGTAGGGGCATCTTTGGAAGGGATGTCACCAACACATACTGTGCCGCGACCTTCAACATGATGGTGGCTATTGTCACTGGTACGCCGGTCAACTGGTCCCGGGTGCTATTCGACGTCCTCATCTGGATGGTCGGCATCCGGTCGGTCGGTCTCATTCCCCAAATAAGCAGCCTTCTCGTGGAACTTGGTGTCCCAACCTGTCCTGGCGAGGGTTTGAACCAAGCCCAGGTGCTAACCAGAGAGATAACCGATTCATTCTATGATCGGTTTGAGAGAGCCTGGAGGAGGAGGAACTTTAACCGCCCCCGTGAAGCCCCTTCCCGTGCACACTAAGTCACTCCTTCTTGCACCCGGTCGTTTTGCTTCATGCACCGGGTGCATCTTTATCCAACTCATGTTTGATCGTTTCGGCTTCATCCATGTTCCCTTCGGTTTCAGTTATGTTTCTTTTAATTTCATGTTCCCCCTCATTGTTATTTATGCCATTTCGGCATTGTTCTATGATATTTTCGGTCTCATCTAATTAATCTCGGTTATGTTTAAGTGCATCTCTAATTAATGAGATAATCACCAACCACCTGAACATTTAATATCCAACTAACCTGGTTACTTCCCAACTAACACCTACCTCGGGCTTCGCAATCTGCCGCTTCCCCATGCACCTTGGAAAGGTAAAGATTCTTTTCCTTAATAAAACAAAATCTGACAATCAATGCTTAGATCTTCCCTCCAAAACCGATCCTATATAAGGAGCCATCCTCTATTCAGATTACCACATTCGAAAGCATTAAAATACTTCTGAAATCCTTTGAATCCCATCTCTCTCCACATCGAAATTATGCCGAGCCGAACTTTGGGTAACTTCTTAAGCATTGACTTCAACTCTTGCATGGAAGACGGAAGTCCTGAAAAAAAGTTAATGTTCCACTCTCTCACTGAAACCGGTCTTCAACCTTTTCTTGAAGAAGCCGGTCCAATCCTCCTAGACGATGTCAAGGCCTTCTTTCGAAGCGTCTGCATCAGGGGGAAATATATCGTCTTTACCGTTAGAGACCACACATTCTGGATCGATGAAGCTGGATTTGCTTCACTATTCGATCTACCTACTGAAGGGTTCTCTGACTTTCCGACCATAGAGGACCTTGCGGGATTTGAACTCGCCCAATACCTATCGGCCACCCCCTCTCCGGTGGAACACTATGGGCCGAAAACCCAACTTGCTAGTCATGGTCAACTACTTCTCGAAATCGTGACTCGTTCGATTCTGTGTCAATCGCCGAATCAACGGTATTCTAGAAATACCTACAATATTATGACCCACATCCTTTGCGAATCGGCCATCAACTGGTCAACGGTCATATTCGAAAACCTCAAGAATATGGTGCTGACTAAGAGAGGTCTCGAATATGTACCGCATATCAGCAGGCTGATTCTTGGGTACCGGCCAGAGTTCGGACCGGGCACACCGGCCTCTTCCTCAAACATCCTAGACAAGGATTCGGCGATAGACCGAATTTCTAGAATGTCTTTTTCATACGCTGTCCTTTCCATTATTTATGTATGCCTATTTCAATACCGAATTTTCTGTCGGTTTTCTCTCTTTTTGAATTCAATCTCATTTCAGTTTAAATGACCGTGTCTTCTTAATTCTTTGACCATCTATCTAAGTAACCGGTTAACACCTTCAAACCGTGCTCTTATTCGGTCACTTAAAATTGCTTAAAATAAATTGTAAACACTCGGAATAACCGGTTAGACCTAGAAACCGTACCATCAATCGGTTTCAAAAAGAAGAGTGCGTCATCAATAGCATAAGCAAGCCTTGGAGGGAAATTTCCCGCCCAAAACTGCCGCCCCCCTTTTTTTGTTTACCGCCCATGGTTTGGCGCCCACGGTTTGCCGCTTATTTCATTTGAAAATTCCCGCCCACGGTTTGCCGCTTCCTCATTTTGAAAATTCCCGCCCAACATTGATGGGACGGTTGGGATTCCAAACCGCATCTATAAAAGGGACTTTTGGTCATTTTATTTCATTCTCACACGAATCTGCTTTCTCTCTCTAAGCTCTCTCACTTTCTGAAGCGACTATCTCTCATACTCTCTCAAACTCTCTAACATGGGACGTGATTCGGCTCTGTTTAGACTCCTATCTCAGGTGGATTTCGAGGAAATCCGGCTGAATGGTACGTCCGAGGCAAAGGTGGTTCTTGACCGGGTAGTCAAAACCGGTCTGGAATTTTTCCTCGGCGGTCCTCATGTGATCTACAAAGATGCGGTCGAAGAATTCTTCAAAACCGCAACCGTCTCCAACGACAAAATCACCACGACTGTATGCGGTTCTGAAATAGAGCTCACCGAGGCATTGGTGGCAGAAAGCCTGCGTCTTCCGACAACCGGCCAGGATGCAACGACAGAAATAGAGCAGGACACCTTTGAGGCGGCTTGCAAGATTCTATCGGCAACTAAAGAGCCAATCAAAGCATCCGGCAACAAACAAATGTTGAAGCCGGAGTATATCCCAATATGTGACATCTTCGCAAGGGCGATTCTGGCGAGGGGAGGAAACTTCAGCAACCTCACCAAAGACAAAATCAAGATGCTGATCGGTCTATTGGAGGGACGAAAGGTTAACTGGGCAAAGGCGGTGTTCAGCAACCTAATAGATATGGTGGAACCGGATTCAAACCGGTCGTGGGGATACGCCGTTCCTCTAGGTAAGATCTTCCTTCACCTCAATCTCGACATCGGTCCCGGGGTCGCTGTCGCAGAACGATGCCTCATCAGATCGAGGCAATTCCTAGAAAGGAAGCAGCGGCCTCCAGTTCCACATGTGGCCGAAAGAAGAAAGCCGCCAAGAAAGCTGTCCCAGCCAAAGCAAAGGCTGAATGCAAAGGAAAGGAGAAAACCTCCTCGGAACCGCCGCAACAAACAGAAGATGAGGAGTCGGCTTCCTTCTTTGAGAGAACCGATACGGAAAAGACCGAGGATGATAGAACGGTCAATGAAGCCAACAATCCGGCCCAGAGCCCCAATGATGCCGAAACAAACACCAACCCTGAGACAACCGAGGGTGGAGAAGAGGGTGATAAAGAAGCCGGTAATGAGGACGGTGACAAAGAGAAGGAGGAGGCCGAAGAAGGAGAGGCCGATAGGATATCTCGGAAACTTCTTCAGGGCGTCAAAAAGCGAGCCGAGTCAATTGAAGAACTCTATCTGGAATGACACGATCACCGGTACGGCACACCGTATAGAGAAATCCTACCGGGCCACACAGACGAGGAGTGCATCCAAAGATTGGAGGAGGTAGAAGACATGCTCATGAACCTTACAAACTCCAACACACTCCAAGAGGTACAATACCGAACCTGCCTCTTAAAACCGAAGGTCCAACTACGGAAGCTAGCAACACGCATCCAGAAAATTACGGAGGAGCTCGAAGGGTTGGGACAGGAAGACACCGTAGCGCCGCGGGTGTTAGCAAGGCTTGAAAAAGCCAAATGGGAACTTACTCAAGAAATCGAACGGCTAGAGGCCATATGCAGCCGGATGAAAATACCGGTCTATACTCCTCCCCAGATCGATACGTTTCCGGAACACTGCCCAACACCTCCACAGGAGAATGCGGCATCCAAAGATTCCGATGAAAGAGCCGACCCCAACCCCACCAGGCAATCCCCTCCTCCAGAACCGGAAGTCCCCGCTTCAGACTTCACGAAAGATTGGGTTGAGGACCGTCTTCAAAAGCTTGAAGCCTCCACATCAGAACTGATTGATAACCGCATTCAGGAGTTTGAAGACTTCGCGGTTCAGCCGTTCAAGGATAGATCCAACAGAATATTTGATTCGGCCCTCAAGTTCACCGACGCCACAAGGTGTCTTCTGGAAAGAAATCAGGAACGGTTCTCAGAAATCGGCGAAGATCTGCGGGAAGAGGCGGTTATGCGCAGTAAATGTGTTCAGTGAACTGCAATTCTGGAGGACTTGACCTCCGATTTAAAGAAAGACTTCGACCGGCTTGAAAGAAAAACCGATCAACGGTTGACATCAATGAGTGATGACCTGGTTGACACAACACTTCAACGGGTCTCCGAACTCGAGAAGACAAATGTGGGTCTCGTGGCCGAACTAAAGGCGCTTTCCGAACAGGTTGCCGAATTGCTAAGGGTGAAGGTGAACGCGGACGCCGCGGCTGTAGCGGCTGATGCTCAAGTGGCTAAAAGGGTCCAGGATGCGCTGGATGCCGAAGCAGGCAAAGATAAAGAGGCATCGCGTTCTTCACAGCTTACCGAAGAGGAAGAGGAAGCCGCGCGGATTAAAAGGGCAGAGGCCATCTTCCCAGGACTTACAGAGAAAGCAGCCGCTCAAGCAGCGGAGGATGCAGAGCGGTTGGAAAGGCAAAAACAGAAGCTGGAAGAATTCGCCGCCGAAAACAAGAAGAAGAAGGCGGCCGCCTCCGCCTCAACGCCGAAAAAGCGGAAGAGGGAGGCTCCTAAGAAGGAGGCCCCTAAGAAAGTTCAAATAGCCGAGCTGCTCAATGAGGTCTCTGAACCGGTCATCACGAGTGCATCGCAGCAGGCCGACCAAGTCGAAGAGGAAGTCGAAGAACAATTGTAGTCCCGGTCTACAAAACGACGACCTTCCAAACCGACCAGTCGACAGCAACCGAAGAAGAAAAAGAGCATATACGACTTCTCGGACTCTGAATAGGGACTATCTTTCTTTGCCTTAGTGTTTTTATATATTTTGTCTCTTTCGGTTATCTATATATAAAGTTATTTTTGAAACCGGCCATCTCTTGCATTTCTACTTTGTTTTGATAATTTTAAATAAAATAATCAAAAAGGGAGAAATTGATAAGATAAAAGATAAAGACTCTTCCAAAATTTTTCTCAAAATTTTTCGAAAAATTCTCCTAAGTCAGTTTCAAAATCCGGCCAAACAAAACAACCGGCCTACGGTTGCAAACTTACTTTGTTTTGATAATTTTAAATAAAATAATCAAAAAGAGAGAAATTGTTAGATAAATCAGACCGGTTCAAACATACCTAACTTAAATAAACTTAACATGCAGGAACAAGGAACCGAACCGGAACCGGCTAAAGAAAACTAACCGGTCAAGCTAGTAAACCGACCAAGAGTATTCGGAACGTAACCGCACAAAGAAAGGATCGGCCAAAGCCTAAAACCGGAATCATCAAACAGCCGATCAGCCACAAGGCAGAAGAATAACCGGAAGAAGTCCGGTTACATCACTCATACCAAAAGCCTTTCGGCTAAGTCAAGCGGCCGACCAGTACAAGAAGACAATTTGGGTATCTGTTGAGAATGATACCAAAGGAACAGACTGAATACTTCCATATTCATGCAAGTCTAAGGCAAAGACTGTAGGCTGCAGAAGACAGTACTACCGGATCCTTCCACTTCGGGATAAGCCAGAAAGGAAATCTTCCAAGTACAGACAACTGTCCAACAGACAGTGCCTACATCAAGTAAAAGACAAACCCGACAGGTTTGTCTTACATACCGGAAGAACAGACCGCCAGGTCTGAGACAGAATACCAGGTCTGAGGGAACGACCGCAGGTCTGAATCTCTGAAACACTGAATCACTACACCTCTGTTCAGCCAATCGGATTCAAGGCAGTGAAATATGACCGTTGGCATATTTCACCTATAAAAGGGGCAGTTGAAGAAGAGTAAATGCAGGACACTCAGTGAGACAAGTGAAGCGCTAAGAGCATTTACTACAAGTGATAAAATTGTGCTATTCTAAGAAAGCCTAAGTGCAAAAGCTAAAGTGTGTATTACAATTTCGGTGTAAATTGTAAGAGTATTATCGAGCAGGAAATAAGTCTCGATCGGATTGTACTTGTATTCCTTAGTGAATATCCTTCTCGCGGTTTCGAGAGTAAGGGGTGACGTAGGAGTTTTATCTCCGAACATCCATAAAATCTGTCTTGTTATTTACTTTCTGCCGGCTCCATTGTCTAACCGATTAACTTAACTACACCGCTCTAAACCGACTCTATACTAACCACACCGAATTTCCAGATTACCGAAACCGACACATCATTTTCAAATCCCCATCATCCGAAACCGGCCTTGTCTATCAAACAAGTGTGCTGCTTCAACCTGAAAGCAAACCTCTTCCGCACTTGAACCTAGTTCAAGGGTTTGTGACAGGTTGTGTAGTATTGAAACCCTAGTGTTAATCTCTAACCGGATTAACCACCACCCTTCGAGTGAGAACCGCTAACCGGTCCAACCCCCGGTCCTCCAGCGACTACCTAGATCCTAACAGTATTGGTTTTGAATTTCGGAAAATGTAATGAATTTTTTTGATTATTGAATTTCTTTGGTTTGACTGATAATTAAACAGGTTAATGTTATGTAAAAAACAAACAAAATATTCAAAATCTGTAAAGAGAAAATACCGAAAGATATACTTTCGGTAAAAGCAATAAAGAAAAACCGAAAGATATGCATATATCTTTCGGTAAAAGCAATAAAACAAAACCGAAAGATATGCATATATATTTCGGTAAAAGCAATAAAGAAAAACCGAAAGATATGCATATATCTTTCGGTAAAAGCAATAAAGTAAAACCGAAAGATATGCATATATCTTTCGGTAAAAGCAATAAAGCAAAACCAAAAGATATGCATATATCTTTCGGTAAAAGCAATAAAGCAGAGCCGAAAGAAAGTAAAGAAAAGCCGAAAGATATGCATCAATCTTTCGGCAAAGGAAGTAAAGTAGAGCCGAAAGATATGCATAAATCTTCCGGGAAAGGAAGTAAAGCATTTCCGAAATATTTTCAATAAATCTTTTGGTAAACGTAGTAAAAGCATTTTCGAAAGATTTAACTAAAATTTTCGGAAAAGGATATACCGAAAGATATGAAAACTGTCGGCTTAGGTCTGAACACCTTTACCGACAAGATCAATACCGACAAATGCCGATAGTCTGAAAGGTTGTCGGGAGAATACTTTTATCGACAGATATAGAACTTTTACCGAGAGTTTATACTTTCGATAAAAGACCTATTTTTACTAGGCGCCAACTTCAATCTTCTCGCTTATTTTTTTCGAGTGGCTATCTTTGATTTTGTAATACTAATAGAATAAATAGTTTTATTAATTTAATAAATAAATGTATTACCACGCGTAGATCTGTAAAGAGATTAGGTCATTTTATCAAAATTAATTTTTTAATGGCCTCTGTCGTTTAGTCTTATTTTTATTGATACTTAAAAAACATATATATATATATATTTTTATAAAATCATTTAAATATATTATTTTGGAAATTGAATTTTTATTTATTTTGGTTGTGATTATGTTTGATTTACAAATATTTTGTTAAAGTTGAATTTGAGTCAGAATTTAAACAACAAACTGTTGGAATTATTTCCAATATTTGGGTACATATATTATTTAATAATTGTATATTAGTTGTTATCATAATAAAGATTAAAGCCCAAATAAAGTGATCTATTAAAGTATAAAGGTTATGGGCTTATTTAGACATCTATAATAAGTATGAGGAGATATTTGTGTAGAAGCAGAAATACCATTTATTATTTCGTTGATGGGCCGAATAATAAATGGGTATATTAGGGCTAGGTCCCCAACCCATATAAATAGCCTACCTATTTGTTTCTCTCATCGAACAATAAGGTTTATGTTCATCTCTCAAGAACACTAAAGAAGGGCTATCAATATAGGGTTGGAAGACTTAAACCCCACCCACATCAAACAATCCGATTTAGGTCCAGATCCAGAACGAGAAGATCCACATTCAGATTCAGGTCCAGATCCAAGACCAAGAAGAAGAGAATAACGAAGAACGGCTTAATGAACCGTTCTTCATTCAAGATCCAGGTACGTTTCCGCAATTACAGTTTATCTCGATTTATAGACATAGAGTATACAGATTATAGACTTAAGGATTACAGATTTAGACTAAAGAAACTAACAAGTGGTATCAGAGCCCTCTCTATGTCGATCTATTGAGATTTAAGTTTATAAGAATTTTTAAGAATATGATTAGACATTTTTTTGTTCTTGATCTAATCTGGCTAGTTATGTTCTTCATCTAATTTGGCTAGAACGGATAATGATAGAATGAATTAATGAATAGTAACAACAATATTTGATGTATATATTAATCTAAAATTTTGGATTAGATTAAAATAAAGAAAAGACATCAAGTATCTAAATAATTTTAGATATTTAGATTAATATATTTTGTTTAAAGAATTATGATTAAAGAATGGTTCATATTCTCTAATTAGATATAATATATGAATATTTAATTAATTAGAAAGATATAATAAAGAAGTTAAAATAAAGAACTGATCATATGCTATAAAGAAAGATATCAAATATTAAAAAGGATTTATTAAAGAATATTTGTTAAAGCATGAGGAAGATTAACAGTTTAGAAACGATCTTTATTAAATTATATGTTATAGTAAAGAATTAAAGACTCTAGACATCTAAACGTTTTTTCAGAAATCATAAAGAATAAACGGTTTTAGAATCATAAAGAATAAAGAAGATGGAAAAGTTTTATTTAAGAATTGGATTTAATTATTAATTTGAAAATAATAATTCAAATTAATAATCTGAATTTAAGTCAGAAATATATGGTAAAGAAGTTGAATTTTTTTTAAAGAATTTGATCAAATTAATATCTATTTATTATTAATTTGATAATTAAAGAGATATTAATAAATATATTATATATATTTTGGTTATATATATATATATATATTTTGAGTACGAATTAATTAAGGAAATTTGAATTTTAGAATAATAATTTATTATCATTCTATGTAAGGAATTAAGATTCTATATAAGGAATTAAGGAATTCAATTTTGGGATAATAATTAATTATTATAATTAATTTAAGGAATTAAAATAATAATAATAATATATATAAGGAATTAAGGAATTCAGTTTTGGAATAATAATTAATTATTATAATTAATTTAAGGAATTAAAATAATAATAATTATATAATTATGTAAAGAAGTAAGGAATTCAGTTTTATTAGAATAATAATTAATTATTATACTTATTATAATTAATTTAAGGAATTAAAATAATGATAATATTATTTTAATTAGTTAAAGATTGAATAAATATTTATTCCTGAAATAATTGTTAATGTATTAATACATTTATATACAATTAAGAATAAAGTAAAATATATTATGGAATTCTAGAATTTTAAAACTTTAATATATCTATGATATAGGTTATGATTTGAGAATTGAGTAAAGAAAAATAGTTACTTAATGTTTATAATCTTTTATAAATATTGATTACATTAAGTTTGTAATATATTTAATGAATTAGTATAAAAATGGATGTATCAACCATTTAGTTTATGACTTAATTAATGTATGGAATATATTTAGAAATTAAGAAAAAGTCAATTTATATAAATATATTCAGAAATTAAGAAAAGACAAGAATAAAGAGATTATTATTTTATTAATAATAATAATTTACAATTAAAGAATAAATAAATATCAATAACTTATTTATCAAGAATTAAGTTATTTATTCAGAATTAAGGAAATCAATTAACCTAATAATTGATAAATTTAGAATTTTGAGTAATCTGTGTAATTGATTATTTAATTATTTATTATATTTGGATGAATAATCAATCATGTTATATTACACATTCAAATATATATACATATTTCGGTCTTTATGTATATATTGTGTTGATTGATATTAAGAAATAATTGAGTGATTAGTAAAATCACAATTATTTGTTTTGTGTAACACATATGGAATTTATGCAATTTTGATACATAAAACAACATTCGGATTTTCGGTGTTAATAACACATTCAAAATTTGGTACAATTTTAGGCCCACTTAAATTTGTAATTATGCGGTTGTTAATCGGCCCAAAGGATAATTGGTCGGATTGCAAATTTAAATAATGTACAAATTATTAATTTATAGAACATATTTGTTTTATAAGATTAAGACGGTTGTGTTTGTAACTATGCGATTATTAATCGGACAAAAGAAAGTTTAATAATTGGTCGAGTTACACACTTAAAGTATGTACATAAGTTATTAATTTATTAAATCAATTAATTGAAGCAACATCCTACCAAAGTAGGCTCTCTTGTGAAGGTTAATATGTTTTATAAATTAAGAAGGTAGTGTGTATGTATTTCATGCGGTTATTTAATCGGCCCAAAGGAAGATAAATAATTGGTCAGAATAACATTATGCACATGTGGTAATAAATATGTAACAATTATTCGGTGGGCCATGTGAATAATTGGAATATCCAAAGATAACCAATTATTTGACAGGACTTATTGTTAATATTTGATTACTACAAAAGAGTACCATTTGCAAGTTAATATTTAATGTCCAAAGACTAAATATTAATGTTGCGTTTGGTATCTTATGATGAGACGTACCATTATTTTGAATTTATGTGATTATTAAAATTTTGTGAGTATGGTTGTTCATTTGTTTTGTTATCTAATCAAGTTAACACTTCTGCTTATACGAATTATTTTTTTTTGTCAACATCTTAAGTTCATTTTATATGATATAATTTTTAAGACATATTTAGAATTTGTTGTATTTTTAAGAATTATATCTAAAATGGTTAAAATTGCTAAGGGTATTATTAGAATAAAGATTTCATAAATAATATATGTTTTATTTTGTTTCAAAAGTAATGCATTAAAGTCAGTGTTACAATAATGTAATCTCATGCATCTAATTTGGATTTTCTTATTTACACTTAAGTTTATTGATGTGAATTGTAGTTGTCTAAAGGGAGACATGGTCTCTATATGAACTCACATCAATTGTGTGTAAGAAAAATAAAAGATTGAAACAAAAATAACATAAATAGTGTTCACTTAGCAAATACCTTAATACATAATAAAGAAATGAAGTTGTGAGAATTACAGATATTGCACCTAAAAGAAAATTACTAAAGAAAGTGGTGCATAAAAGAATACATATTATAGTTTGTTTTGTTTGTTCTAAGAGTAATTTAACTTCAGTACTCATACACATTTGATGGTAACTTCAGTATTACTAAAGTAAATGTGTTGATGTACGGTTGAGTTAATTGTCAAAAGTCAATTGATGGTGAAAGAAACATCGGCGTGGGCATTGACAATTCATATTAAAGATGAAGAAATAAAGAACTACTTTAGATACTTTTTTTTATTTGGAAACAAAAATTTATGGAATATCTTCATGTAATTGATTCGTTTGGAAGGAAGAGTTAAGAATTACAACTTATATATGGAATAAAGATTCAACTAAAACAACTAGTAAATTCTTTTGGAGTTGTCCAGTTAAGGTCAGGCCTTATAGGTGTAAAGAAAATAAACTAGACTAAAGAATTTCTAGATGTTAATTATTGGATATTTTGAAAGATCTAGAGATAAATTTAGTCTCATAAGTACTTCAAGATTAGCCTTGAAAATAAATATATATACATAATACTCCTTAAACAAGAGTTTAATGTATGCTCTAGATTATATGAATCAAGAAATTAAGAATATTTATGATGTTGGACAAATACTTGAAGGATCCTGGTTTGGATCATTAAGAAAGCAACCAAACAACTAATGTGATATTTTAAGAACAAAACATTGCATACTCATATAGTGAAATCGAATCGGATAGAGATCATTTGGTATATTGATTCGAATTTTGTTGGATACTAAAACAATCGAAAATTCGTGCCACATCATTTTAGTTTAAAGAATTAATTTTTTGGAAGAGTGTTAAGTAGACACTCGAATTATTTCAAGTTGATGGCAGAATTTATTAGGTGTTTTGTGGTATCCAATTAAAGAATCTGACTGCAAAATTTTGTCACGAGGTTGCAAATTATGGATGATATAGAAAGACCACTAAAGTTATTACGTGACAATAATTTGCAGTTCTTTTACTTTAATAGTAATATGAGTTTGACTAAGTCGAACTATTTGGAAAATAAAGAATTCAGAATGTTTATTTATCTATTGAGCATATTAGGACAAACTCTAAAATTACGGATCCGTTCTCTAAATATTTGTTATCCGAGGTCTTTCATGAACATATTGTTCATATGGATATTACATATTTAGATGATATACAGTTTTTAGTGGGAGTTTATATTGTGATGCTTGTATAGATACAATTTAGAATTTATGTGCACATTAAAGAATTAGTTTCTAAAGAAATTAAAGATTTAGTTTTTAAAGAAAATCAAGATTTTAAAGTTATTCAGATTGATCTCTATAAGGAATAAAGGAGGACCAGTTGGTATTAGACATGTTAAAGATCACACTACATGTTAATCCACACTACACACCCATGTTTAATCATGTCATTTGATTGTATTGACATATGTGACTATTGAGGGTTTAGTTACGAATTAATGTAACAAAAACCGCTTTAATCCTATGTTGTTATAATTGATGGACGAGATTGATATAGATGTATTTGTAATGATAACAATATTTTGAGATCTTAAGGTTATAATATACAATTGCAGGAAATATTATATGACCCAAGTGGGAGATTGTTGGAATTATTTCCAATATTTGGGTACATATATTATTTAATAATTGTATATTAGTTGTTATCATAATAAAGATTAAAGCCCAAATAAAGTGATCTATTAAAGTATAAAGGTTATGGGCTTATTTAGACATTTATAATAAGTATGGGGAGATATTTGTGTAGAAGCAGAAATACCATTTATTATTTCGTTGATGGGCCGAATAATAAATGGGTATATTAGGGCTAGGTCCCCAACCCATATAAATAGCCTACCTATTTGTTTCTCTCATCGAACAATAAGGTTTATGTTCATCTCTCAAGAATACTAAAGAAGGGCTATCAATATAGGGTTGGAAGACTTAAACCCCACCCACATCAAACATTCCGATTTAGGTCCAGATCCAGAACGAGAAGATCCACATTCAGATTCAGGTCCAGATCCAAGATCAAGAAGAAGAGAATAACGAAGAACGGCTTAATGAACCGTTCTTCATTCAAGATCCAGGTACGTTTCTGCAATTACAGTTTATCTCGATTTATAGACATAGAGTATACAGATTATAGACTTAAGGATTACAGATTTAGACTAAAGAAATTAACACAAACTATTAATAAATTGTTATTTTTTTTTGTTAGATGATGAATATTGGTCTAACTTGATGTTTTAATTTTGGTATTGAAGAACAACAATGGTTAAAGATTGATTGGATTTTATAATTAAATTAAAATTTATTTGGTTAGATTTTATGGTTAGGTTAAATTAATTCAGTTAAATTTTGTAGTTGATCTAGATGGATTGGATTTTGTTTTTAAATTAAAATTGATTCGGTTAAATTTTATAATTAGATTAAAATTGATTCAGTTAGATTTTTAAGTTGATCGAGATTGATTAGATTTTATTTTTAGATTAAAATTGATATTTTTCGATACTCATCAAATTCTCTTATAAAAAAACACGATCGACACAGTATCAAGGTTGTAGTTTTCTTATTGTGGTCGCGATTGCCAATCTCTTAAGGTCGCTTGTCAAATCAAGAACGTGCACAAAAATGGCACAATCGACACAATCGGCATGAACGACACAATATCGACTCTAATAAATAATTCGTTCATTAATCTGAAAAACTTAATTGTATAAATTGGTTAATAATTTTTATATTAATATTTTTAGTTTTTTTAAATAAAATCAATATTTTATTTTTATAATATTTTTTCAACAATATTTAAAAAATGATTATAAATATTGTTATATAAGTTTAGAAAATTGATAAGGTTGCCTTTTTATTTTGTTAACGACTTCTCCTTCCTTTTTTATAAAATATTTTTTTATTTAATTTTAGAATATAAGGTAAGTAGTTTACTTATTTAATTATTTTATTTTATTATTCATATTATTTTAAAATATTTTTTAACTATATTATTTTTTTAATCTATTTTTATTTTTTTACTAAATTTATTTAAATTATAATTGTTTTTTAATTATTTTATATTAAATTCATTTTTATTTTAAAATAGTAATAATCTAAGTTTAATAACTATTAATTCATATTTTTAAGATAATTGAAATGGATAGAATGAATTCTTCATCTTAAATTTTGCATATAAAAAAAATTGTAGATCGGGACCTATATAAATATAGCACTTAATAAATCGATTCAATATATCTTTAAATGTTGATAAACTCAATAAAGAATGTTCTTGAAATAATGAATATCCATATATACTCTAATATATATGTACTACACAATTTTTTAAAATCTATAATAAGATGATGATAGCTAGTTTCACCTGATCAAACCAGGCAGGGGATAATTCAACCATTTATGTTGATGTTGTTACCATTTGTACTTGTAGAATCAATATTTTCATGTTTTTGTGGCTCATGTATAGTGGTAAAAGAGACGAGTTATCGTTGGAAGATCCTGTCAATTTCAAGGAATCATGGGTATTGATTTCCTCCTCCGAGTTGAACAAGAAGGGAAATGATTGATCATGGCCCATGACCTCCTCCTCCAATGTCCCACATTCAGACCATATATGTTCTATATAATAATCAGCTTCAATGTATTTTTCCAGTGTAGATCCTGCAATGGCATCATCTCCTCCTCCATGTTGAAGAATGAAAGGATCAGTGGCACCAATAGAGACAGGGGTCTAGATATTGATGACAACTTCGTACAAAAATGGTTTGATAAAAATCCAGTTAGGGATTTGTATCACTATCTATTCTTCACAAACCCTTGCAAACTTTTGAACGATTCAAGTGCGGAAACGTTTGCTCAAGTTTGAAGCTAAGAACCGATGAAGGAGAAAATGACATAATATAAATGACACAAAGAAATATTTATGGATGTTCGGAGAAAAACTCTCCTACGTCACCCCTTCTTCTAACCACCGGAAGGATTAACTATATTTTTCTTAGAAGCAAATACATTTACAAGGCTAGCCCACTGTTGAACAGAACAAACTCTATTCAACTTACAGTATATTGAAGAATATCACTTAGCTAGACAATACTTTAATTCTATCTCTCTCTTGATGTATAAACACAGTAAAACAAGAAAGCAATTCATGAGATTGTAAGTTCAGTAGTTCGTTCGTGTATCAGCTTGTGTGTTCGTGTATATGTATTCGTCTGTTGTCCTCGAGGGTCTTTAAATAGAGAACATGTACCAACAGTCGAATTTTCTAGAATGACACGTGGAAAGCACCCATTAGAAAACCTCCATAGTACCTAGGTGCAACAGACTCTGTGCATAAAGATCGTGGCCGTACCAATCTGGTAGTGCGCCGAATATTCTTCTAGGATTGTCCTCCAAGAAACAAGTAGTGAGAAGAATATTTGCTTACGTGACATTAATTCATTGGATGTAACTGGATGTCGTACTGATCTGCACAGAATAGGTGGAGCAGGAGTAGCGCACAACTAGTTAATCGTGGGTAGACGGATGATAGCTTCAAGCAACTACTGAAGCAAGGCATTAGACGTGCTCCAATTAGACGCCCCCGTCTAATAGCAGGATCCATTAGACTACCGAGTCTAATGGAGTTAGACGACACATCTAATTACGTGTCCCTTCAGACTAATCTGAAGGAGTTAGACTGCACGTCTAACTTTCATCTGTTAGACTGCATGTCTAACTACGTCTATTAGACTGCACGTCTAACTGCGTATCTATTAGACTGCACGTCTAACTCCGTATATGTTAGACTACACGTCTAACTACGTGTCTGTTAGACTGCACGTTTAACTACGTATCTGTTACACTGCACGTCTAACTACGTATCTGTTAGACTACACGTCTAACTACGTATCCGTTATACTACACGTCTAACTACGTATCCGTTAGACTACACGTCTAACTACGTATCCGTTAGACTACACGTCTAACTACGTATCTATTAGAACGCACGTTTAACTACGTATCCGTTAGACTGTACGTCTAACTACGTCTCTGTTAGACTGCACGTCTAACAACATATCTATTAGACTACACGTCTAACTACGTATCTGTTAGACTGCACGTCTAACTACGTATCTGTTAGATTGCACGTCTAATTACGTATCTGTTAGACTACACATCTAACTATGTATTTGTTAGACTGCACGTCTAACTACGTATCTGTTAGACTGCACGTCTAACTACGTATATGTTAGACTACACGTCTAACTACGTATCCGTTAGAGTGCACGTCTAACTACGTATCCGTTAGACTGCACGTCTAACTACGTATCCGTTAGACTACACGTCTAACTACGTCTCTGTTAGACTACTCGTCTAACTACGTCTCTGTTAGACTGCTCGTCTAACTACGTATATGTTAGACTGCACGTCTAACTACGTATCTGTTAGACTGCACATCTAACTACGTATCTGTTAGACTGCATGTCTAACTACGTATCTGTTAGACTACACGTCTAACTACGTATCTGTTAGACTACATATCTAACTACATGCGTCTAATAGCCAATAAGTCTAAGTCTAATGAACCTCATTCATACTTAAGTCTAAGTTAGCACGTTTTGATGCACCTGCACAAAAACAATTAGACAGCTTAGTTTCCTTCTTATTCAAGTTTTACACAAACTCATCATCAAAATTCCGTTAGTCAAAATGATTTGACCCTTAGTCAAAATAATTTGACTCAACAAAGAATGATTGATCAAGTGTCATGATCTTCTAATCCTCCAATATCTCAAATTCAGACTATATATGTTCGATATCAAAATCATCTTCAATAATTTTTTCCTGTGTTGATCCTTCCATGGAGTGAAAGGTCCTCGTCTCTTCTTCCGAGTTTAACAAAGGTAAATATTGATTCTTGGATGAAAATTGGTTGGTAATCAACTCTAGTCTTTCTATAATTTGGTTTGAGAATATTTTTAAAGATTTTTGAGACAACCCATCAAGTAGAGATCCAATTCTAGTTTTAGACAATTCAAAAGTCGATATTTGAACGCGATCTGTAGCAGTAGCTGATACCTTATTTTTCTTCTTTGAAATCTCTTTTTTTAGCGTTGGAGGATAAGTTTCAGTTGATTTGGATTCTTAGGTCATGTCTCTATTATCTTATCTTCTCCCAAATAGAGGAAACAATCATCAATGTCGCACAAGTAGGAGAGCTTCATGCTTTTCTTCTTGATGTTCATCATCATCTTCGTCGATTGTTGTTTCTTCTTTCCATCATTGATCGTATTCTTTTTTTCAACCTGTTTCACCATTGTAAATAGAGGGAAAAGAGTTAGAAAAGAATTTCTTTCAATTACTTGTGATCAAATTAAAAAAAATGAATAAACCAGGTATATTTATAAGTCGTTAGTTATTACCGTTGGGTTAGAAAATATTTGAATTTTATTGTGATAAAGCAAAAAGTAAATAATTCAAGTAATGTTATTTTGAAAACGCGTGGAAAGAGGTAATATTTATATTTCGTATACGCTTTGGGGTTACACATCTGATTTTGAAATTGAATATTGATTATTTTTTTATTTGCACCAATGTCGAGAAGATAACCTAAATCTGTAACAACGCCATCCCAAACCCAATACCTCCGCCGAACCTCTCAACAAATCTTCCAAATCTAATACCCTAGCTCAATTCCAAAAAAAAGACTCATTTTCAACAGCTCAACCAAATGACGACGCTCGTTTTTGTCTAAGCTTTGGCCTATTAAGACAATTTGTTGGTCCTCTTCTAAATTCAAATTAATTTCGACAATATCTTCAACAAAAGAGACTTCGTTTACATTTTATAGAAATCGTTTCATTTCAAATGGAATCGTTTCATTTCAAATGGAACGTCATTATTAGAAAGAACATCATTTGATTCTAAAGCAGAATCATGCATTGCATTAAAGTCGACACTAGAATCCTCATCAACAACATCCAACTCAAAAATAAAGGAGAAGGAGAATTAACTAGATTTTTAGCATAATTAAAAGAGAATAGAGGAAAAGAAGAAGAATCAACAGAAGAAAGCTCTCGTTCGGTGAACTCCTCGGATATGACCTCTTCAATTATGGTCTTCTTGGTGTTAATATCACAAAAGTGAAATTATTGTCTTCTCTTTTGCTTTCCTTTATGTAATCCTAAAATTACAAATACAAATATTTTTCATTTGTTGGGTTATGATTAAGAGAAAATAAATCAAATACATCTTGAACGTGTGCATACAATGCAAGAAAAACAAAAGTTTTCATTCTATAAAAGAGAATCTCTCCAATTTTAACTATATGAATCATACATTGTTTAAATTTTCACCAAAGGTCATACTTTTTTTATTGTTGAATTAATTTGTTGGTGAGTGTCATGACATCTTTTAAAACCTCAGGAGAAAAGTGAAATTCATACTAAACCATAAATTAACTTGTTTTATTTGGATGAAAAATAACAAGTCAAACAAAATTGATGCACTTGATTCAATGAAAAAATAAATGATTCTTAGTAATATGGGATTTACAGATCTTAATCCTATAACAAATATGTGCTAGAGTAGAAATTACTAAATTAGACATTATATTTAAATAAAAACACATGCTCATCATAAATGAAAAAAAAATCTATAAATTTTGACTAATCAAGTATTATGTCTTAATGTTAAATTTTCAATGAAAACATAGTTTTGAAGTATAAGGTCACTACAATTGCTTATATTCAAATGATGAGTCCACATGTGAGAAAACAAACACACTTTGATCACAAAAATAAATGACTAGAAATGAAATTTTATTTTGTATCTTCACACTAGAATATTATCATGTCTAATTTTGATCCATATATTTTTAGACGAAATCAAACTTATTTTAAATATGAATAATGATAGAGAGTCGATATTTACTATAAATGAGGCCGAATGAATTGACATTGTATAGTTCACCTAAAAAATATGAGTAACGAACACTAAGGGTGACATTGTTTCTTATATAAACTAAAATTTAAGATAAAGTCTAAACTGAGAGGTTTGTTCATATATATATATAATATATATAGTGTGCACTGAAAACTCAAATATATTTTTAAAAATGAGAGAATTCCAAAATTTTGGATAAATCAGATAATAAGATCATGAGAACTAAGGGGTTATTAATTCAGTTTAATCAAAAATTATTTTACCATGGTGCAAGTTTAAATCTGGATGTAACCTGAATTATATACCCAATGCAAATAATGATTTTGGATGCTACTCTCTATGTTTCATAAATGGAAGTGAAACAAGGATGGTCTATACCAGTGACTTTTGTTTCTTGGAATCAATGCTTCAAGCTAAACAATTGGAAGAAGGGATGAATCTTGATTGCAAACCTTCAGAATTGGAGCAGATTTGGGTAAATTTTCGTAATATACCTCCTCATCTATGTAATGGTAGAGCTTTTAGATATTTTGTTAGTATACTAGGAAACCTTTGAGACTTGATCTACAAATGGAAAGTTACGAAAGAGAAACATTATCGAGAGTAAGCTTTGAGATTAATCTAAAAGTGTATTGAACTTTCCGATGTAGTGTCTAGAAAAACTTAGACGACCTGGATTTCGTTAATATATTGTGTAATGGGTTTAAGATTGGAATCAAATACGAATGGAGGCCAGATATGTGTAAGGAATGCTTTATAAGAATGTAATAGACTCAATAATGTATGATAATCAAGCATAGTTGTTAATACGTCTTCTAGTTCTAGTGGCATCAACTATGGTTGTATGCAAGTTGTATTGCAAAACATGAATGTAATTGAATCCTCTAAGGGAAAGAGTGACGCTAGCCCAATTACCAACGAAAGTAGAATTCATATAATGCAGTTAACATCTGCCGATACAGTTCAATCCCCATGAAATTGACAGGGCAACAGTCCCTAAATTGGAAAAGATAAGAAAAGTAGTATATAAGAAAAAAGGCAACGATAAGAGCGATGAGGAAAGTCCAAAATCCAATTCTTTCTTTCATCCATGAATATTCTAACATGGAATATAAGGGGCTCAATGATCCCCTCAAATGCGAAGAGATAAGGGGATAATTAAAAAATACAAGGTTACTATTATTGGCATAATGGAAACGAAAGTTAGTCTTAATAATTTAGATTGAATTGGCTCACTTTGTCATGGTGATGATTGGAGGTTTATCCATAATGCGAACTCTAAAATGGGCACAATTTGGGTTGGTTGGGATACTATTCTAGTTGAAGTCAGTATGATGTTTACTAATGATCAAGTCATCATGGTATAAATCAAATGTTAGAGAATACAATTGTGCTTATATGTGGTAGTGGTATATTGAGATAATTCGGAAAGTAGCATGAAACATTTATGGAATAACTTAAAAGATTGGATTGATGACCGTAGACCATGGGCTGTAATGGGGGATTTCAATGTTACAAGGTTTAAAAATGAGAGGAGTCTAGAAGAGGAAATTACCTAGGGTATGATTGACTTTAATAATTACATTAGGGATATAAGTTGCTACAAATTCAGGAAATCACTTCCCATGGTCATCAACGAGGAGAAATGATCAAATAAGGAGTCACATTGATAGAGGCTTAATCAATGAGACATGGGCTATGCAATACCCAAAGATTCATATTCAGATTATTAACATTTGTATTTTAGATCATTTCCCTATCAAGTTGTCATAGGAAAATGTGAATAAGGTCATAAGGCCATTTAATTTTTTTTAACTTTTGGATACTTAGCGACAATTTTAAGGATATTATTGGAAGGGTGTGGGCAGTTCCTATTAATGGATTGTATCAAGTTTCTGAGAAATTAAGGCATCTTAAGGCTCAACTTACAAAATTGTACCGAAAACGCTACTGTAATATATCCCAGAAAGTTTTAGAAGCAAGATCAAAACTTGAGAAAATTCAAAGTCAATACTTGAAAGGTAGTGAGTTGAGCCCAGATTTATAGATTGAAAAGGATGCATTGTCGAACTTTTGGAATTTAAGCTCGCTAGAGGAAAACTTTGCTAAGAAAAAATCATGATAAAATTAGTTGTCACTTGGAGATAAGAATACAACTTTCTTTTTTTTGGAAATGCATAGCCAGAAATATTTGAAACTGTGTTATAAACTCTTATTGGAACTATGAAACATATTTCAAGTTATTTGGCCTTATTGTATTAGATTGTCAATGACAATGTCACAATGGAGGACAATTTGAGATTAGTGGAGAAAGTTACTATAGAGGAGATGAGACAAGATTTGTTTAGTATGGAGATCCTAGACTGCATCTTTAGGATGTTGTTAAAGAATCGTCCATACACTTACCATCCCCAATGTAGGAAGGAAAAAATTACACATATTTATTTTACAGACGACTTGTTCATTGTGGCACACACTAATGTTGATTCCATAAACACTATTAAGGAAGAATTAACATTTTTCTAGTATTACAGAATTATTCATTAATGAAAGAAAAATTTTGGCATTATATGGCGGTGTGAATGAGGAACAAAGGAGAGCATTTATGGTATCATGAGTATTAATGAAGACACTCTTTCGGTCGTTATCTTGGTATTCCGTTCTCATCCAAGCACCTTCAAATATCTCATTGTAGGTTATTGATTGAAAATGGTGAAAAATTCTATTATGCAATAGTCTACGAGGAGGTTATCATATGAGGGTCGTATAGAATTAGTCATGAAGGTGGTTATGCGAATTATCGGTTATAGGACACAACAAATGGTTCTCCCAAGAAAGTCAGGAAAAAAATTGATCAACTAATGAGGAACTTCATTTGGGGGAGTCAAGGACGTAGAGGCAAGAAGGTTAAATGGTTGGATGTTTGTAAGTCGAATGAGGAAGGAGGTATTGGAATTAAGAATTATATTTATTGGAACAAAACTCTCACGTATATGCATTTTTGGGCATTGGAAAAGTGACAAGATTCACTTTGTATTCGATGGTGCATTCAAGATTCATAAGGAAGGAGAACAACATTTGGACGTGCAAAATTAATATGGAAATGGCGTAGTCTCTAAAAAAGATTTTGAAACTCAAAGATAGTGCTAGTAAGGTGCTCAAAATTCATATTGGAAATGAGTAATTTATTACGATGCAACATTTTAAGACGTGAAAAATTAAGAAGGAATGTTGATGAACTTGAAGGCCCAAGAAGAAACTCAGCTCCCCCATTATGCTCATTTCAAATTATATGTCATTAACTTAGAGAATTTATCACACAGTTTGGGGTTAGTTGACCAAAATATTATATCATCCACATAAATTTGTACATGTAAAATATGATCGTCTTTCTAAAATTTAAATAATGTTTTATATACAAATCCTATAGTAAAATCATAATCAAATAAGAACTTTGTAAGAGTATCATACCATGCTCTAGGAGCTTGTTTAAGACTATAAAGTGCTTTATCCAATCTATAAACATGACTAATCAATGAAGGATTCTTAAAACTAGAGAGTTGTTCAACATAAACTTCTTCATTGAATATACCGTTAAGGAAAGCATTCTTAACATCCATTTGAAAAACTTTGAAATTTTTGAAAGCAGAAAACGCTAGAAATATTCTAATAGTCTCAAGTCTGGAAACATGAGCAAATGACTCCTCGAAGTTAATTCCTTCCTCCTATTTATAGCATTGGGCCACTAGTCTAGCCTTGTTACTCGTGACCAAACCATCTTCATTGAGTTTATTTCGAAAGACTCATCTAGTTCCAATGACAGATTGATTAGCTGGTCTTAGAACTAAATGTCATACTTTGTTTCTTTCGAATTGGTTTAGTTCCTCTTGCATTGCCAGGATCCAATCTGGATCAAGCAATGCATTGTTAATATTCTTAGGTTCAATCTGTGAGATGAAAGCAAAATTTGCATATTCTTCTAAAAGTTGATGTCTAGTCCTAATAGGAGTAGAGGGGTCACCTATTATTAGCTCTAGAGGATAATTTCTGTTCCATTTGAAGTTTGATTCTGAAACACTTTCTGACCGACCGGTTATTTGGTCAAGATTTGATTGATCGGTTAATTGATCAACATCTGACCGACCAATATGCTCATTGTTAGCCAGACTATTATCCGTCTGTTGAGTTGTGGTCTGATTTTGTTGAGCTTCAACATTTTCAGTCGCTTGATTAGGAGTAATATTCTAGTTGATCACTATAACTTCATCATCGCTATCAGATTGGAGATTGACATCCTCCATTCTCTTAGACAAGTCAATGGATATAGGGGTATTACTTTCAACAGATTCATCAAACATAACATGGGATGATTCTTCAATAGTTAGAGTTTATTTATTGTATACTCTATATGCTTTACTCACACAAGAATACCCTAACGTAATTTATACATCAGATTTGGCTTCAAAAGCGGTCAAATGATTTTTACCATTGTTATGAATGTAGCATTTGCATCTAAAGATCCTAAAGTATTTAACATTTGGAACTTTACCACAATAAATTTCATAATGTTTTTTATTAAATCTTTTATTTATCATTGACCAGTTTTGAGTATGACATGTTGTGCTGATAGCCTCTGCCCAAAGCTTTTGAGCTGCGTCGGAGTCAGCCATCATTGATCTAGCTGTCACCTTCAGGGTTCTGTTTCTCCTTTCAGCCAAACCATTTTGTTGTAGAATTATAGCACTAGACAACTCGTGTCTAATTCTAGATTCCTCGAGGTAGAAAAGACAAAGTCCTGTTGGTGAACTCAGTACCCCTATCACTTCTAATTTTATTAACTTTTATTGATTTTTCGTTTTGTACTCTTTTATGAATTTTAATCAAATTAGGAGTGGCTTGATCTTTTGATGGTAAGAAAATAACCATGTAAGTCTGGAATAATCATCAATAATTACTAAGGTGTACTTCATTCCTCCTAAGCTTAATATCTTAATTGGGCTGAAAAGGTCCATATATAACAGCTCTAAACATCTTTCAGATTGAATATTTCCTTTAATTTTGAAAGTTGATTTAATTTTTTTACCCATTTGACATGAAGAACATACTTTATCTTTTGAAAAAGTTAGTTTAGGGATACCTTCAACTAATTCTTTAGAGTAGATAGTGTTAATAGTTTTAAAGTTTAGATAATTTAGTCTCTTATGCCAAAGCCATTTTTTATCATGTTTATCTATAATGCAAATAGAGTTAGTTGGCTTATTTTTCCAGTTAACTTTGTAGATATTACATATCCAATGCCATGTCAACAAAATACTTCCTTGTTGATCCTTGACTTATGCATGATTGTCTATGATATTCAACAGTATATCCTAGATCACACATTTGGCTAATGCTACACAGATTGAAACACATATTTTCAACGAGTAACACGTTGTTTATGGTTATATTACCATGGACAATCTTACCATTGCCCATAGTCTTACCCTTGGAGTTGTCTCCGAATGTGACCGTTGATCTAGATTTTCTTACAATGTTGGTTAGAAGTTTGCTATTTTCGGTCATGTTCCTTGAACATCCATTGTCCAAATACCATTCTGATTCCTCCAAGTAGTTAACCTGTTTTCCCTCTTCTTCTTTGTCCATAAAGCATTTGACTTCATTATCGTAATTGTCGCTTGACTCTAAATCACTTTGAGCTCATTTGTCTCTGTTTTTCTCTGCCATCATTGCCTTCTGATCCTTGTTGGATGGTTTTTGATCTTCTTTATTCTTTTGATCGACTGACTTTCTATCATCTCTTTTTGGCTTTCGACATTCTGACTTGTAGTGACCAAAAGCATCACACTTGAAATAACATACTTAGCCTTGTAATCGTTGTTATTGTTGTAGGATGAGTGTGGCTGGCTCTTCTTCATGAATCATTCAAATTTCTTTGCGAGCATAGCCATTGCATCTTCGCTGAACTATTCAGCTGACTTGATAAGTATAGGGGTTGTTGGTTCCACAGAGGACACTAGAGCTAGAGCTCTGGTCTCATTTGAAGTTGAAGGCTCATCTTCATTTCTTGAGTTCATCTCGAACTCATAAGCTTTCAGATCTTCAAATACAACGTGCAACTGCATCTTATGAAGACTTCTGGATTCCCTCATCACCATTGTCTTGACATCCCAAGAGCTGGGAAGAGCTCTTAGCGCTTTGACGATTGTGTCCTTTTTGTCGTAAGTTTTTCCCAGAAGGGAAAGTTCATTCACAATACTTGTGAAGCGATCACCGAATTCTTTCATGGTTTCTCCTAGGCGCATCTTGACGTTGTTAAATTTATGAGTGGCCACAATGATTTTGTTTTCCTTGGTTCGCTCGTTGTCTTCGTTAACTGAATGATTTTTTCCCATACTTCCTTGGTAGTAGTGCATGCTCTGATTTTTGCGAACGTGTTTTTATCTAGAGTGTTGTAGATAGCATTCTTGGCCAGATTGTCAAGATTGTTCTTCCTCTTATCACCATTTGTCCACTCGTTTTGTTCCTTGTCAATCTTTATTGAACCATCAGAGATAATATACATCATGTCATTGTCTAGTGAAGCTAAGTACACTTGTATGCGTAGCTTCTAGTCAATGAAGTCTTCACTTTCGAACATTGGGGCCTTGTTAACGATAGACATGCTGTTATTTGATTGGTTGAGAGTAGAGACACCTTGCTCTAATACCACTTGATGGGATCAAGATCGCCGAAGGAGACGGGGGTCACGCAACGTTAAACGCTTACATACACACCATTCGATAATAACCCTATTAGAGTTTGATTATCTTGTTTCTACTCTACACAAGCTGTCACACACTCTTGACAAAATCAAGTGAGGAACTGTTTGTTTTGTCTTGAAGCAACAAATGATCAATAGGAATGATGACATAATGAAGAACACGCAATTCAAGACACAGAGTTTATGGATGTTTGGAGTATAAACTCCTACGTCACCCCTTCTTCTCAAACCTTTGAGAAAGATATTCACTAGAATA
Organism: Impatiens glandulifera; assembly: GCF_907164915.1. NCBI lineage: Eukaryota > Viridiplantae > Streptophyta > Magnoliopsida > Ericales > Balsaminaceae > Impatiens > Impatiens glandulifera. The sequence goes on from NC_061865.1 coordinate 27,469,228, forward strand.
TTCAGTCTGTTTACAACACGTATACAAACTCAGTCAAATAACCATGGCTTATTTACTGTCTGTTTTCAATCTTCTAATACACTCACTCTATTGAACAGAAACAAATTTTATCAACTTACAATGCTCACCACTCACATATAATAGCTAGTATTGTAATAAAAATTTAGAACTCTAACACACTTGGAGAACTTGTGTAACTTTTAGAGCTTGAAAGATTTGATGACAAAAAAATGTTCTCAAGGGTCAGTTGTTCGAAGATAAAGAGGTGAAAAGGTAAAAGGTGTTAAAGAAGATTGACTTATGTCTTCTTAAGTAGGCAAAAGTATCAACGGTTATATCTGCTTCATAAGACCACTATCTTGATTTTGATTAGTTGAAGTCTAGGATAGTACATCAGATGAGATATTCTTTGATCTTGTCTGTACTTGGATAATAATAAGACAAATTCTTATTAATGCGATTTCAACCTTCAATGAATTTATTGATCAGACTGTTTGACATGTGTCTGATAATGGTTCTGTTTCTACAGGAAGATTTTCATCAGTCTTTACACTTAAATGGAAATGCTCATCTGGGAAGTATAAAGCTGACGTCTGACTTTTCTAGAAATGTCCATATATATATTCTCCAGGTTGATTAAGTATGGGAATTGTAAAAAGCCAGACGCGCCTCATTGAATGTCGAAATGTAAAGTGTCGGAATGTAGAATGTCGGATGTGCTTGCAGAAAGCCGATCTGCAAAATACCAGAAGCACATTTACAAAAAGACGATCTTTAAAATATTGATATGTCTAGAATGTCGATTATGCTTCATTTCATAAAATCGATATGTTTAAAATGTCGGTTACGTGCTTTTGCAAAAATATCGATTTGAAGAAAACCGATATGTTTAGAATGTCGGTTACGTACTTTTGTAAAATACCGATTTACAAAAAGCCGATATGTTTAGAATGTCGGTTACGTGCTTTTGCAAAATACTGATTTGTAGAAAGCAAATATGTACACAATGTCGGTTACGTGCTTTTACAAAATACCAATTTGGAGAAAGTAGATACCGCCTTTTGAAATAAAATCAATATCTAAAGTGTCGATTCCGCCTTTTGAGATAAAACTGATATTTAAAGTGTTGATTCCCCCTTTTGAGATAAAACTGATATATAAAGTGTCGATCTTCTTAAATAACCGATTTTACAAATTGCCGGCTTCGTTTTGACAGACTACCGATCTTTAAAGACTATCGAAATGATAAAGTACCGATTTTCACAAAATGTCGATTTCAATATTAGGAATCTTTAATTTAATCCTGCATAAAATTCACATAGTTATCACAATTATGTTTTTTATTTAATAGTTAATTAATACTAATATTTAATTAACTATTTTTATTTAACAATTTCTCCATTTTTCATTATTTAGAATAAATATTCAAAACCAAGTCAATTTATAATCGTTGGCTTATTATTCTAGGTTAATTAGCTAATTTGATCTAACAATTCTGTTATTCATTGTTGTCTTCTGTTGTCTTTAAAATTTAAGTCTATGGTTCGTCTAACATTATTCAAATAACTCATCTCGGTTTATTCCCTTTTAGGATTTATAAAAAAGTAATTCATCGTCAAATTACACCTAATCAATTTATAAAAAGTAACTTATATGATTTCAACACCAGAATGCAACATTTCATTACGATTCAACTAAATCATCATCATAGGTGATAGAATAATATATGTTATAGGTATAATTTTCTATATACATATGATTATGTTTTTGTTAGGATCTAGGTCGCGGCTGGGGAACCAGGGTCTGGCCGGTTAACGCGTTTCACTCAACGGGTGGTGATTAATCCGGTTAGAGATTAACACCGGGGTTTCAATACTACACAAACTGTCACAAACTCTTGAACTGAGTTCAAGTACGGAAGTAGTTTGTTTCAGGTTGAAGCAGCACACACACGAGATACGCAGAACCAGATTTGAATAAGATAGGTTTGGAGATTGCTAGGTCGGTTTTGTAGCATAGTGATTCGGTTTAGGTGATGTTGAATCGGTTGGAGCGGTATAAGTAGGTTAGTGCAGATAAATCAAAATGTAAAGCCGGCGGAAAGTAAATAACAAGACAGGTTTTTATGGATGTTCGGAGATGAAACTCCAACGTCACCCCTTCCTCTCGAAACCGCGAGAAGGATATTCACTAAGAAATACACAACACAATCCGATCGAGACTTATTTTCTGCTCGATAACACCCGTACAATTTTAACCGAAATTATAATTACTCTTCAAATGAACGCTTAAGCTCTTTAGAGAGATAGAACACGATTTTTGACTTAGGCTGTAGATAACTCTTAGAACTTGTAACCGCATTTATTCCTCTTCAGCTCCTTCTTTTATAGGTGAAATGTGCCAACGGTCACATTTCATTTCCTTGAATCTGATTGGTTGAGCAGAGGTTCAGTGATTCAGACCTGGCGGTCTAGTTTTCAGACTTTGCGGTCTAGTCTTCCAGTGTGTAGGTCAAACCGGCTAGGTTTTTTTTTTTGGGAAAAATGACTTAGCGTCATTTCATTAAAAATTCCCATAAACGGGAAAAAAAACCACGAGTTTAAGAGATCATTCTAGACAGGCCTAGAATGATTTTGAAGTCGTAACATTTTGAATAAAAGCTAAAAAGCTAAAAACGTAAATGAATTATTTGTTTACAATGTTTTCAATTCTAGTGAGTTTAAAAAACGGTAAATTCCAGTTCCTACGGATATTCCAGTTCTGCTCCGTGGACAGTTGCCTGTACCTAGAAGATTGCGTTTCTGATTAATCCTGAAGTAGAAAGATCCTGCCGGACGATCTTCTGCAGCCTGCAGACTGTCCTCAGACTTGTATGAAAGTGGCAATACTAAAGTCTGTCCCTTCGGTATCATCCTCAACAGTTACCCGAAGTATCTATTTGAACTGGTCGGTTATTTATGTTAACCGGATGACTTCCGGTTTTTCCATAACTTCTGATTGACCGAATGTTCTATGATTTTGGCCTTCTGATTTGACCGATCTTATCTTTTTGTTCGGTTGGATTGCTTGACTGATTGAGTGACTTGACCGGTTTTATCTCTTGACCGGTTCCTGCACAGGGAATTTGTTTTTGTTAAGTTCTATTTAACCGGTCTAATTTTATCTAACAATTTATCCCTTTTTGATTATTTTATTTAAAATAATCAAAACTTTGTAAAAATGCAAAAGTAGGCCGGTTGTTTTAATGGTTTATTTGACCGGATTTTTGGAAACTGACTTGGGAGAATTTTTCGAAAGATTTTGGAAAATTTTGAGAAAAATTTTGAAAAATTTATATTTTATCTAACAATTTCTCCCTTTTTGTTATTTTATTTAAAATATTCAAAACTTTGTAAAAGTGCAAAAGTAGGCCGGTTTCCAAAAATATTTGATATGTATATGAAATATACTAAGGCAAAAGTACTTTATATATAAAATCCGTGTGACCATAAGGAAATAAGGTAAAAGGAGTAAATAAAGGAAATAAAGCCCCTATTTCTTCGATCTGGGCGGCAGGAAATGTTCCAGCAGTTCATCGGTTGTTTTCCCCTTGACCGTTGGAACCGGCCTGGAAGAGGATCCTTGACCGCTTGAGTTGCCGGTGAAGGGAGAGATCGGTTGAGCGATCGATCTAATTGGAACCGCATCGAGACCCCGCTGTCTTCTGAGCTGTGGCTCGAGCTCTTCCTCGAAATCATCATTGGCTTGCAAAACCGGGTTGGGTGGAGGATCAACAACCGTGTCAGTGACTCTATTCATAAGTGTTGTGATTTCCGCCTTCTTCGAAGCAGCTTTTCTTTTTCGTGTGACCGGAGCGGAAGAAGGAACAACCACTTTGGACTTCTTGTGAGCCGCGGCGAGTTCATTATATGTTTCTTGTTAGACCATTAGCTGGGTAGCATCTTTGGCTTGTTGAGCTGCTATTGCCGCTGTTATGGCCGGTGCATTGTTCTCTATATTTTGCATATGTCCGGCCAGGTTCGCATCTGTCGCTACCGTTTCCTTCTGAATTCGGGTCTGCTCGTCCAGGGCATCTTGGAGCTTCTAATCCGCGAGAGCATTCGCCTCCTCAAGTGCCTTATCGGCAGCCAGCTTAGCCTCTATTAACTCCGCCACCTGTTCGGTGACCGCTTTGAGATCGGCTTTGAGCTTGGCATGTCTTTCTTCAAGCGTTATTACCCTCTAACGATCAGATTCGGCTTGGGCACCGGATTGAGCCAAGTCCTCAACAACCTTCTTCAGCCTTTGATCGGTTGTTTCTTAAGATTGTTCCATCATAGCAACTTTCTGGCTGACGAAAGTGAGGTCGGTCACCAGCTTTGGAGTTATATCCTCCAATGCCTTGGTTCTGTCAAGATGACCACCGTACAACTGATACGTATTGCCGTAATTTCCTTCAACGGACGTGATCCGGTCGACCGCGGACTTGAGCTCCTTGTTTGTCGACTCAATCATCTCAACGAATTTGGAAGCAGTTTCTTTGATTTTCTTTTGCCACGTCCGAATGGCGTCATTGACAAATTCTTTGATGAGGGTCTTTACCCTTTCTTCCGTTATGGCCGCTACTGAATCCCCGGTTTGAACAGAGACTCGCTGTTTTGTGATCGGTGTGCCCGTCCTGGGTTCGGTTATGATGATATCCTGTTCCGGTGGAGGAGAGGATTGCTCATTATCGGTCGGATTCTGACCGCCAACATCCTCAGGAGGGGATCTGGATAAGTTCGATGTTTCCTGGTGCTCGGGCTCCGCTTCAAGCCGTGCCACATCCTCTGTCTGGTCCTTTTCTTTGACCGCTAGCAAGTTCAACACCAAGACCTCAAGAGAGGAATCCGGTGTCCCTGGAATATGCCTTTCTTGGAGGCGTCGAATATGTTCGGTGAGCCCTTGTAACCGAGCATGTCGTTCGACCATCTTGCTTCGTCCTAGGGCGGTCGTGACGTCTTGAGCCTTTGTGAGGCTGATGACCTCCTCCTCATCCTCAACCAACCTCTCGAATTTCTGGCTATCGGTGAGATCCGGTAGCATGTTTTTGAAGAATATTCGATGCGGTGCAGGACCCATTGATAGTAGACGTCGGATGTCGCGTGAGCCTGCTGATGTATCTCGTCCATGATTCTGCTGACGAGATCCTCGGCCGTTTGTCGGGTGTGTTCATCCGCGGATTCATCTTCCTTTCGCAGTCTGTCCGAACCGGCATCAGCATTGTCATGACTGACCGATTGTTCCTCAACTATCGGTCCTTTCCCTTTACTGGATGGATCTTCTCCAGTGTCTTGTGAAGTGGTTCGGCTAGAGCTGGATGTCGAGTCTTCAGTGTCGGACAGCGGATTAGCCGATCCGGTTGGTTGTCTATCTCCTTTGGTACCGAATTTTTCTTTGACCGGAACCGCTTTCTTACTGGCTACCTTCTTCTTTCGGCCACTTGTAGAACCGGAGGCCTTCCTTTTGCCTTTCCTGTCCTCCGGTTTGATGAATTGAGGAGACTTTATAATCTTGCTGGGGGCGAGGAGAACATTAGGGCCGATGTTAATGTTGAAATGACGCATTATTTTACATAGTGGGATGGCGTATCCCCATGACCGAGTGGATTTCGGATCCACCATCTCACATAGGTTTGAGAAAACCACCTTTGCCCAGTTGATTTTTATGTCGTTGACTAAACCGGCAATCATTTCAATTTTCGCCCGGGTGAGACTGTCAAAGTTCCCTCTTCTTGCTTGGACCGATTTTGTGAAGATATCACACAGCGGTCTATACGCCGGTTTAAGAGATGATTTCTTACCGGATACCACGATAGGGACTGCTGTTTCCGAAAGATCCCGGCAAGCCGCCTGGAAGGGTTCCTCGTCCATGGCCACCGAGAAGTCGCTCCCCTCGGATGGCAGATGCAATATCTTAGCGACCGACTTCTTCGTCAATTCGAGCCGTTGACCGCCTATGGTTGCGATGATTGTTCCTTCGGTCAAGAATGCGGTTAGGAAGAATTCGTTGACCGCATCTTGATATAGGACGAATGGACCGCCCAGAAAGTGTTGGAGACCGGACTCGGAGATCTGGGTTAACACACGCTTTGCCTCCGCCGAGCCGTTCGTACGAACTTCCTCGAAATCAACTTGGATAATGTGTTTGAACAACATTGATTCACGACCCATGTTAGATAATAGGACCGAGAGATCAAGAGAGTAAAAGATTTGAGAGAGTTGAGAAAGTTGAAAGCTAGATAGAGAAAGCCGATTCGCGTGAGAATGAAAGAAAATGACTAAGGACCCTTTTTATAGTTGCGGTTTAGAATTCCAACCGCCGCGAACCGTCACATCAGGTTTGGGCAGGAATTTTCTCTCCAAAGACCATGAGCGGGAAACCATGGGCGGTAATTGATGAGCGGGAACTTATGAGCGGGAACTTATGAGCGGGAAGAGATGGGCGGGAATTTTCCCTCCAAAGGTTTTGAGCGGTCTTTTGATTGCGGTTATTTAACCGGCAATGAAGTGGTTTTTCTTGTAACCGTTAATTAAGTGAAGCGGTTATTTTACCGTGAGGATGCGTTTTTCGATTTTGACCGGATTTTTCAATGAAGTAATTTAGCGATAACAACCGGTTAGTCAGTTAGATGGATATTCTAATATTGCGAATTTTTGACCCAGTTATCAAGCTTAGAAATCAGAAAATCGTTGAAAGAAAGGTTACATGATAGAAACCGATACATTGATCGGTTTAGAATACATAAGAAATAAAAATACAACTTATGTAATAACTATTCTAGAGATATTGTCCTCCACCCCATCCTTATCGAGAACATTCGATGGGAATGCCGGTGTACCTGGTCCAAATTCTGGACGATACTTAAGAAAGAGTCGGCTTAAGTGAAGAGCGTAACCGAGACCTCTTTTGGTCTCCACCATAGTCCTCAGGTTATTAAAGATGACCGATGACCAATTTATGGGTGTATTACTGACAATGTAGGTCATCATGTCGAACACTCTCTTAAAGTAGTGTTGGTTCGGAGATTGACAAATGATGGATCGATTGACAATCTCGTAGAGTATTTGGATATGGTGGGCAAGGCAGATTTTCAGACCGTGGTTCTCCACCGGCACCTAGGTTCCGGAGAACAGTTCCAAATAGTCGGTCGCGGCATTGCCCACCCAGGATGGGAAATCGGAAAACCCTTCAGTGGGTAAATAGAACATTTGAGCGAATGCGCTCTCGTCCAGAAAAACGAAGCGGCTTCTCACCGTGGAAACAATGATATCTCCTCTCATAGATGCATTGTTGAAGAACTCGGTTACTTCCGGAATGAGTATAGGTCTGGATTCTTCGAGAAAATCACGAATACCAGTGTCGATTAATGATTCAAACATGAGTTCCTTTGTTTCCAGATCATCATATTCCATGCATGAGTCGAAATCAATGCTCAAATAGTTCCTTAGTGTTCGGCTTGACATGTTTTCAAACTTTGCCAAGAGAGATAGAGTTCAAGAAATTTTGATTTTAGGATGTGGTGAGTTGATAAGGTGGGGTTCCTTATATAGATCCGAAATTGGAGGGAAAATAGAGACATTTAATGCTGAAATTCAGTTTTGTCTCATTTATGAAGGGAATATTTATATTTCCAAAACTCCTTGGGAAGGAGTTACTTTTGACCGGTTGTGGAGCTCGAGGTAAGGAATCTAGTTAGAAAGTAACTAAGTTTGTATTTTCCCATGTAGTTGGAAGTTGAAAGTTATGTTTCATTAATGGAGGAAAGTATATGAAACCGAAAGGGCATAATTAAAACCGAAAATAGCATAGACTAAACCGAGATGATCATGATAGAGTGGGACACTGATACAACCGGTGCGTATAGCAAAATGACCGGTTGTGGGAATGAGTTGACTTAGTTGCCGGAGGAGTTGAGATGACGATTCTTCCTCTTCCAAGCCTTCTCAAACCGCTCATAAAATGAGTCGGCAACCTCCTTGGTTATGACCTGGGCCTGGTTCAACCCTTCTCCTGGACAGAGTGGAACCCCAAGTTCCAAAAGTAGGCAGCTAATCTGGGTGATGAGACCGGTTTGGCGAATGTCGATCATCCAGATCAGGACATCGAACAACACCCTTGACCAGTTGACTGGTGTGTTCATTGTAATTGCAGACATCATGTTAAAAATTGTCACATAGTAGGTGTTTGTCACATCCCTGCCTAGGATGCTTCGACTGATAACATCGTTGAGAAGCTGGTACTCAGCTCTCAGCGATGACCTGGCACTGTGGTCATCGACCGGGTGGTTTGACAGAGCAAAGCTTAAGGAGATTTTGGTCTTTAGTTCAGCCTAAACGTTTAGGTCGGTGAGCCCTTACTTTGGAAGATCGAAGCATCTGGCGAAGTCACTTTCTGTGAAGTCAAACACGGTCCCTCCCACTTTGGACTGAATGTGGGTGTCGAAGTGAGAGGTACCTCGGAAAACCCTGGCATTGTGGAAAAATTCCAGGACTGTTTCTGGGAAGATGACATATTTGTCATCTAGAAAATGTTTGAGACCGGTGTCTTCAAGTGACTTAATCATCTTGAAGACTTCATAGTGCTCAGTGCCTTGAGCTGAATCGAAATCCACTTGAAGGATGTTTGGAAACTAAGACATTTTGTGTTAGTAAGAGGATAGGTTGATACTTGTGAATATTTTGTCTGATGTTTTCCTAAGTTATATATTAGTGGAGGGATGATAGTATTATCCAGTGGGTGACAATTGATGTATTCTAATTACCATAGGATAGAACAAATTGCATTAAATAAGCATGTCTACAACCTAGGATGTGGGTCAAATGCCTGGACGGTGAAAGATATCATATCTTCATGTCTTTTGAGGTATGACCATTTTTCTTTGAAATGGTAGTTTTTCAGAACAGATAAACCTAAACACAGATAATTATTCCATTTTTGTTCGGAGGCCAAATAATCCGAAGTAAACTATTTCCAAACCGATCGGTTTTCAGTCATTCGTTCCGATGCGGTTATTTGGTGCATGCACTAAGTAACCGGTCAGTTTACTCCAATTGTTAGACAGAGCGGTTCTTCAATAGGTACCTTGGTGAATTTGGAATCCGACAATTTAGGAGGAACTACCGGTTTTGTCTGTCCAAACTGATTTTCCCTTTAGACATTTTTAGAAACAAGCTAATTGATATCGGTTAAGCCAAGTATGAGTCTGAAGTGAGAAAACTTAGCTTCCTGCAGAGGCTTTGTGAAAATATCGGCTACTTGTTGTTCTGTTGATACGTATTCGGATGTGCTTTAACATGACATGTTCCCGGATGAAGTGATGCCTTTTGTCGATGTGCTTGGTTCTAGAGTGTAGAACCGGATTGTAAGTGATTGCTATGGCACTTGTGTTGTCACAGAATATTGGAGACTCTTCAGTTTGATACCGAAATCTTTCAGTTGTTGTTGGATCCACAAAAGTTGTGAACAGTAACTTCCGGCTACCAGGTATTCAGCTTCTGCGGTTGACTTGGCAACCGATGTCTGTTTCTTGCTATGCCATGAAACAAACCGATCACCTAGGAATTGGCATGTTCCGCTGGTGCTTTTTCTGTCAACCTTACAGCCTGCATAATCTGCATCTAAATAACTTGTGAGGTTAAAAGATGAGTCTTTTAGATACCACAAACCGGCTGTGTAGTGAGATTGTTTTGGATTAGCCTGGAATCTTCCACACACACCGACTGCAAATGGTATATCCGGTTTACTTACTGTCAGGTATAGGAGAGAGCCGATGATTCCTCGGTAAGCTGTCAGGTCTACTGCCTGACCGTCATCATCCTTGTCCAATTTGACCGATGAACTCATTGGAGTAGCGGCCGAGGAGCATTTATCCATCCCAAATTTCTTTAGAAGTTCCTTTGTATATTAGGGTTGACTGATGAAGGTTCCTCCATCGAGTTGCTTAACCTGAAGACCTAGGAAGAAGCTTAATTCTCCCATCATACTCATTTCAAATTTGATAGTCATCAAGGTTGAGAATTTATCACATAGCTTAGGATCGGTTGAACCGAAGATGATATCATCTATATATATATTTGAACAAGTAGGATATGTTCTTTTTCTCAAATTTAAATAGAGTTTTGTCCACCGAACCGATGGTGAAATCATGTTTTAACAAAAATGCGGTTAATGTATCATACCAGGCTCTAGGAGTTTGCTTTAGACCGTACAATGCTTTGTTTAACCGATATACATGATTAGGCAGGTCAGCATTTTTGAAACCGGGTGGTTGTTCAACATAAACTTCTTCACGTAGCTCACCATTCAAAAATGCACTTTTGACATCCATTTGAAAAACCTTAAAATTTTTGAAGGCAGCAAAAGCCAGAAAAATCCTAATGGCTTCAATCTTAGCTACAGGGGCAAATGATTCTTCAAAATCAATGCCTTCTTCCTATTTGTATCCTTGTGCCACTAATCTGGCTTTGTTCCTCGTGACCAAACCGTCTTCATTGAGTTTGTTTCTAAATACCCATCTTGTTCCTATGACCGGTTGTTCCTATTACTCTCAAACTAGTTTAACTCTTCTTGTATTCCCAAGATCCAATCCGGATCTGACAATGCTTCATCCACTCTTTTCGGCTCAATCTGGGATATAAAAGCGGAATTGAAGTATTCCTCCAGGATTTGTCGCCTAGTTCGAACGGGTTCTGAAGAGTCACCTATAATTAGCTCAGGAGGATGATTTGTGTTTCTTTTGAGGTTCGGTTCAGGAATGTCTACTAAATCACTGTTTACTTGATCAAGGCTAGACATATTGGTAGGCTGAACAGGAGTGTCAGACAGACCGATTTCCTCGGTTTGAACCGAGGTGTCAGCTTCCTGCCGTGGGACAGCTTGATCCGGCTGGGTTTCATCATTACCCATTTGGTCATGGACAAACCGTCTGAAAACCGGAATCTCATCTTCATTATCAGAATGGATATTGTGTAGGTAAAAGGATGATGCACTGTTGCTTTCAACCGATTCATCGAAAACGACATGAAGTGATTCCTCCACGGTTAAGGTTCTAGTGTTATACACTCTATAAGCTTTACTGACTGATGAATAACCTAACATGATCCCAATATCGGATTTTGCATCAAAAGCAGATAGGTAGGTTTTGCCATTTATGTGAATGTAGCATTTACAACCGGAAATTTTAAGATACCTAAGGTTGGGAACCCTATCAAAGTATACTTCATACGGTGTTTTGTTGTGAAACTTATTGATCAAAGAACGGTTTTGTGTGTGACAGGCGGTATTGATAGCCTCAGCCCAGAATTTCTGGGCAATACCCGAATCGGCTATCATGGACCGTGCGGCTTCCTTGAGAGTTCGGTTTCTTCTCTCGGCTAGACCGTTTTGTTGAGGAGTCCTAGCACTGGACAACTCGTGTCTAATACCGGATTCATCAAGGAATGCATTTAGAGTATTGTTTGTAAATTTGGTTCCTCTATCACTCCTAATGCTTTTGATGCGTGTTGATTTTTCATTTTGCAAACGTTTAAGCATTGTAATTAAGTTTGAGGCGGTTTCACGTTTGGATGCCAAGAATGTTACCCATGTATACCTAGAATAATCATCAACAACTACTATAGTATAAAGCATACCTCCTAGGTTGACGACCCTAATCGGTCCAAATAGGTCCATGTGAAGGAGATCTAAGCATCGATTAGATTGAATGTGTTCTTTACTCTTAAATATTGACTTAGTTTGTTTACCCATTTGACATGCTGAACAAACCTTATCCTTATTGAATACTATATCAGGAATTCCTTCAACTAGCTTTTTACCGCGGATGTAATTCAAGGTTTTCAGGTTTAAGAGGTTTAACCTTTTATGCCATAGCCAGGTTTGATCGGTTTTAGCCACCATGCAAACAGGGTATTCTACTTTATTTTTCCAGTCTACCTTGTATATATTTCATAACCTATTTCTAGTTAGTAGTATGATACCTTGAAATTTTTTAACTAAACATGCATGTTTAAGAAATTCTACAGTGTATCCAGCATCACATATTTGACTAATGCTTAACAGGTTAAAATGTAGGTTTTCAACTAAGAGTACATTATCCATTGTTAAATTACCATGGAAAATATTACCCTTGCCCACAGTTCTACCTTTTGAGTTGTCACCGAAGGTGATTAATGCACCGGTTTCTATTCTGATGTCGGTTAGAAGATTGTTGTTCCCGGTCATGTGTCTGGAGCAACCTCTACCCAGGTACCACTCGGAGTTTCCTAGTCGTTTCTTCATATCCTGCAAAATATACATATTTACAACTATTTGGTACCCACATTTACTTGCTGATCGGTGTAGGAACAACCGGTTCTGTGGATGTGATCAATGCTCTGGTTGAGGTTGAAGCTAAAACTTCTTCTTCAGTCCTAGATCTCATTTCAAACTCGTATGCCTTAAGATATTTGAATACATCATGTAGCTTCATCTTGCTTAGGCAGTTTGATTCCCTCATCACCATTGTCTTTATGTCCCATGCACTTGGAAGAGATCTTAGTGCTTTTATGATGACCTCCTTGTTGTCATACTTCTTGCCAAGATTTGCTAGCTCGTTTATCACTCCTGTGAACCGGTCACTGTATTCTCTCATTATTTCTCCCGGTCTCATCTTGATGTTTTTCAAACTTCTGAGTAGCCACCATTATCTTGTTTTCCTTGGTCCTTTCATTTCCCTCATGAATCTGAATCACCGCATCCCATATTTCCTTTGCGGTTTTGTAATCTCGGACCTTGCAAAACATATTCCTGTCGAAACCGTTGGAGATGCGGTTTCTGGCATGGTTGTCCAGATTATTTCTTCTTCTGTCTTCAGCTGTCCAATCATTTCTGCCTTTATCAATCCTTATCGGTCCTTCAGGCAGAATGAACTGCTTCTCGTCATCCATGGTGATTAAATGCAGGTGCATGCGTGCCTTCCAGTTGGCAAAGTCGTCACCTTCTAGCATTGGGGGCCTATCGAAAGACATGCTTGCTTGAGTATTGAAACTAACTACTCTGATACCAATTGTTAGGATCTAGGTCGCGGCTGGGGAACCGGGGTCTGGCCGGTTAACGCGTTTCACTCAACGGGTGGTGACTAATCCAGTTAGAGATTAACACCGGGGTTTATATACTACACAAACTGTCACAAACCCTTGAACCGAGTTCAATTGCGGAAGTGGTTTGTTTCAGGTTGAAGCAGCACACACACGAGATAGGCAGAACCAGATTTGAATAAAATAGGTTTGGAGATTCCTAGGTCGGTTTTGCAGCTTAGTGATTCGGTTTAGGTGATATTGAATCGGTTGGAGCGGTATTAGTAGGTTAGTGCAGATCGGTCAAAATGTAAAGCCGGTGGAAAGTAAATAACAAGACAGATTTTTATGGATGTTTGGAGATGAAACTCCTACGTCACCCTTCCTCTCGAAACCACGAGAAGGATATTCACTAAGGAATACACAACACAATCCGATCGAAACTTATTTTCTGCTCGATAACACCCGTACAATTTTAACCGATATTGTAATTACTCTTCAAATGAACGCTTAAGCACTTTAGAAAAATCTTAGAACTTGTAACCGCATTTATTCCTCTTTAGCTCCTTCTTTTATAGGTGAAATGTGCCAACGGTCACATTTCATTTCCTTGAATCTGATTGGTTGAGCAGAGGTTCAGTGATTCAGACCTGGCGGTCTAGTCTTCAGACCTGGCGGTCTAGTCTTCCTTTGTGTAGGTCAAACCGGCTAGGTTTGTCTTTTACTCAATATGGCAACTGTCGGTTGGAAAGTTGCCTGTACTTGGAAGATTACGTTTCTGATTTATCCTAAAGTAGAAAGATCCTACCGGACAATCTTCTGCAGCCTGCAGACTGTCCTCAGACTTGTATGAAAGTGGCAATACTAAAGTCTGTCCCTTCGGTATCATCCTCAACAGATATCCGAAGTATCTATTTGTACTGGTCGGTTGTTTATGTTAACCGGATGACTTCCGGTTTTTCCATAACTTCTGATTGACCGAATGTTCTATGATTTTGGCTTTCTGATTTGACCGATCTTATCTTCTTGTTCGGTTGGATTGCTTGACCGATTGAGTGACTTGACCGGTTTTATCTCTTGACCGGTTCCTGCACAAGGAATTTGTTTTTGTTAAGTTCTATTTAACCGATCTAATTTTATCTAACTGTTTTAAATATTTCTGTTAAATTATTTAGACACTGTAGAACTTAACACCAAATATAAACAATTATTATTTTGATTATGAATAACTAATTTAAAATCATCAATGCATAAGATTCTGTTAGAAAATAAACCGTTAAGTCATATCAAGTATATTAATTGGTTTAAACATAACAAGAAGGTGTTGTAGCGTAGTGGTAAACACCCATGCTTGTCACACAGGTGACCAGGGGTCAAATCTCACCGACTGCAAATAATATTTAAAGTTTTGCTATTTCAGGGAAGCTAAGCAAAATCCAAAATTTACCTATACGCAAGATCGGCTCGACATTGTCAACCGGTTCGGTCAAGAAGTTCAAAATCCGGACAGGTTCAACCTGTGTGCAGAAATCCGGACAGTTTCAACCTGTGTGCAGAAATCCGGACAGGTTCAACATGTGTGCAGAAATCCGGACATGTTCAACCTATGTGCAGAAATCCGGAAAGGTTCAACCTATGTACAGAAATCCGGACAGGTTCAACCTATGTGCAGAAATTCGGACAGGTTCAACCTATGTGTAGAAATCCGGACAGGTTCAAGATCAGGACCAGTTGAGTTGTAAACCGAAAGAACGATCAAGAAATCTAACCGGTCAGAATATCAAACCGGCCAGAAGAAGCAAATGAACAAACCTGAAGTTATCAGGTTGAATATCAAATCGGCCAGAAGAAGCAAATGAACAAACCTGAAGTTATCAGGTTGAATATCAAATCGGCCAGAAGAAGCAAATGAACAAACCTGAAGTTATCAGGTTGAATATCAAACCGGCCAGAAGAAGCAAATGAACAAACCTGAAATTATCAGGTTGAATATCAAACCGGCCAGAAGAAGAAAATGAACAAACCTGAAGTTATCAGGTTGAATATCAAACCGCCAGAAGAAGCAAATGAACAAACCTGAAGTTATCAGGTTGAATATCAAACTGGTAGACTTAATGAACCGAAATGAAGAGAAGACTACTTAGAGAAAGAAGTCAAGAATATCAAACTAAGTACAACTTACAAATCGGTGCAAACAAATACTTTGTGTATTTGCAGAAGATAACATCAAAGGATCAGACTGTGACATTGCCATATCCATACAAATCTGATGATACTCTACAGGCTGCAGAAGATTTCCTGAAGAGATCTTTCCACTCTTGGATAAGTTAGAGGCGCAACCTTCCAGGTGCAGGCAATTGTCTAACCAACAGTTGCTATATTAAGTAAAAGACAAACCTAGCCGGTTTGACCTATGCCTTGGAAACCAGAACCGCATTTAATGCAAGGCTGAACCTCTGCTCAACCAATCACACTCAAGGATGACCCTGAAGGTATCCGTTGAAGAAATGTGACCGTTGGCACATTTCATCTATAAAAGGAGCTGAAGAGGCAAAGCATACAAGATACGAAAAACAAAGATACAAGACAAGATAAATTAAGTGTGTTTATCTCTCTACAAGATTGAGAGCTTAGGTGTGATTACAATTTCTGTGAGAATTGTACGAGTGTTATCGAGCAACAAATAAGTCTCGATCGGATTGTATTTGTGTATTCCTTAGTGAATATCCTTCTCGCGGTTTCGAGAGGAAGGGATGACGTAGGAGTTTTGTCTCCGAACATCCATAAAAACCTGTCTTGTGTTCTTCTTTTCTGTCAGGTCTATTTTCCAACCGACTCAATATCCTAACCGACTCATACCGCCATAACCGATTCAACATCACTTAAACAGATTTATTGAATCCCAAACGACCCACCAAACTTCAAACTGACTTTATCCAAATCCGGTCCTATTCATCCTGTGTGTGTGCTGCTTCAACCTGAAACAAACCACTTCCGCACTTGAACTCGGTTCAAGGGTTTGTGACAGTTTGTATAGTATTGAAACCCCGGTATTAATCTCTAACCGGATTAAACATCAACCGTTGAGTGAAGGCGGGTAACCAGCCATACCCCGGTTCCCCAACCGCGACCTAGATCCTAACAGATTCCTACTATGTTATGTTTATTAGATTTTGATTAGATCATAATTTTAACTAATCAACTAATTTCTTCTTCAAATCAAATTAAATTCATTCTCACTAAAGTTTAACCGTCTTTTAAGTGTAAGTCATGTCTAGTCTGACAATTCAAATATATTACAAATTTTGTATTATAATATCATATTTTATATTTCGTAATTTTTATCGTAATATTTATATTTTAACTATATGACTATCAAACATCTTCCTATCCTTCAACACCAATATTATTCTTTATTTTATTTTTTAGAGATGATTTTGAAGGCACACCACAAACACACAATATTTAAATATGGAGGAGACGAATGAGTAACAACTTTGTCGTCGCCTTATTCTGCAACATCATTATGTAAAAAATGAAACAGAGCATGTGCGTCGTTCTTTTAATATGAAATTAAAAAAGTCATCTCAGAACGAAGGTGAATGTTTTGCCCGTAGTAGGACTTAAAAAACAAAATACAGAAAAACAAATATAATATTTATATTAGATAAAATTAGATCGGTTAAATAGAACTTAACAAAAACAAATTTTTTGTGCAGGAAACGGTCAAGTTACTCAACCGGTCAAGTTACTCAACCGGTCTAGTTACTCAATCGGTCAAACAATCCAACCGAACAAGAACCTAACCGAACGAGAAGATAAGAACGGTCAAATCAGAAGGCCAAAATCATTGAATATTCGGTCAATCAGAAGCTATGGAAAAACCGGAAGTCATCCGGTTAACATAAACAACCAACCAGTACAAATAGATACTTCGAGTATCTATTGAGGATGATACCGAAGGGACAAACTTTAGTATTGCCATATTCATACAAGTCTGAGGACAGTCTGCAGGCTGTAGAAGATCGTCCGACAAGATCTTTCCACTCCAGGATAAATCAGAGACGCAATCTTCCAGGTACAGGCAACTGTCCAACCAACAGTTGCCATATTGAGTAAAAGACAAACCTAGCCGGTTTGACCTACACACTGAAGCTTAGACCGCCAGGTCTGAAGCCTAGACCGCCAGGTCTAAATCACTGAACCTTTGCTCAACCAATCAAGCTCAAGGAAATGAAATGTGACCGTTGGCACATTTCACCTATAAAAGAAGGAGCTGAAGAGGAGTAAATGCAGTAACTAGTTCTAAGAGATTTCAACTACCCAAGTTATCAGTTCTACCAACCACAAGCTCTAAGATTTATTGCAAGTTCATTTCTCTACAAGGTTTAGAGTTTAAGCGTTTATTTCAAGAGTGATTACAATTTCAGTTAAAATTGTACGAGTGTTATCGAGCAGAAAATAAGCCTCGATCGGATTGTGTTTGTGTATTCCTTAGTGAATATCCTTCTCGCGGTTTCGAGAGGAAGGGGTGACGTAGGAGTTTCATCTCCGAACATCCATAAAAACCTATCGTGTTCTTTACTGGCTACCGGTTTCATATTCTAACCGATTTGTACTAACTTATTCATACCGTTCTAACCGACCCTTCCTAAACCGAATTACCGAGTCCCAAAAACCAATTCATTATACTCCAAACCAACCTTATCTACATCTGGTTCTGTCCATCTAGTATGAGTGCTGCTTCAACCTGAAACAAACCACTTCCGCGCTTGAAATCGGTTCAAGGGTTTGTGACAGTTTGTGTAGTATTGAAACCCCAGTGTTAATCTCTAACCGGATTAACCACCAACCTTTGAGTGAGACGCGCTAACCGGCCAGACCCCGGTCCGCCATCCGCGATCTAGATCCTAACAATTGGTATCAGAGCAGTTAGTTTCAACACTCAAGAAAGCATGTCGTTTGATAGGCCCCCAATGCGAGAAGGTGGCGATTTTGCCAACTAGAAGGCACGCATGCACCTGCATTTAATCACCATGGATGACAAGATGTAGTTCATCCTGACTGAAGGACCTGTAAAGATTGATAAAGATAGAAAGGACTGGACAGCTGAAGACAGGAGAAGAAACAATCTGGACAACCATGCCAGAAACCGCATCTCTAACGGTTTGGATAGAAACACGTTTTGCAAGGTCCGAGATTACAAAACCGCAAAAGAAATATGGGAAGCGGTGATTCAAATTCATGAGGGAAATGAAAGAACCAAGGAAAACAAGATAATGGTGGTTACCCAAAAGTTTGAAAACATCAAGATGAGACCGGGAGAAATAATGAGAGAATATAGTGACCGGTTCACAGATGTGATAGACAAGCTAGCAACTCTTGGCAAGAAGTATGACAACAAGGAAGTCATCATGAAAGCGCTAAGATCTCTTCCAAGTGCATGGGATATAAAGACAATGGTGATGAGGGAATCAAACTGCCTAAGCAAGATGAATCTACACGATGTATTCGAAGATCTTAAGGCATATGAGTTTGAAATGAGATCTAGGACTAAAGATGAAGTTTCAGATTCAACCTCAACCAGAGCATTGGTCACATCCATAGAACCGGTTGCTCCTGCACCGATCAGAACCACTGAATAGTTCACCGAGGATGCCATGGCAATGCTTGCACAGAAATTTGGCCGATTCATGAAGAAAAGTAGACCCACAAACAACAACTATAACTACGGTGATAAATCTAATATTAGATGTTATAATTGCAATTGGTTGGGACATTTCAGGTGGGAATGCAGAAAACCAAGACGGGATGACCGGAAACCGGACGATCAGAATCACTGAAATAACTATCAACAAACCGGTGAAGGAAGTGAGGTTCAGAAAGTACTGATAGCCGATGACGGAGGAAGCTTATGGGCTCACAGTGATAGTGATGATGAACTCACATGCCTCATGGCAAATGAGGAACAGGTATTTGACTCTCCCTGTGATGAATTTACTAAAGATGAGTTATTTAATGCACTAAATGATATGGTAGCAGAGTATAAGAACCTATTAACATTAATACCTACCCAACTGAACTTTAGAACCGACCCCATAGCACCTACCTTGACCGAACCAAAAAACATTCAACCTGATAGAATCCTGGAAACCGAAATAGCACCGGAACTATCCTCTGAGACCAAAAAGTTCGAGGAATCAGTCCAAGAGCTGACCGAAGAGGATGAGGCCCGAATCTAGTATCGAATAGCCGCATGGAAAAGATCTAGTGAAATGGTGAATAGAATGTGTAACTATAATAGACATCCCAAGTGCATGTTCGGCCTTGGATACAAGAACAACAGATCCAACAACCGGAACCATTCCGACAAAATGAGGCTCACAAAGGACAACCTTCCCTTTGTAAGCTTTGTCAAGAGTTCCTTAACCGATGAAGAGGAACTAAGTGCCTCATATCCGGAAGACAAACTAATCTATGTAAGTCCAACTAGCTCTAAAAAATGGCTTCACCCTGAGAAGAGGAAAGTCAACCGGCCCAAAAGTAAGAAAACCAAACCACATAAGTTAAACCAAAGACCATCTCCGAATAAGGCATTCTTAGGAAAGAAGAAAGACTCCAAACCAAGTGCAGGAAAACTAGTTAGAACCATAACCGGGAAAGTTGTCCGACTTATTAAAGTCTGGATACCTAAGGGACTAATCTCTTGTGGACCCAAGTAAATGTGGGTACCAAATAGTTGTAAATATGTATATTTTGCAGGATATGAAGAAACGGCTAGGAAACTCCGAATGGTACCTGGATAGCGGTTGCTCCAGACACATGACTGGGAACAACAATCTTATAACCGATATTAGAATAGAAATCGGTGCAATGATCACCTTCGGTGACAACTCAAAAGGTAGAACTGTGGGCAAGGGTAAGATTGTCCATGGTAACTTAACAATTGATAATGTACTCTTAGTTGAAAATCTGCATTTTAACCTGTTAAGCATTAGTCAAATGTGTGATGCTGGATACACTGTAGAATTCATCAAACATGCATGCTTAGTTAAAAATTCTCAAGGTATCATACTACTAACCGGAAATAGGTTAGGAAATATATACAAGGTAGATTGGAAAAATAAAGTAGAATACCCTGTTTGCATGGTGGCTAAAACCGATCAAACCTGGCTGTGGCATAAAAGGTTAAACCACTTAAACCTGAAAACCTTGAATTACATCCGCGGTAAAAAGCTAGTTGAAGGAATTCTAGACATAGTATTCAATAAGAATAAGGTCTGTTCAGCATGTCAAATGGGAAAACAAACTAAGTCAACCTTTAAGAGTAAATGACACATTCATTCTAGTCGATCTTAGATCTCCTTCACATGGACCTATTTGGACCGATTAGGGTCGTCAGCCTAGGAGGTATACTTTATACTATGGTAGTTGTTGATGATTATTCTAGGTATACATGGGTAATATTCTTGGCATCCAAACGTGAAACCGCATCAAATTTAATTACACTGCTTAAACGCTTGCAAAATGAAAAATCAACACGCATCAAGAACATTAGGAGTGATAGAGGAACCGAATTTACAAATAGTACTCTAAATGCATTCCTTGATGAATCCGGTATTAGACACGAGTTGTCTAGTGCTAGGACTCCTCAATAGAACGGCTTGGCTGAGAGAAGAAACCGAACCCTCAAGGAAGCCGCACGGTCCATGATAGCTGATTCGGGTATTGCCTAGAAATTCTGGGCTGAGGCTATCAATACTGCATGTCACACACAAAACCGGTCTCTGATTAACAAATTTCACAACAAAACACCGTATGAAGTATACTTCGATAGGACTCCTAACCTTAAGTACCTTAAGATTTTCGGTTGTAAATGTTATATTCACATAAATGACAAAACTTATCTATCTACTTTTGATACAAAATCCGATATTGGGATCATGTTAGGTTATTCAGCAGTTAGTAAAGCTTATAGAGTGTACAACACTAGAACTTTAACCGTGGAAGAATCACTTCATGTTGTTTTCGATGAATCGGTTGAAAGCAACATTGCATCATCCTTTGATCTACACAACAGATTAGAAAACAACAATATTCATTCTGATAGTGAAGATGAGATTCCGGTTTTTAGACAGTTTGTCCATGACCAAATGGGTAATGATGAAGCCCAGCCGGATCAAGCTGTCCCACGGCAAGAAGCTGACACCTCGGTTCAAATTGAGGAAATCGGTCGGTCTGACATCTTTGTTCAGCCTACCGATATGTCTAGCCTTGATCAAGTAAACGGTGATTCGGTTGATACTCCTGAACCGAATCTCAAAAGGAACACAAATCATCCTCCTGAGCTAATTATAGGTGACCCTTCAGAACCCATTCGAACTAGGCGACAAATTCTGGAGGAATATTTCAATTCCGCTTTCATATCCTAGATTGAGCCAAAAAGAGTGGATGAAGCATTGTCAGATCCGGATTGGATCTTGGGAATGCAAGAAGAGTTAAACCAGTTTGAGAGTAATAAAGTCTGGTACCTAGTTCCTAGACCGAAAGATCAACCGGTCATAGGAACAAGATGGGTATTTAGAAATAAACTCAATGAAGGCGGTTTGGTCACGAGGAACAAAGCCAGATTAGTGGCACAAGGATACAAACAGGAAGAAGGCATTGATTTTGAAGAATCATTTGCCCCTGTAGCTAGAATTGAAGCCATTAGGATTTTTCTGGCCTTTGCCGCTTTCAAAAACTTTAAGGTTTTTCAAATGGATGTCAAAAGTGCATTTTTGAATG
Source organism: Impatiens glandulifera (assembly GCF_907164915.1). Lineage (NCBI taxonomy): Eukaryota > Viridiplantae > Streptophyta > Magnoliopsida > Ericales > Balsaminaceae > Impatiens > Impatiens glandulifera. Next base: position 27,491,088 of record NC_061865.1, read on the forward strand.
GTGAGCTACATGAAGAAGTATATGTTAAACAACCACCCGGTTTCAAAAATGCTTATCTGCCCAATCATGTATACCGCTTGAACAAAGCATTGTACGGTTTAAAGCAAGCTCAAAGAGCTTGGTATGATACACTAACCGCATTTTTTTCTAAAACATGATTTCACCATCGGTTCGGTGGACAAAACACTATTTAAATTTGAGAAAAAGGAAAATATCCTACTTGTTCAAATATATGTAGATGATATCATTTTCGGATCAACCGATCCTAAGCTATGTGATAAATTCTCAACCTTAATGACTAACAAATTTGAAATGAGTATGATGGGAGAATTAAGCTTCTTCCTAGGCCTTCAGGTTAAGCAACTCGATGGAGGAACTTTTATTAGTCAACCTAAATACACAAAGGAACTTCTAAAGAAATTTGGGATGGATACATGCTACTCAGCCGCTACTTCAATGAGCTCATCGGTCAAATTGGACAATGATGATGACGGTCAAGTAGTAACCTGACAGCTTACCAAGGAATCATCGGCTCCCTCTTATACCTGACAGCAAGTAGACCGGATATACTATTTGCGGTCAGTATGTGTGGAAGATTCCAGGCTAATCCAAAACAGTCTCACTACACAGCCTCAAAGCGAATCTTGAAATACCTAAAGGGAACTCCTGAAGTCGGTCTGTGGTATCCAAAGGACTCATCTTTTAACCTCACAAGTTACTCTGATGCAGATTATGTAAGTTGTAAAGTTGACAGAAAAAGTACCAGCGGAACATGCTAGTTCCTAGGAGATCGGCTCGTTTCATGGCATAGCAAGAAACAGACATCGATTGCCATGTCAACCGCAGAAGTTGAATATCTGGCAGCCGGAAGTTGCTGTTCACAACTTCTATGGATCCAACAACAACTGAAGGATTTCGGTATCACAGTTGAAGAGCCTCTAATATTCTATGACAACACAAGTTCCATAGCAATCACTTACAATCCGGTTCTACATTCTAGAACCAAGCACATCGACATAAGGCATCACTTTATTCGGGAACATGTCATGTTGAAGCATATCCGGCTGGAATACGTATCAACAGAACAACAAGTAGCTGATATCTTCACAAAGCCTCTGCAGGAAGCTAAGTTTTCTCACTTCAGACTAATACTTGGTTTAACCGATATAAACCAACTTATCTCTAAAAATATCTAAAAGGGAAAATCAGTTCGGACAGACAAACCGTAGTTCCTCCTAAATTGTCGGATTTCAAATTCACCAAGGTACCTATTGAAGAACCGCTTTGTTCAGCAGTTAGAGTAAACCGACCGGTTACTTAGTGCATGCACCAATTAACCGCATCGGAACGAATGACTGAAAACCGACCGGTTTGGAAATATTGTACTACGGATTATTTGGCTTCCAAACAAAAGTGGAATAATTATCTGTGTTTAGACTTATCTGTTCTGAAAAATAATTTTCAAAGAAAAATGGTCATACCTCAAAAGACGTGAAGATATGATATCTTTCATTGTTCAGGCCTATGACTCACATCCTAAGTTGTAGACATGCTTATTTAATGAAATTTGCTTTATCCTATGGTCAATAGAGTACATTAACTGTCACCCACTGGATAATACTATCATCCCTCTACTAATATATAACTTAGGTAAACATCAGACAAAATATTCACAAGTATCAAATATCCTCTCACTAAGACAAAAATGTCTTAGTTTCCAAACATTCTCCAAGTTGATTTCGACTCAGCTCAAAGTACAGAGCACTATGAAATCTTCAAAATGCTCAAGTCACTTAAAGATACCGTCTAAAATTCTTCCTAGATGACAAACATGTCATCTTTCCGGAAACCGTCCTGGAGTTCTTTTATAACGCCAGAGTTTTCCGTGGTACCCCTCATTTCGACACCCTCATTCAATCTAGGGTCGGAGGAACCGTGTTTGATTTCTCAGAGAGTGATTTCGCCAGATGCTTCGATCTTCCGAAGCAAGGGATCATTGATCTAAACGTCCCGGCCGGACTAAAAGCCGAAATTTTCTTAAGCTTCTCTCGGTCAAACCATCCGGTCAATGACCACGGTGCTAGGTCATCACTGAGAGCTGAATACCAGCTTCTCAATGATATCATCGGTCGTGGCATCCTAGGCAAGGATGTGACCAACACCTACTGTGCTACAGCTTTCAATATGATGGCCGCTATCACAACAGATACTCCGGTCAACTAGTCCAGGGTGTTATTTGATATCCTGATCTAGATGATCAGCATCCGTCAAACCGGCCTTATTCCTCAGATCAGCTGCCTACTCATGGAACTCGGTGTTCCACTTTGTCCGGGTGAAGGACTGAATCAGGCCCAAGTCATAACCAAGGAAATTGCCGACTCATTCTATGAGCGGTTTGAGAAGGCATGGAAGAGGAAGAACCGATACCTCAACTCCTCCGGCAACTAAGTCACACCTCCTACAACCGGTCATTTTACTGTACGCACCAGTTGTATTATTATCCCACTCCATCATTTCGGTTTAGTCTATATTCTTTTCGGTTTAGACCATGTTTCTTTCGGCTTCTTGTACTTCCCTTTCATTAATGAAAAGTAACTTTCAACTTCCAACTACATGGGAAATTACACAAACTTAGTTACTTTCTAACTAGATTCTCTACCTCGAGCTCCGCAACCGGTCAAAAGTAACTCCTTCCCAATGAGTTTTGGAAACATAAATATTCCCTTCATAAATGAGACAAAATTGAATTTCTGCATTAAATAGCCCTATTTTCCCTCCAATTTCAGATCTATATAAGGAACCCCACCTTATCAATTCACCATACCTTCAAACAAATCAAAATTTCTTAAACTCTCTCTCTCTCTTGGCAAAGTCTGAAAACATGTCGAGCCGAACACTAAGGAACTATTTGAGCATTGATTTCGACTCAGTCCTTCAACATGATGATCTGGAAACAAAGGAACTTATGTTTGAATCTCTAATCGATACCGGCCTTCGTGATTTTCTCGAAGAATCCGGGCCTATGCTCATTCCAGAAGTACTGGAATTCTTCAACAATGCATACATAAGTGACGATGTCATTGTCTCCACAGTGAGAAGGCACACCATCTCTCTGAGCGAATCCGAATTTGCTCAAATGTTTAATCCGCCCACTGAAGGGTTTTCCGACTTCCCATCCAGGGTGGGAAGCGTCGCGACCGACTATTCAGAACTGTTCTCCAGAACCGAGGTGCCGGTGGAGAACCACGGTCTGAAAACCCGCCTTGCCCACTACATCCAACTCCTTTACGAGATTGTCAACCGATCCACCATTTGCCAATCTCCGAACCAACACTACTCCAAGAGGATCTTCGACATGATGACCTACATTGTCAGCAACACCCCCATAAATTGGTCATCAGTCCTCTTTCAAAACCTGAGGACTATGGTCGAGACAAAGAAAGGTCTCGGCTACGCCCCCCACATAAGCCGACTCATTCTTGAACACAGTTTAGACTTTGGACCGGGTACACCGGCGTACCTATCAAACGTTCTCAATGAGGATGGGGTGGAGGATAAACTCTCTAGAATCGTTATTACATAAGTTATAATTATGTATCTTGTGTTTTTTTTAAACCGATCAATGTATCCGACCGAAAATGAGGGCGGTCCGAATCCGACCGAAAATGAGCATTCCTCTCCTCCACCGGAACAGGAAATCAACATGACCGAACTCAGGACGGGTACACCGCTCACCGACAAGCGAGTTTCTGTTCAAACCGGGGATTCGGTACCGGCTATAATGGAAGAGAGGGTAAGGTACCTCATCGAAGAATTTGTCAATACCGCGATCCGGCCGTGGAAAAAGAAGATCAAAGAAACTGCGGCTAAATCAGTCGAGATGATTGAGTCGATAAACAAGGAGCTCAAATCCGCGGTCATCGGATCATGTCCGTTGAAGTAAATTACGGCAATACAGATCAATTGTACAGCGATCATCTAGACAGAACCAAGGCAATGGAGGAGACAACTCCGAAGCTGGTGACCGACCTCGCTTCTGTCAGCCAAAAGGTCGCTATGATGGAACAATCTCAAGAAACAACCAATCAAAGGCTGAAGAAGGTTGATGAGGACCTAGCTCAATCCGGTGCCCAAGCCGGATCATCTCTTAAGAGGGTGGTAACGCTTGAAGAAAAGCATGCCAAGATCGAAGTCGATCTAAAAGCGGTCACCGAACAGGTGGCGGAGTTAATAGAGGCAAAGCTGGCTGCCGATAAGGCACTTGAGGAGGCAAATGCTCTCGCGGCCCAGAAGCTTCAAGATGCCCTGGACGAGCAGGTCCGGATTCAGAAGGAAACGATACTGGCAGATGCGAACCTGGCCGGACATATACAAACAATCGAGAACAGTGCACCGGCCATAGCAATTCAACAAAATAAAGATGTTATTCGGCTACTCGTCCAACAGGAAACATACAATGAGTTCGCCAAGGCTCACAAGAAGTCCAAAGCGGTTGCTTCCCCTTCCGTTCCAGTTACACGAAAAAGGAAGGTTGTTTCGAAGAGGGCGGAAATCACGACACTATTGGACAGAGTCACTGATACGGTTGTCGATCCTTCATTCAATCCGGTTTTGCAAGCCGATGAAGATTTCGAGGAAGAAGTCAAGCCACAGCTCAGAAGACAGCGGGGTCTCGGTACGGTTCCAATTAGATCGTTCGCTCAACCAATCTCTCCCTTCACCGGCAATTCAGGCGGTCAATGATCCTCATCCAGGCCGGTTCCAGCGGTCAAGAAAAAGGAACAAATGAACAGTTGGAAAAATTATTGCCGCCCAGATCGAAGAAATAGGGACTTTATTTACTTTATTTACTTATGTTTACTCGGGTATTATATATATAAAGTATTTTTACCTTAGTATATTTCATATATATATCCAGTATTTTTGGAAACCGGTCTACTTTTGCATTCTTACAGAGTTTTGAATATTTTAAATAAAATAATCAAAAAGGGAGAAATTGTTAGATAAAATATAAAAAAATTTCCAAAATTTTTTTCTCAAAATTTTCCAAAATTTTTCGAAAAATTCTTCCAAGTCAATTTCCAAAAAAATCCGGCCAAATTAACTTCTAAACAACCGACCTACTTTTGCATTCTTATAGAGTTTTGAATATTTTAAATAAAATAATCAAAAAGGGAGAAATTATTAGATAAAATTAGATCGGTTAAATAGAACTTAACAAAAACAAACTTCTTGTGCAGGAAACGGTCAAGTTACTCAACCGGTCAAGTTACTCAACCGGTCAAGTTACTCAATCGGTCAAACAATCCAACCGAACAAGAACCTAACCGAACGAGAAGATAAGACCGGTCAAATCAGAAGGCCAAAATAATTGAACATTCGGTCAATCAAAAGCTATGGAAAACCGGAAGTCATCCGGTTAACATAAACAATCAACCAGTACAAATAGATACTTCGAGTATCTGTTGAGGATGATACCGAAGGGACAGACTTTAGTATTGCCATATTCATACAAGTCTGAGGACAGTCTGCAGGCTGCAGAAGATCGTCCGACAAGATCTTTCCACTCCAGGATAAATCAGAGACGCAATCTTCCAGGTACAGGCAACTGTCCAACCGACAGTTGCCATATTGAGTAAAAGACAAACCTATCTAGTTTGACCTACACACTGAAGCTTAGACCGCCAGGTCTGAAGCCTAGACCGCCAGGTCTAAATCACTGAACCTCTGCTCAACCAATCAAACTCAAGGAAATGAAATGTAACCGTTGGCACATTTCACCTATAAAACAAGGAGATGAAGAGGAGTAAATGCAGTAACCAGTTCTAAGAGATTTCAACTACCCAAGTTATCAGTTCTACCAACCACAAGCTCTAAGATTTATTGCAAGTTCATTTCTCTACAAGGTTTAGAGCTTAAGCGTTTATTTCAAGAGTGATTACAATTTCTGTTAAAATTGTACGAGTGTTATCGAGTAGAAAATAAGCCTCGATCGGATTGTGTTTGTGTATTCCTTAGTGAATATCCTTCTCGCGGTTTCGAGAGGAAGGGGTGACGTAGGAGTTTCATCTCCGAAGATCCATAAAAATTTGTCGTGTTCTTTACTTTCTGCCGGTTTCATATCCTAACCGATCTGTACTAACTTATTCATATCGTTCTAACTGACCCTGTCTAAACCGAATTACCGAGTCCCAAAAACCGATTCATTATACTCCAAACCGAACTTATCTACATCCGGTTATGTCCATCCAGTGTGAGTGCTGCTTCAACATGAAACAAACCACTTCCGTGCTTGAAATCGGTTCAAGGATTTGTGACAGTTTGTGTAGTATTGAAACCCCAGTGTTAATCTCTAACCGGATTAACCACCAACCTTTGAGTGAGACGCGTTAACCGGCCAGACCACGGTCCGCCATCCGCGATCTAGATCCTAACAATTTATAAGAGAAATTTGTGCTATTTTCAATACAAATTAACAATTTTATAACATTTTAAAATATTTTAGATATTAAGATATAAATTCAAATAAAATTAAATATATAAAGAGAAAATTTAAACAAGATATGTATAAGTGAAAATTTGATCTATCCTAATTTATAAATAATATTATTAATTTATAATAATATTAAGATAATATTTTGAATTTATGAATTCAAAATAACCCAAAAAGAGAAACGGGGAAGAAGAGTTTCGATAGCCAAATCGAAGTTGAATTCGACGTCAAATAATCGACCTAGCTGAGTGTAAATACTCCCTATGTGTTAAGCTTCCGATCAATCAAACAATCATCAAATATTATAGCTTAAATCAAAGATCTTGAAAATTCTGGTGAACTGATTTTTGTAAAAATTTCTCCGACGATCAAACTTTGATCTAGGATTTGGGAAAACTTCCTACACATCATTGGAGTGTTCTCCAATCGTTGGTAAGTTTCTAGACATGCTACAATTCAATTTGTGATTCAAAATTGGATTTTCCAAGTTTGATCGGGTTGATTATGTGATTTGAAACCAATCCCTAAATGATTTATAAGCATTATGACGGAAGAGATTCAATTAATTCAACCTAAATTAAAAATATCCAAATTTGATTTGAAAATCTTAAAATTATGAATTTTGTGTTATTGAGCTTTTATGCTTGAATTTTGATTCAAATAGTTTCTTAACATGTTAGGATGATTTCCAAATCATAATATCATCATCCTGATCATGATTGATTCAACTGAAATTTTGAAAAAAATGAATTTGAATATTAGTATTAAAAATTGTTACAGAGCTTGATTCATGTTCTTTTTTTGGTTGTGTTCGACTATAATCAACATTTCAAAGTTGTTGAAACAAGAATAATGCCATGAGATGGCCTAATTCAAAATATCTCAAAATTTTCCCTAAAAACGGTTTTGAAAAATTGATCATTGTAAAGATTAATTAATCGGGATTAGGGTTAGGGATTATGATTCTTACATCCATAGGAGTTGCTTGCAGCTTACCGATCATGATTTCATGGTCTGTATCAAAAGTTATAAGATCTGCAATCTTCATACCAAATGAAGAACACTCGGGTCCTCTTGGACCAAGGCAAAGGATCGAGGTTCTTAGACTGGGACCGAAAGGTCATAAAATGATATACGAATATTTTTGGGATATTTCCTAAACATATATTTTGGATAAGGCCCCGTTTGGATTTATTTTTAAATTCTAATATTTATTTGATATTTTTCAAATTTTGTTTAATCTGTTATCAACGCAATCGCATGTACACCCTTCTAAATAATTTTGTATAATTATTTACGTAATCTAAACTCATCCTTGTTTAGGACCCCCGAACTAATAATAAATAAATTGTTATAAATAAATCTTTAATAACAGACTTATATAAAAATAAATAAAATCGTCCTTTGACTGGCGCGAAGGACATAGCGCAAAAACCATTTCTCGAGCGTAATCAAATAACGAACCCCTTGTAGAAACTTTGGTAAAAATATGTTTATACACATATATTTTATTGATTTTTCTAAAATCATTAGACGACTCTATTTTCAAATTAATAATCCCTTAAATTACTTATGTTTAATTAATTTAAATCAGATTTTAAGTTAAATTATCATTTGTTACAATCAAATACTTAAATTATTAAAATTTGAATAAAATTAATTATTTTTAAATAATTGGTTTTTAAAGTAGCTAGGTACCGTCAATGTTTTTTTAAAATAATATTTTATTTTAAAAAGATGGTTAGCATGGAAACCAATGTTCAAACGTATCGAACATCGAGCCACTCCGGAGCCCATCCTCGTATTGCTACATGTCCACAAACACGTGCTAAGCTACTAGTGCAGAATCTCCAAATGTTACAATAAAATATATTTAAAACTTAATTAAATGTATATCACTAATTATCTTCTAGCCATTAAAAAAAATATTATATAACCTTTAATGTTATAATAAATGGTGTATAAGAGACCTGTTAGTAATTCAATTTTCAATAAGAAGTCATAAAATTGAAGTGCATGAATTTTTGAACAAATACAAATCAAATATTCAAGAATAAATTTTAATGAAGAATAACCTAATTATATTCATTAGTAACCTATTTTTGTAATTTCCAAAATTATTTAAATAATCTTTTATAAAATTGTCAAAATAAAATATTAATTATATTTATTGATTAAAATTACATTATAAAGAATACTTAATATCAGTTTTAAAAAATAAATAGTATAATATCATAAAACTATTAAAAAATAGCTTTATTTTTAAACAAAAAGAAATGATCATTTGTTTTATTATTTGTTTTATTAAAGAGATAATGATAAAATAAAATAGCTTAATCTAAAATAAGATTGTATGAATATATATTTATCATAAAAAAAAAATGATAATATTTATATATATTACTTTTCAACCATAGTCAAGTAATAATTATTTTCATAATCTAAATTGAGATTAAGGGAATATATTATCATAAAAATAAAAAAAATTTATGTTAATACATATCAACAACTTATAAGCTAAAAATTTATAAATTAATAAATTTAATACATTAAATAAAAAAATAAAAATATATATTAAATTAAATCTTATATAATATGAAAAATAGTATTAAAAAATTCTTATACAGTATTCTCATGAAATCAATTTCACATTATATCAATATTTATTTTTAATTTTCATCTAATTTATAAAAAGTATTAAACAATAATTATTAATTTTCAACCAAATAAATTATCATTTATTTTAATGAAAATATAATAATAATAAAAACTAGCATAATCTGAATTAAGATTATGTGAATATATTATTACAAAAAAGTTATTTATGTTAGTAATACTTTTCAACCATATTCAACATATAAATTTAAAATTTTATTAAATAATAATATTTTCATAATCTAAATTGAGATTAGTTGAATATATTATCATAAATAAAGAGATATTTTTATGTTATTCCTTATACACAATATTCAAATTATAAGGTAAATATTTATAAAGTGATAAATTTAATATATTAAATAAAATAAAATATAAAAATATATACATTAGATGAAATCTTATATAATGTGGAAAATAAAAAATAAATATTAAAATATTCATATATATATATATATATATTATTATTTAATAGTGGTACAATGTCATATTATATATAATTATATACAATATTTTTCAACCATATTCAATTAAATCATTAAAAAGAAAAAGAGAATATGTAAGATGTAATATTTTCAACCATATTCAACTTATAATATCAAAGTTTATAAAGTGATATTTTTTTGAAATTCTAAATTAAGATTAAGGTAATATTTTATCATAAAAAGAAATTTTTTATGTTATTCCTTATCAACAATATTCAATTCACATTTATAAAGTAATAAATTTTATATAATGAAAAAATTAAAAATATATATAAATTTGATGAAATCTTATAAAAATTGTGGAAAATAAAATTTAAATATTTAAATATTCATATATATATATATTATTAAATATTTTTACTACTATATAATTAGATTTATATATTTGTCAAAAGCAAAGATAAGGAAATAAAATTAATTATAGTTCTTTTTTAATTTTAAAAAATAATATTTTAACAGAATTACAATCACTTTTCATCTGTTATATATTTTTTTAAGACAATTGTGTAAATCTAGTTATAATAATCTCATAATAAATTTTTATATTTTATATAATATTCTTTCTCTTAATTATATAAGTATGTATAAAATAATATTATAAATTATATAAATAACTTGTTACTATACATATTTTCTTTTAATTTTTATTTTCACTTATTTTTATTATAAATAAAGATTTATATAACATATAATAAACTTTTTATTTATATGTATCTTTATTAACTCACTATTTTTAAGCTACATAAAATATAATTTATCTACTTATTTATTTATTTATATTTTTTTATCATTAATATTAATATGTCTCTATATATAACAAATATAATATTTCCATTATTAATAATTAATATGTAATGATAAATAAAATACATTCTTTAATGTTAGTTGATATAAAATTATAAAAATAAGTATTAATTAAATTTATCTATCATATCCTTTGATGAGAAACTTAGTTAATATAGTGAATTTAAAAAATGTAAAAATGTTTATATATATATATATTTACCCACTGTAATAGTTTATAAAATATTACAAGATAAATAATATAAATATTGAGTTGAACTGTTTTGTAAACTTAAAAAAAATTAATATTTTCTAGTATCACTCAAATATAAACCTAAATATTTTAGGTATACAAATAAGTCCTACTTAGAACATAAAAAAATATTTAATTATTATATTTATTAGTAAAATAATATACAAATAAGTTTGATTTATAATTTTCATTAATAATAAATTATTGATTGAAGTCTTTTTTTCAATCAGATAATTTATTTCATGGAGGGTAGCATCATTAGGCATGACCTTTAATTTAATTTTTATTACATTAAATAATTTAATATTAATATATGTATTTTATAATCAAATAAATTACTTGATAATATTAAACATTAGCCATGAGTTTGTATTAATGAATAATTATTATCTTGCTTAATTTTAATTAATTGTAACTAATCTAAATATATAAGTCTTACAAATAAAATAACATAATGTCGTTTACTTGTTTACTGATAAAATATAATAAATATAAAAATAATATTTATAATTATAAATAACATATGCAAAACACTAAATACTTATTTTAAACAAAATCAATGTCAATTTATTGTATGCACCAGTTTTGTTTAGGAAAATCAAAATTTTCTAAGCGTTTATTGAAATGCCTTAGCATTACAAAATGTTTGTATTAACTTTTATAATTGTTTTAAAAAAAATGTATAATTAGACTTGATATTTTAATGTTAAGAAATACATTTAAAATAGACAAAATAAAAAATGTAAAATATTATGTTAAGAAATACATTTAAAGGCAAATAGACATATACAAAAACTGTAAAATATTTTTTTAACCAAAAACAATACTATTTCAAATATTAAATTTTATATTAACCGAATATACACAAATATTTTTATAAAAAATAATATTGGTAAGGTGACAATATTATTTTCTCCAAGGAAAAACATAAATAAATGCAAACCGGCATACTTAACAATATCGTTCATAATGTTTGTGGTCTTCTAATCTAACTTTTCAACCAATTTAATTGAATTATAAATATAAATTAAATTATTCATAAAAAAATATAGTACTTTTACAATGTGTATAATTAGATATGCTATTAAGATTTTGCAAAACCATGTTAACAAATACATTCACAGATATTTAAATGTAGATAAAAATACACAAATTTAAGTTCATGATAAATAATTATTTTAACAAATAAAATGTTACTTTTAAATATTAAATTTGGATAAATAAATTATTCACAAATTATTATATAAATAAATAATATTTAGATGGTAACAACGTTAATGTTAATTTTTTTTCTTATATATTGTATAATATAATATAACGGTAAGATATTATCACATTATAATAGATTGTGATAATATTATTATATTATATTATTATATTAATTTACTTGTAAATTTAATTATGTAAGATATTATTATAATAATATTAATATTATATTATATTAATTTTTTTTATAAGTTTAATCTAATTTCTATATAGTTTACTTACTTTAGAACACATAATTCAATATCATTCAATACAATTACTCTTTATTCTAATATATATATATATATATATATATATATATATATATATATATATATATATATATATATATATATATATATATATATATTTATAAAACGCAAGTGTTTCAAAACGCGCAATATTACAATTGTAAATTAACTTCTTATCTTCTTTATAATAATTTTTTTCAACTATCTAAGTTTATTATAATAAGAATGATTGCTTTACTAAATATTTGAAATATGTGTTAATACTTTATTTATATATATTGTTTTGCTAAATATTTGAAATATGTGTTATAAAAACTAATTTAATAAAATAAACACTCAAAATTAATTGATCCAAACTATTTTAATAGTATAAATGAAGAAATAAACTATTATAATGTTTTATTGATTCTAAATTTGAACTCCAATCTTTATAGTTAAGGCTAAACATCTTTATAATCATAATAAGCTCTATACAAGTAGGGATATTCTCCATTACAAAAAGCATAGATGTGGGTAAAAAAATATTATGATGACTATACAACACCTTTTTGCACCATAACATTTGCAACTAAACTTAGACAAGTCTATCATGAAATCCAAGGGTTGCGAGGGAGGATATGTTGGGACCACATAATCATCGACGACCCTAGATAAATCTCCCATTCTTTAAGATCTCGATTAATAGACATTTCCCGTGCTTGTGCACTCATGACCACCTCCCTGCAAACTCACATACAAAATGACCCGATTTGATCAAATCTAATGACCAGACACCCCAATTGTCCATCTCTCTCGATTTAAATACTTGAAACTGCTTGGTCAACCCATTCTGGGACGCACGGGTTACGGTTACAAGTCGGAGGACACATACAAACTTGCCCACACTCATATATAATTGGTTTACCTCTGATCAGAACTCCTCGAAAGTCGTATGAGAAATAATTATTCCAATAACACGAGCAATTGTCAACACAACCATCAACACATCCACATCCAAAATCTTCATCGAGAGTGAGATTAACCGTACTAGGAAAAATGGTTGTGGAAATGTACTTATAGTGCATTGGTCCACAATCATTGTCAACATCATTAAAAAGAGAGATTGGAAATAATCTTCCTTTACCCATAGAAATATCAAGGCTAAGAATGGATTGAGGTTAGTGAGAGAGGAGAAGGATAAATGCACCCGTTTTCTGTCACTCTATATAAATCATCATAGGCATTTACTGATACACTTACATTTAATCTGTATTCTCGTATCACTCTCCTCTGGAGATTCTCACCTTTCATCTTCCAACAATCAAAACTCCATTGATAATCACATATTCTTAATTCTCTGTATCATCTATGGTTTATTTGTGCTCTATTACAATTTATTTATAGATTTTCAAATGATTAAGCGGCGGTTAGCTATAAAATGTTGCTAGGTTAAATTCCGGGCATTTCTTATGGGCCGGACCGCCCAGCCCAGTTTTGTTTAGAGCAATTAGGTAAGTATAAATTACATTAAAGTCCCTGAATAAATTTAGACATTACAACTTTATCAATTACTTGTTATTGGATTAACATTTACCTCAAATTTATAATAAAATATAATATACAAATAAAAATACATTTCCTTTCTATCAAAAACTAACCAAGAACATTCATTTAAGTCATAATAATAACATTTATGAAGAATTATTACAATATATATATATATATAACACATCATAACCTATTAAAAAAATAGTTTAAAACTTAAAAATAATGTTTAATTTATTATGATTTAGGTATCATAATTTATTATTAAATTATATTAATTTTAATTTTGTAATATTTTAAAAATATATGAAGGTTGGGAGTGTTAGTATGTAATGACCTAAAATAGGATTCAACCTGTGATATTTTAAACATGTTTTAATACAAAATGATACGAAGGAGATTTATTTAAGTTCAACGATAAAAATATTACCAAGATTGAAAGAAAAAACATTTAGAAAAAAAAAAACAACACAAAATAGTTCACTAATGATCAAACAAAGAGAACAAATTTTAATAAGCACGAAAATCTTTAAAAAATTAATAAGTTCCCCAACTTCCTCAATTGGTTTATCCAATGAAATCTTTCTAATTTTCATAATAATAGAATTATGAATTAAACACATCGATCGATAACGATCACTAAACAAACGGTCTATGGTTCCTTTCAAACCAAATAGTCCACTAGAAGATAAGCGAGATAGGGGTCCAATGACTTAGACCAACCGAGCTCACCGTCTCTATACACGCTTCCAACAACTAATGATAGAATCTGACGTTACCCACTAAATATCAGTCATGTTCCAAATAAGCTCCAAATCGCAACAACACCATCACAATGTAAAGAGAAATTGAGGCGTCGACTCTATCTCTTTATGAAACATTTTACAACACTTATCATAATACATTCTTTTTTATGCAATTATCATCTGTCAAAATCCCTTCATGCATGACCCTCCATCGAAAGCCCGAGATATTCGATGAGAACTTAGAGTCCCACAACTTATCCCATATGAGTTCATAAGGAGCATTTTTTGTAATTAAAGAGTAACCATGAGTAACCTTAAAATTATTTACATCTCGCTAATGCAAAATTTCACACAAAGAATGATTCACCTATTTATGCCTCATCAAGATCAACACTCTATCATGTGAAGTCAACTCTTCAATATTTAGTCTTCTCTTGTACATGATTCTCATTGCAAAACTATTAGACTCGCGTCAAACATATCATTAATGGTAGCATCTCTACATATAGAAATTGTGGTAAAGACCAGGTACGATAAAGAAAGAAAACTGACACTACACCACACATCATCCCAAAAACTAATCGAAGAGTCATCACCAACTAAAAATCTGCATTGTCCACGAAAAGACTTCCATATTATCAAGATGTCACTCCAAATACTACATCCCACTGTCCGGTTAATAGGTTTGATGAACCAGTCAGACCAATCCTGCTCATACTTACATCTGATCATAGTAGGCCACAAAGAGGTAGGCTCCGAGGAATATCTGTTACACCAATTCGATAAAAGAGCTTTACTAAATTATGTGAAATCTCGTATACTCAAGTCTCTTTGGTCCTTAAATTTGTTCACTTTAGCTCCGCTTACCAAATAACGAAATGATGACTCGGATGGCCCCCTAAAAAATCTTACAAATAATTCTTTCCATCTTTATAGGCACACTTTTAGGTATAAGAAATATAGACATCATGTAAGTACGTATAAATGCTAGAGCACTTTTGATGAGAATCCCACATTTTGAAATCATCTTGCTCTTTTAAATTGATAACTTTCTTTCCATTTTAGTGATGATCGAATTCCAAGAAGTTTTGAAACGGGCTTTAGCACCAAAAGACATCCCAAGATAAGTAGATAGAAATGATCCCACCCTGATGCCCAAGATGCTCAAAAGTGTCATCTTCCTTCTATTGGATACGTAATTTGAGAAACAAAGATCTCAGATTTAATGAGGTAACCTACAATTCAGAACAATCTCCAAACAACCAGAGAATATTTCGAAGATGCTTGAAATTTCTTTTAGTGGCATGAATCATACATAATGTATCGTCCACAAAAAGTAAATGTGAAATGAAAAATGAAGACCTCCTCATCCCACAACCCACTCCTATAATGAAGCTAGCATGCTCGGCGAAAGCCAACATTCTTGAAAAATCTTCCATGACAAGGACTAATAGGAATGGGGAAAGATGATCACCCTACTTGATTTCCCTCGAGCTTTTGAAAAACCTTTAGGGCTTCCATTCATAATTATAGAGAACTTAGTTGTCGATACGCATAATTTGATCTAATCTATCAAATTCTCTCCCATACCCATTACATCGAATAAAAAATCTCAATTAGCATAATCATAAGCTTTTTCAATATCTAGTTTCACGAAGGCACACTTATCTCCCCTATTGTTGAATCAATACATTCATTTTAATAAAAGACGCATAAAAAAATTGACGACCTTTAATAAAATTCATTTGATTTGTCGAGATTACTGAATCAAGAACTTCGCGTAGCCTATTCTCCATTAGACACAATCTTATAGTGAAACAAGACTAATAAGTCAAAAACATTTCACATCAATTGTCTCAAGCACTTTACGAATCATGCATATTAGCAAAGTGTTCTAACTCTTGTCAAATGATGAGAATTTAAAAATTGCTCGATCGCTTCCATGATATAAATTTTGAGAAAAATAACATTTTTTTATAAATACTAGAGTAAATACATCACTTCTCGGGGCCTTATCACTCCCACAGCCCATTACCGCTGCATCCACTTATTTTTCCATGAAACGAGCTTCCAATGCGTTCTTTTACTCCACGTTAATAGCAAAAAAATTCAAACCATCCAACTTCGGTCTAAGCCTATGTCGTTTCTTGAATAAATATTTATAGAATTGCACAATAATATTTGAAATCGCATGCTCACAATCTTGGGCAACACCCTTCACCGAAATTGAGTTAATTGCATTATTCCTAGCCTACGTTGTTAGGATCGATGTTGACAATAGAGACTAGGGTCTGACTATTATAAACAACTTACTAACTTCAGTTCAATTTTAACTCTATTAGAAGTTAAAATTTGTTTATATTCTTCACAAATCTTCACAAACTCTTGAACAAGTTTAAGTGCAGAATCGTTTGTTGGATTTGAAGTTTCAGACAAATGAATGTAAGTAAAAGAAAGTAAAGAACACATGGAGTTTTATGGATGTTCGTAGATAAAACTCTTATGTCACCCCTTCTTCCACAACTGGAAGGATATTCATTAGAAGGATTTGATCGGTATAGAACACACTACACAGACCCAGTCAGAAACCAAAAGACTTAACAACCGTCTGCTTATGAACTTTTAGCTAACTCTCTGTTGAATAGAACACCCTCTGTTCAATTTACAACACTAAGATTTCACACAGAAAAGATAATATATGAATTATAGAGTAATCACACAGTGAGATAGTGAGTAATTTGTGCTTGAGCTAGAGAGATTAGACAATCAAAGAGAGAGATTAAGCATAAAATATATAAAAAAGCAAGATTCACTCAGTTATCAAGTTGTTGAGTTCTAGTATTTTGTCCGTTATCCTTGGCTTTTATTTATAATTGAAGTATATCAACGGTCGAATATTCTTTGTAGACACGTTTCCTCCTTTTGTTGGACGACCGCTAATAGTACAAGAGTACAACATACTCTGAGCATTGGGATCGTGGCCGTATTAGACATGTAGTGCACCGATTATCTTCTAATATTGTCTTGTAGTAGAGAGATACAATCGTGGGCAATTTGATTGATAAACGCGTACGTGGTATTTGTTGGGATCAACTAGCTTGTTAGACTATTGAAAATGATAACTTCAGATGAGCTGAATACGTAGTTAGACAGATGCTTCCTTTAGACGACTGCTAAAGCAAATCATTAGACTTTCTTCTTCAGACCGCGTCTAAGAAGGAGTTAGACGGCGTCTAACTGCGCTTCCCTTTAGACCACATCTAAAGGAGTTAGACCTCGTCTAACTGTGCTTTCCTTTAGACCAAGTGTAATGGAGTTATACGTCGTCTAACTACAGTCAAAAGGAGTTAAACCTCGTCTAACTATGCTTTCCTTTAGACCTCGTCTAACTATACTTTCCTTTAGACCACGTCTAAAGGAATTAGACGTTGTCTAACTACGCTTCCCTTTAGACCGCGTCTAATTGTGCTTCCCTTTAGACCGCATTTAAAGGAGTTAAATCGTGTCTAACTGCGCTTCCCTTTAGACCACATCTAAATGAGTTACACCTCGTCAAACTACGATTTTCTTTAGACCACGTCTAAAGAAGTTAGACCTCATCTAACTGCGCTTCACTTTAGACCACGTCTAAAGAAGTTAGACCTCGTCTAACTACGCTTTTCTTTAGACCACGTCTAAAGGATTTAGACCTCGTCTAACTACATTTACCTTTAGACCACGTCTAAAGAAGTTAGACCTCGTCTAATTACGCTTTCCTTTAGACCACGTCTAAAGGAGTTAGACCTCGTCTAACTGTGCTTCACTTTAGACCACGAATAAAGAGTTAGACTTCGTCTAACTGCTCTTTCCTTTAGACCACGTCTAAAGGAGTTAGACCTCGTCTAACTACGTTTTCCTTTAGACCACGTCTAAGGAGTTATACGACATCTACTTGCGTACTCTAGACTCCGCCTGTAGCAGCAAAACATCTATCAGCGCCTGCTTCAGACCACGTCTAAAGTAGCATAATTCTTTAAATTTGTGCCTGCACAAAACAAATAGCCTATCTTAGTTTTGTTCGATTGCAACAATAAATAGAGTTTTTCAGCTTTGCCTATGCACAACTAAGTTTTATTTTAATTAATCCGCACATCATCAAAATACAGTTAGTCCATAACTTGAACAATGTTTATTTAAATAAACTTATTTCCTAAGTTCATTTTAATTGACTCAACATGTGCCTTCGAGACCCTTGAAACAATTTATCCCCAACTCTCATCCAAGTAGCCTGCTACGTTGTCTAACCCCGATATCTTCTTCTTTACATAACTCAAAAAGATTAATAACTAACAAACCTAACAATAGGTCACAACTCTACGCTCCAATATAATAAGTCGATTATCCTAACAACTCCATAGAAGTACCTTTTGATAAATATTAACCTCTTCGAAATTTCGACTCACTAACCAAAAACATGTCAATGCGAGACTTGACAACTCACAATTTCTATTGTTTTTTATTCTGAACGTGTATCATCCTCCTTCAAGTGTCGATCCACAAGTTTTGAATTCTATATATATAATTAAAATTTAAAATGTTATATACATTTTTGTAATTTATTTATATATAATTAAAATAATTAAAAAAATAATTAAAAAGAGAGAGAAAATCTCTCACTACATATTATTATTTTTATTATATATATAATTAAATTAATTAATAAATAATTTTTGGTGAAATTTGAACTAATAATCGTACCACTATTTTATAAAAAAAATGTTTAAAAACTATAAATAAAATATAATATTATTAAATAGGGTGAACCGCATGAGTTTACAGGGTGAACCGCATGAGTTCACAGGGTAAAGCACGATCCGTCAAAATCGTTAGGTGTTATTGGTGGAACATGGTAACTCTACATTTCTCCCATATGGAAGTGCTGCGAGTGGTAAGCCCAAGCTGTAATCCGTACATGAATTTATACATATCTACCGATTAACTATTTGATTGTAAACCATATCCCTTATAATCAACTCATAATTTATAAATAATGACTATAATAGCCACACATTTCACACTAGTTTATTGCTCACTCATTTTATTCATTTGAAAACATTACAAAGTTGGTATCTCACCCAAAAACTCATTTTAGACAGAGTATCTTCGGTCTTGGCCAAAACCATGGACCGAGGCAAACCTATGTCAGGACCGAGGTAAATCTATGTCAAGACCGAGGAAAATCTGTGTCAGGGCCGAGGATAATAGGTGTCAAGACGGAGTAAAATATGTGTCAAGACCGAGGAAAATCTGAGTTAGGACCGAGGAGGTCCGACCGAGGATATTATTGCCTTACTCATAATTCAACCAACCCATACTTCTACAAAACCATACTTATGCCACGTCATTCAAACCCATACTTCAGCCACCCATACTTCTGCCACCTCATGCCTATGTCACCCCATGTCATGACAAGTTCTTTATATATTTAAATATGCAACCCATATTATGACCAGCTGATGACAAGCCCTTTATAATAAATAATTATTTAACCCATGCTATGACAAACCCTTTTCTTTATCAACTTGTCCAGCCCATGCCTATGACAAATCCATGACCAACCTTTTTTATTAAACAACTATTTAACCCATGCTATGACAAGCTAATGACAAACCCTTTTCATTATAAATATTATTTAACCCATGCTATGACAAGCTGATGACCAACACTTTTCATTATAATATTATCTAACCCATGCCTATGACAAGCTGATGACCAACACTTTTCATTATACTATTATCCAACCCATGCCAACGACAAGCTAATGACCAACACTTTTCATTATAATATTATTCAGCCCATGCTATGAACAACAAGTGATCAACCATTTTTCCTCAACCGACCTTAGGATTCCTATATATATACTACACCAATTTATTCATTTTATCCCTTTTCTCTTCCTCTATACTAAGAAAACAGAAGGCGTACTTTAGAAGCAAGATCATAACATCTTTAGTACGATCATACAACTTTAGCAAGATCATCTAAGGCAAGCAATCTTTTCTCAACCCATCTTTAAAAACCCACGCCAGTTTATATAGTTCATATATATTCTATGATCGGTTTCACAAAGTATATTCTGTTTCACTAAGTATATTCTGTTTTCCAAAAGCATAATCTGTTTTTCCAAACTATGATCTGTTTTCCCAAAGTATAATCTATTTTTTTAAGGTATGATATGGTTTTATGGAAAACATAGTGAATAAAGATGTATATGATGATTATGGGAGGAAGGCTAGCCAACATGAGCTCTAGTAGTCCGATTCTAAAAATGATGGCTGCTTATTATGGGACTGATTTATGAACATGAGCTATCAGAATATCTACCCACACAAAATGTGTCTAACCAGGTTGTGGACTTTAGAGATAGACTCCGAAGAGTGCCCTCCAAATATGTGCTCAAAATGGATACCTCACCTTGAGCATCATCTCTCAAGGTCAAGGGTCAAATATGTGCTCGAAATGTTATTATTTCATCACTATGGAATATTATTTTATAAACCATCATATCAATACAAGAAGTTTTTAAATGCATTTACTATACACTTTATAAATGTTTTCTGGGTCTTTAGACTTACTATGCTTGTGTGGTTTAGGTACACAATAATAGATTTGTGGGACACAATGAAGGAAGGCTTGAAGTGGGGAAAGGTGATGGCTATGTGTGTGAGGGGAGGGACCAGGACTGATGACATAGTACTTTTTTTGGGTCTAAGTACTTAAAGACCAAAGTTTTTGTAACAATGGACCATATCTTAAACAATTGTGTAGTAAAAGACCATGTCTTGTTTTAAAAGACAGAATTTTTATAGTACCACTTGAATATATATATCTTTTCCGCATATGTTACTATTTTTCCGTTTATGAATGTTAATATTTTAAAACATCCCTCACTCGGTCTAAGTAATTTAGGAGTCAAAGGTGTTACAGTTGGTATCAGAGCAATGGTTCTGAACCTTTGTACTTTCACACACATGCACCTGCAGATGCACCTCCAAGGCCTTTGGGTATTTAATGGTTTTAAAATAATGTTTTTCAAGACATGAAATTGTTTTCAAAATGATTTTAAATAAGGTTTTGCATGAAGCTGTTTTCAAAATCAAAATTTTAGCACGACCCATAGTTTCGAATTTCGGGTCGAAATTCTTTATAAGTTGGGTAGTTTGTCACACCCTAAAAATCAACTTTTCTAGACCGAGGAATCTACGGTCATGATAGAGATCTAAGACCGTAGATGATGGCACCAAGGACCGAGTGGTCCGACCGATGATTCTGTAGACAAGAAATTATCTGGTAAGTACTTTTTCTATTGTTTTCTAAACCCATACAGTGCTATTTATTCATGTATTTTATATAAACGATGCATAACGTTTTCAAAGCATGTTTTCATTGCAAGTTTATGGTTTTCTAAAGAAGGATGTTTTTAAGTTAAGGGCTATGGAATCGAAGTGATCATGATGAAGGAATTGACGGTCATGGGAGGATGGCTACCAAGATGAACTATAGTAGTTGGATTCCAAAATATGTGCAGACGATATTGACGGAGGGATGCCTCACCTTGGGGGATCAACTCCCAAGGTCTAGGGTCCCAAACATGTGCTCAAGTATGAAACTGTACACATGGATGATGATATTCCCTTACAAACACTCATGGATGCAATGTAGTTAAAATGTCTTTAATGTCTTCTTTTATATGCTTGCTAGGTCTATCGACTCACTACGCTTGTGTGGTGTAGGGTACCCAGCCACAGGTTTTTATGACAAGTGAAGGAAGATTTGGAGCAAAGCATTATGTTAGAGATGTGTGTGGAAGGAGGGACCGAGACCGTAAGACCGACTTTTAAATCAACCATTTCAACACCAACCCTAGAAAGGCGCCCTAGCGCTTCCGCATTTATGATCAAATTTACGTTGAATTAGGTGCAAGAAATTAGGATTTCAGGGCGTAACACATTGTGTCTCATATACAAAGACTAAAATTTGAGATAGAGACTAAACAAGACGTTGGTGGGAAAATTATTTATATATCTAGTGTACTGAAAACTCATAAATATCTTTTTGAAATGACGAAAGAAATAAACATTTCAAAATTTTGGATAAATATCGTGAGAACTTTCTCAGGGTTACCAGTCCGGTAATCATATTTTCACTTATACCAAAATGCAGTTTTAAATCTTGATGTAACATGAATTATATACCCAATAAAATATTTTTTTACTCACTATAATAGTTTATAAAATATTATAATTTAATTCTCACTTAAAATGTTTTATGTTAGGATAAATAACATAAATATTGAATTGAATTGTTTTTTAAACTTAAAAGAGAAACTTAACCTTTCCTAATATCACTCAAATCTAAATTTAAATATTTCATGTATACAAATAAGCCATACTAAGACCATAAAATAAAAGGTATTGAATTATTATATTTATTAGTAAAATAAAATACAAATAAGTTTGATTTATAATTTTCATTAATGGTAAATTATGAATTGAAGTCTTTTTTTCAATCAGATAATTTATTTCATGGAGGAGGGTAGCATCACAAGACATGACCTTTAGTTTAAATTTTATTACATTAAATAATTTAATATTAATATATGTATTTTATAATAAAATAAATTACTTTATAAAATTAAACATTAGCCATAGTGATATTAATGAATAATTATTATCTTACTAATATTTTAATTTTAACTAATCTAAATATATATAATTCTTACAAATAAAATAACATAGTGTCTTTTACTTGTTTACTCATAAAATATAATAAATATAAAAATATTATTTATAATTATAAACAACATATGCAAAAGGCACGATCGGCACGATCGACACGATCGGCACAATCGACACAATCGGCACGATCGACATGGTATCGACTCTAATAACTAGGTTGTTCATTCATCTGTAAAGCTTGGTTGGAAGGTTAGGGTTTCTAGTGTACCCTATTATGTTATCAATCTGTTTTATTGTTGTGTTCTACTATTCATCAAAATGAGAAGAAAGAAAAGAAATAAGAATAAGAAAGTCAGAGAATCTATGATGGAAAGAATAAGGGAGGTAGCTGAAAAAGAAATCGATAGAATTGCTGAAAAAAATTATCCATGAAAAGCATGAATGCAGCAAAGGTAAATAACAAATTACTGATATTAATTATAAAGAAAGTGCAGCAGAAAAATAGGAGAAAAATGAAGGAACATTGAAGGTTGGATATAATGGAAGAGCAAACCTTTTTGGACTTAAAAATCAAATCATAAAGCTACTGATGCATGCAAAGAAATGAGAGATTGTTCTCAACAAAAAGAAAATACAGCAAACAACCGTCCAATTGAATATACATTATATTCAAGATTGGAACCTACTGAAGAAGGAAGAATACGAAAAGATAGTAAACTGGTCAATAGAAATAATGAGGGAGCTAATGAAGTCCCCAAAATCAAAGAGCTATACTATCAGGAGCAATTCCAACTGGAAGGTAAATGAAGTCTAAAAAAAGAATGCAAAAAAGAAAGCAGAAGATCATGCATACAAAGGTCAAATCTACTTGGGTGAGTTTTAAATAAAAGTTGAGATTCTCAACTCTCCTTTTGAATTTAAATTTCCCACTAAAGTGGAGGAGAAATGCGTCAAATAATGGGAAAATGTAGTTGTTGGGAACTACATAGAAAAGAACCATGTATCTTTCCCAGACACTAAGGAATCACTAATGAAACAATGGGAGCAGAAAGGACTGGAGAAAGTTTCTGCAAACATTCATGATCTCTATTTTCTACAATTCAAAAATGGAACTCTAAAAATTGTGAATACTTATATTGGATCCAACTGTATGAAGTTTGAGAGATGGTCTAAAGAATTGAGTCTTCTAAGCAAGTTAGAGGAAACAGTGCAAATATGGTTCAAACTTAGGAACATCCCAGCACACATCTATAATATAGAAGCTCTAAAGTCACTTTGCTAGTCTATTTGGGAAACTATTATATATGGACTCAATTACAGAGGGAGGAGAGAACCTTACTTTTTCTAGAATAAGCATTGAAGTTCATCCTCAAAGTACACTTCCAAAGATCATGATAGTTGTTGATAGGAAGGGAAAGCCCACAGTAATGAAAATCTCATATGAATGGAGGTCAAACAAGTGTTCTTTCTGCAATAATTTCAAACATGTTAATTAGTACTAAATGTGCCAAAGTAATTGAGGAAAAACAAAAAATCACGAAAGCCCGTGAAGCAAAAAAAGTAAGAAAATGAAACGGAAGAATCAAGAATGGAAGAGCATATTGTGGAAGTCAAGGATAGTGATAAAAAAGATAAAAATGCAGAGGACAAAAGTAAGAAGGATTCTGGGAAAAAGGAAAGTAGTGAAGGAAATAAAGTAAAGGAAATCAAGGTGAAGAAGAAAAAAAATTTCTATAATGCGAATGATCAGAATGAAAATGGAAGAAGAACCTCGATTTGTTGTTGAGGAAACTCAAGAGGAAAATACCCAAAATTTTAAAGATGAAACAAAAAATTATAAAGCCAATAAAGAAGATTCTAAAACCAATGTGGAGTCTGAAGCTGAAGCTAAAGATAATGAAGATAAGAACAAATAAATTAAAGTTGAAGATAACAAAGATAAAAACCCTGAAATTCTCAGAAACAATTCTCTCTATCAAATCAAAATGAGCTCGTACAAAGAGAGAATTCAAAATGAGAAACAACAATAATCATCATCATCTTCAATACAACCTCCTTTCATCGTCAGAGGAACGAGAAAAGGAAGAGGAATGGGAAGAATGTCTCTCAATAAAAATGGATGGCATAGGAAAATGATAGGCTATGATAGTTAAGTTTGAATGTAGTCTTTTCTATTTGTAATCTCTATTTTTTTTAGAATGTATGAATGTTACCAATCAGTTTTTTAGGGAATTTTGATTGTTATCATTAATTATAGCTAGGGTTTGTCTAGCTTTGATTTAACCCTCTCATTTTTGGAATTTTAATGAAATGATTATAACCGTTTTCTATATATATATATTATTTGACAATTCCGAATATTAAAATTGGATCATAATAAAATTCTCATTTAATTCAATCACAATTTTATAAATAATATAACTTTTCACTTTTTATTTTGACCAATTTTACCAACAATTATGATTTTGATAAGGATCTTGATAAAATAACACTTTTAAAAAAAGTTATCATGGATAATTTTTATAGGGTAAGCATTTCATTATTATTTTAATATAGATAATATATTTTTTACTTTTCATTCTGATAATTTTAAAACTACTTTTGATTAAGATAACAATTTTAACAAAAAAAATAATAATATTAAAAAAAAAAGTTTATAATATAAAATTATGGTTAATTTGATATTAGTGACATGGAAAATTATGGTAAAAGAGTTGAAAGGGAACTATTAGAAGACGAGCATAATGAAGCTGCTAAGGTAGCTAAGAAGGATCAACCGGAGCAATCCATGCAAATCCATACCCATTTCAAACCCATTCAGAGTATGACAGTAGAGTCTCAAGAGAATTCATCCAACGAAGAATCCTCTGCTGACGGTATTAAGATTCTGAAGTCTATGACTTCTGTGCTTTCTTCTCTTCAAAAGAACGTGGTTTCAATGGGATCAAACATGATAAAAGCTTTGAACACCCAAAAAGAAGAAAGAAAGGATTTTGCTGAAGTCATCAAAGTTCTTACTGAATTGGACAATACTCTGAAGAAGAACACGTATGAGACTCACGTCTCAAACTTAAACTTCTCCAATTTTGAAAAGAAGTTATACAATCGTCAATCTGAAATGATGGACCTTGAAAGGCACATCAATGATGATCGTCATAGGGAGACTTTGGATGAACTCAGCTTTCTGAAGAACCAGATGATGGAAATCCAAGGATGTTTAAGAAGAAATGATGGTGAGCGACTGGAATTTGCTGACTCTATTGCAAGAAAGTTTCAAGCAAAAGAGAATGCAAAAGTTGATGCTAAAAAAGATCAACCCCGTATCACCCAAGGTGAGTCAAGCAGAAGAAGTGACGGTGTATCAACCGACACTAGATCTAGACGAGCGCCGAGCAACGATGAAAATCCTAGGCAAACTAAGAGAGGCGGAGGTCGAAGCGGTGGTGATCGTGGAGGCCGAAGCAGTGGTGGTGGCCGTGGTAGGCAATCTGGCTTTGATCAAAGAGGTCGTGCCAGTGGCGGTGATCGTGGTGGTAGATCAAGTGGAAGCGGTCGTGGTGGTCGCAGTCTTCCTCCTTTTCTCAACATGTTAACCGGCCAAGACATGAGCCCAACCAATCCTCGAGTAAAAATGGAAGAACAATAACTTCTTTTTTCCTACTCTATTTAAGTCTTTCAAACAATGTTTCTTTGATAATGTTCTGAATATTGGTTTTGGGAAGTTTGATGTAAGTAAACAGGCGTTTGTTTATTTATGTGATGAATGCGTATTTTGGTGTATATATGCAGGTTTTCAATTTTTTTATCAAAAAGGGAGAAATTGTTGGGTCAAATTATTTTGACTAAGTGTTGAAATAATTTAACCATTGGGATTTTGATGATGAAATGATTTATGCGTTTTGATGCAGGTGTATCGAAATCATATTTCATTAGACTTGGCTCTAATGAGGCTCATTAAACCGACCTTGGCATTAGATGCACAAAATTAGACGTGCAGTCTAACTCAGCGGAGTTAGACGTGTAGTCTAATAAATTCCAGAATTAGACGTGCAGTCTAACTCAACGGAGTTAGACGTGTAGTCTAATAGATCTCGGAATTAGACGTGTAGTCTAACTCGTGGAGTTAGACGTGTAGTCTAATAGATCTCGGAATTAGACGTGCAGTCTAACTCAGTGGAGTTAGACGTGCAGTCTAATAGATCTCGTAATTAGACGTGTAGTCTAACTCACTAGAGTTAGACGTGTAGTCTAATAGATCTCGGAATTAGACGTGCAGTCTAACTCGTGAAGTTAGACGTGCAGTCTAATGTATACGGAATTAGACTTGCAGTCTAACTCAGTGGAGTTAGACGTGCAGTCTAATGGATTGTGAAAGTTAGACGTAAGTCTAACTCCTTCAGACAAGTCTAAAGTTGAACCGGAATTAGACGTGCAGTCTAACTTAGTGGAGTTAGACGTGCAGTCTAATGGTTTGTAACAATTAGATGTGTAGTCTAATTGGTGAAAGTTAGACGTAAGTCTAACTCTTTCAAATTAGTCTGAAGTGATTGTAATTAGACGTAAGTCTAATCCCATTAGACCAGGCGGTCTAATGGATTCTGCTCTTAGACAGGGATGTTTGATTTCATTAGACGAGGTCGTCTAACTGAAATACGTCTAATGCTAAGCTTAAGCAGTATGCTTGAACCTAGCACCCGCCTACCGACGTGTTGTAGTTGTACCCTACTCCTGCTCCACTTTCTAGTGAAGATTAGTACGACAGATATATGCAACCAACCAACGAATGCCACGTAAGAGAATTTCCCTCATATTACTTGTTTTGTTGGTACATCTCTGATGAAATATTCGGCGCACTACCAGTGGTGTACAACCACGATCCTTGTGCTCAGAACCTGTTGTGTATAATGGAGGCTTTCCAATGGAAGAGTGCCATGTATCATTCTAAAAGATTCGACCGTTATCCTCTGCCCAACATTTATCAAATCCTAAGGACAATGGACAAAGCACTGGATTTTCATAATCGAGCCTTACCGAACGAACTGATTAGCCAATCTACAGTCTTGCTTGCTGAGATTTCAGAAAGAGAAATCAAGCCTTTGAATATTCATACTGTGAAGCTGCTTTCCTGATTGTACTGTGTGTGAATCAAGAGAGAGATAGAATCATAAACACATTTAGCTGAGTGATATTCTTCATCTTGTAAATTGATTAGAGTCTGTTCTGTTCAATAGTGAACTAAGTGTGTGCAAACTGTATTTGATTCTAACTATTTTATAGTGAATCCTTCCGGTGGTTGGAAGAAGGGGTGACGTAGGAGAGTTTCTCCGAACATCCATAAACAAACTGTTGTGTTCTTTCATTTCTGTCATCTTTTCATTCTTCATCTTGAGCTTCAAACCCAAGTAAACAATTCCGCCTTGAATCTGTTTCAAGTGTTTATAAAGGTTTGTGTAGAATAGAAAGCGAATTAAATTCTTAACAAGATTTCTTTCAACCCGTTTTTCATAAGCCTTCATTAATAGCCAAACCCCATCTCTATCGATAAAGCCGATCCTATCAAAAATTGTAAGCACTTAATAAATTGATTCAATATATCTTGAAATATTGATAAACTCAATAAAGAATGTTCTTGAAACAATAAATATTCATATATACTCTAACATATATTTACTATACAATTTTCTAAAATCTATAAAAGGATGATGATAGCTAGTTTTACCTATCAAACCAGGTAGGAGATAATTCGATCATTTATGTTGATGTTGTTGTTACCGTTCATACGTGTGATATCAATATTTTTCAAATTTTTGTTATTCATGTACAATGGTAAAAGAGACAGAGTTACCGTTAGGAGATCCTGCCAATTTCTTGGAATTATGGGTATTGATTTCCTCCTTCGAGTTGAACAAGAAGGGAAAAGATTGATCATGGCCCATGACCTCCTCCTCCTCCAATGTCCCACATTCAGACCATATATGTTTTATATCATAATCATCTTCAATGTATTTTTCCAGCGTGGATCCTGCAATTGCATCAAGGTCCATCATTTCCTCCTCCGTGTTGAAGAATGATTAATCAAGTGTCATGATCTCATCATCCTCCAATGTCTCAAATTTGGACCATATATGTTCGATATCAAAATCATCTTCAATATTTTTTTATTGTGTCGATCATGTCATGGAGTGAATGGTACTCGTCTTTTCTTCTAAAAATATTGATTCTTGGATGATAATTGGTTATTAATCAACTCTAGTCTTTCTGCAATTTGGTTTGAGAATATTTTTAAAGATATCTGATAAAACCCATCAAGCAGAGATCCAATTCCTTCTTTAAACAATCAAGAAGTCGATATTTGAACACGATCTGCAATAGTAACGAAAACCTTATTCTTCTTATTTGAAATCTCTTTTTTTGTAGCATTGGAGAATGAGATTCAGTTAATTTGAATTCTCAGATCATGTCTCTATTTTTTATCTTCTCCCAAACAGAGGAAACAAACATCAATATCGCACAAGGAGGAGAGCTCCATGCTTTTCTTCTTGATGCTCATCATCTTCTTCAATTATTGTTTCTTCTGTCCACCATTGATTGTATTCTTTTTCCCACATTTTTTAAACATTGTAAGTAGAGAGAAAATAATTAGAAAAGACTTTCTTTCAATTACTTGTGATCAAAGCCAAAAAACGGAATAAATCAGATAATATAGGTTGTTAATTGTTACCGTTAGGTTATAAAAGATTTTGAAATTTGAATTGCATTTATTTAATGATATTTTGAAAAAGGGCATATATATAGAAGATATAGTCCTTTAAATTGATATGAGAGAAAGAAGTGGATAAACGGGAATTACAAAACACTAGTAAAAAAGGGGGGTTTTACCGAAAGAACAGTTCAATCCCTAGCCTCTCAGTATTTTCATCGTTGGAAGAACTATCTAACAGACCAATATACAACTTGGATTATTGTGATCGAGATAGTGCTCATTCATACATCTTGAAAAATTGCCCGGAATCAGAACCATATTACATGTATGATTTCGTATTGCGATGTTAGTACAAATTATTAACATTAGATATGATTTTATATTAAATACATGTGCAACGAGTATGTGCAGGAATGCAATAACATGGAGTCCCGTGGAGAAATTCCCCCAATATATGGCAAGTCAAGCAAAACAAGTATTCTACGCCCCTAATATGACATCACGACCCGATGGGAAGATTGTGACAAAAATAAATCTACGTTTTACAAATATATAGTTAAGATTAAATTAATGTTTACCTTAAACTTCAATATGCTTGTACTAATATATTTGTGAACAGGTACCATGTCGCCAAGAAAACTCGTTAACAAATTTAGGGGGCTCATTTCACAGGTTGGCGACCTTACCACCCGGTCTTCAGAGAGTCGGGGGGAGCATTCAGGGGAACCGATAGTGCACCGTCTGTTATCTTCGGGGGAACGGGTGTTCAATCCGGTCCCAATAGCTTTTTCCCCACCAAAAGTACCCCAAACACATAATGATGATCTTGAGGAGGAATTCATTGAGAGTACATATGCGGAGCAGCAAGAGAATCCGGAGACTGAGCAGTATGAGTGTGAGGATGAGCGTGAGGATGAGCAAGAGGATAAACGTGACCAGTCCACTCCGGACACTGCTGATACTGGTAAATGTTTCACTAATTATATTTATTGTTTATATTCATTTGACCATATATTATTAATTTGCTACAAGAGGTTCTTCCTCCACGAGGAGACGTGGTCGTAACAAAAATATCGAGCTTTCGAGAAGGCCTCAGGGATCGAGGGTTCCACTTAGATTCGGAGATATACATGGGAGGCTAGATGGTGATGCTAGACGTTTGTGGTCTAGATATGTGGGGTCGATGGTGCGGGACCCCGCACTTATCTCGCATCGCTAGCTAAAATGGAAGGCCTTGAGTACCGATGAGCTAGATTTACTATGGCGTGTCATGACATAGAGAGAAATTAAATTTGTATTTAATTAACTATCAATTGAAGTTAACCTTTGTTGTTTTTTATACTTCGGGATCCATTCGAGAGCATAGATATCCCTCTAGACACATACATATAGACCGGGATAGCACACGCCAAGCAAATATGGGACAGGTGGCGCTCCGATTTGAGTCGGGATTACGTGCGGATTCATAACGGAGATGAGACGGCTGTACTTGCACGTCCTCCACCATGCTATGATCCCACAGATTGGGAGTTTCTCGCAAAAACCACTATTTCACGGAGAATTTCAAGGTACGTACAATTTCATAATAAAAATATATATGTACCGACGACAGTTCTAACTATAATTTTATTTTAAATGTAGAAAAAAAGCTCAATCAGTATTGGAAACCGAAGACAAATGAGGTTTCCCCACCATATGGGTAGTAAACTATTTTCACAAGTGAAACAAGAACTGGTATGTACATTATTCAATACAATTAAACTTACTATAAATAATGCAACTATATAATTAATACTAATGAACAATTTATTGAATAGGAGGCTGAACTCGGACGTCCACCGACTATTATAGAGAGGTTCAGAAAGACTCAAACCCCGAGAGTCACCATAGACAACCCGACCCCAACGCTAGACCAACTGTCACAAGAGAAAATCGTAAGTTAAAGTTTATTTGAAATTTTAATAGAACTATAGTTTATACAATGAAACTTTAAAATGTGCAGGCGGAGATGGAGTAAATAATTAGTGAAACACCCGATATCTCCAACTTTGAGGTGACCGAGAAAGCCTTCGGGCCCCAACGACATGGGCAAGTGATGGGTATGGGGTCAGGCGTCCGGCCATCGCGCTTTCACGGTGATCGGTGGAGGAGCGAAAATTCTCAACGTGGAGGGTCGTCATTAAGAAAAGAGAACCAACAACTCCGGGCGCGGGTCAATGAATTGGAAGAGATAGTTCAAATTAATAACGAAAACCTGCAAAAACAGATTACAGAAATATTAGCAAGGTTATCGAATCAACCACCACAACCACCGCCGAGTTAGTACGTTTATTATGTAGCTTTTGGATAATGTTATCGTGTTTGGAACAAGTATGTTGGATTAGTACACGCGTGTTTGTAACACGTGTTTGTAATACGTATTAGTTTTGAATTTTAGAAAATTTAATGATTTTTTTTATTATTGTATTTCTTTGGTTTGACTGATAATTAAACAGGTTAATGTTATGTAAAAAACAAACAAAATATTCAAAATCTGTAAAGAGAAAATACCGAAAGATATGCATATATCTTTCGGTAAAAGCAATAAAGAAAAACCGAAAGATAAGCATATATCTTTTGGTAAAAGCAATAAAGTAAAACTGAAAGATATGCATATATCTTTCGGTAAAAGCAATAAAGCAAAACCAAAAGATATGCATATATCTTTCGGTAAAAGCAATAAAGCAGAGAGAAAAGGAAGTAAAGAAAACCCGAAAGATATGCAACAATCTTTCGACAAAGGATGTAAAGTAGAGCCGAAAGATATGCATAAATCTTTCGGGAAAGGAAGTAAAGCATTTCCGAAAGATTTTCAATAAATCTTTCGGTAAACGTAGTAAAAGCATTTCCGAAAGATTTAACTAAAACTTTCGGAAAATGATATACCGAAAGATATGAAAACTATCGGCTTAGGTCTCAACAACTTTACCGACAAGATCAATACCGACAGATGCCGACAGTATGACAGGTTGTCGGGAGAAGACTTTTACCGAGAGTTTATACTTTCGATAAAAGACTTATTTTTACTAGGCGCCAACTTCAATCTTCTCGCTTTTTTTTTCGAGTGGCTATCTTTGATTTTGTAATACTGATAGAATAAATAATTTTATTAATTTAATAAATAAATGTATTACCACGTGTAGATCTGTAGATCTGTAAAGAGATTAGGTCATTTTATCAAAATTAATTTTTTAATGGCCTCTATCATTTAGTCTTATTTTTATTGATACTTAAAAAATATATATATATTTTTTATAAAATCATTTAAATATATTATTTTGGAAACTGAATTTTTATTTATTTTGGTTGTGATTATG
This sequence comes from Impatiens glandulifera, assembly GCF_907164915.1. Taxonomy (NCBI): domain Eukaryota; kingdom Viridiplantae; phylum Streptophyta; class Magnoliopsida; order Ericales; family Balsaminaceae; genus Impatiens; species Impatiens glandulifera. Next base: position 27,524,299 of record NC_061865.1, read on the forward strand.
TTTGATTTACAAATATTTTGTTAAAGTTGAATTTGAGTCAGAATTTAAACAACAAAATATTAATAAATTGTTGTTTTTTTTTTGTTAGATGATGAATATTGGTCTAACTTGATGTTTTAATTTTGGTATAAGAACAACAGGTTAAAGATTGATTGGATTTTATAATTAAATTAAAATTTATTCGGTTAGATTTTGTAGTTGATCTAGATTGATTGGATTTTGTTTTTAAATTAAAATTGATTCGGTTAAATTTTATAGTTAGATTAAAATTGATTCGGTTAGATTTTTAAGTTGATCGAGATTGATTTGATTTTATTTTTAAATTAAAATTAATATTTTTCGATACTCATCAAATTCTCTCATAAAAAAAAACACGATCGACACAGTATCAAGGTTGCGGTTTTCTTATTGTGGTCGCGATTGCCAATCTCTTAGGGTCACTTGTCAACTCAAGAACGTGCACACGAATGGCACAATCGACACAATCGGCATGAACGACACGATATCGACTCTAATAGATAATTCGTTCATTCATCTGAAAAACTTAATTGTATAAATTGGTTAATAATTTTTTTTATATTAATATTTTTAGTTTTTTTAAATAAAATAAATATTTTATTTTTTATAATATTTTTTCTAACTATATTTAAAAAAATGATTATACATTATGTTATATAAGTTTAGAAAATTGATAAGGTTGTCTTTTTATTTTGTTAACGACTTCTTCTTCCTTTTTTATAAAATATTTTTTTATTTAATTTTAGAATATAAGGTAAGTAGTTTACTTATTTAATTATTTTTATTTTATTATTCATGTTATTTTAAAATATTTTTTAACTATACTATTTTTTTTTAATCTATTTTTATTTTTTTACTAAATTTATTTAAATTATAATTGTTTTTTAATTATTTTATATTAAATTCATTTTTATTTTAAAATAATAATAATAATCTAAGTTTAATAACTATTAATTCATATTTTTAAGATAATTGAAATGGATGAAATGAATTCTTCATCTTAAATTTTGCATATAAAAAAAATTGTAGATCGGGACCTATATAAATATAGCACTTAATAAATTGTTTCAATATATCTTGAAATGTTGATAAACTCAATATCAATAAAGAATGTTCTTGAAATAATGAATATCCATATATACTCTAATATATATTTATTACACAATTTTTTAAAATCTATAATAGGATGATGATAGCTAGTTTCACCTGATCAAACCAATAGGCAGGGGATAATTCGACCATTTATGTTGATGTTGTTACCATTTGTACTTGTAGAATCAATATTTTATAGGTTTTTGTGGCTCATGTATAGTGGTAAAAGAGACGAGTTATCATTGGAAGATCCTGTCATGGGTATTGATTTCCTCCTCCGAGTTGAACAAGAAGGAAAATGATTGATCATGGCCCATGACCTCCTCCTCCAATGTCCCACATTCAGACCATATATATTCCATATAACAATCAGCTTCAATGTATTTTTCCAGCGTGGATCCTGCAATGACATCAAGGTTCATTATCTCCTCCATGTTGAAGAATGAAAGGATCGGTGACACCAATAGAGATAGGGGTCTAGCTATTGATGACAACTTCGTACAAAAATGGTTTGATAGAAATCCAGTTAGGGATTTATATCACTTTCTATTCTTCACAAACCCTTGCAAACTCTTGAACGATTCAAGTGCGGAAACATTTGCTCAAGTTTGAAGCTAAGAACCGATGAAGGAGAAGATGACAGAATATAAATCACACAAAGAGATATTTATGGATGTTCGGAGAAAAACTCTCCTACGTCACCCCTTCTTCTAACCACCAGAAGGATTCACTATATTTTTCTTAGAAACAAATATAGTTGCAAGGCTAGCTCACTTTTGAACAGAACAAACTCTATTCAACTTATAGTATATTGAAAAATATCACTCAGTTAGACAATACTTTGATTCTATCTCTCTTGATGTATAAACACAGTAAAACAAGAAAGCAATTCGTGAGATTATAAGTTCAGTAGTTCGTTCGTGTATCAACTTGTGTGTTCGTGTATATGTATTCGTCCGTTGTCCTCGAGGGTCTTTAAATAGAGAACATGTACCAACGGTCGAATCTTCTGGAATGACACGTGGAAAGCACCCATTGGAAAACATTCATAGTACCTAGGTGCAACAGACTCTGTGCATAAAGATCGTGGCCGTACCAATCTGGTAGTGGACCGAATATTCTTCTAGGACTGTCCTGCAAGAAACAAGTAGTGAGAATAACATTTTCTTATGTGACATTAATTCATTGGATGTACCTAGATGTCGTACTGATCTGCACGGAATAGGTGGAGCATGAGTAGCGTAAAACTAGTTAATCGTGGGTAGACGGATGCTAGCTGCAAGCAAGGCATTAGACGTGCTCAAATTAGACTAACAAGTCTAATGAAATTAGACGTCCCCGTCTAATAGCAGGATCCATTAGACCACCAAGTGTAATGGAGTTAGACGACACATCTAACTACGTGTCCCTTCAGACTAATCTGAAGGAGTTAGACTGCACGTCTAACTTTCATCTCTTAGACTGTATGCCTAACTACGTATGTTAGACTGCACATCCAACTGCGTATCTGTTAGACTGCACGTCTAACTCCGTATATGTTAGACTGAACGTCTAACTACGTATCTATTAGACTGCACGTCTAACAACGTATCTGTTAGACTGCACGTCTAACTACGTATCCGTTAGACTGCACGGTTAACTACGTATCTGTTAGACTACACGTCTAACTACGTATCCGTTAGACTGTACGTCTAACTACGTCTCTGTTAGACTGCACGTCTAACTACGTATCTGTTAGACTACACGTCTAACTACCTATCTGTTAGACTGCACGTCTAATTACGTATTTGTTAGACTACACGTCTAACTACGTATCTGTTAGACTGCACGTCTAACTACGTATCTGTTAGACTGCATGCCTAACTACGTACATGTTAGACGACACGTCTAACTAAGTATTCGTTAGAGTGCACGTCTAACTACGTATCCGTTAGACTGTACGTCTAACTATGTCTCTGTTAGATTGCACATCTAACTACGTCTCTGTTAGACTGCAAGTCTAACTACGTATCTGTTAGACTGCATGTCTAACTACGTATCTGTTAGACTGCACATCTAACTACGTATCTGTTAGACTGCATGTCTAACTACGTATCTATTAGACTGCACGTCTAACTACGTATTTGTTAGACTACACATCTAACTACATGCATCTAATAGTCAGTAAGTCTAAGTCTAATGAACCTCATTCAGACTTAAGTCTAACTTAGCACGTTTTGATGCACCTTCACAAAAACAATTAGACCTCTTAGTTTCCTTCTTATTCAAGTTTTACACAAACTCATCATCAAAATTTCGTTAGTCAAAATGATTTGACCCTTAGTCAAAATAATTTGACTCAACAAAGAATGATCGATCAAGTGTCATGATCTCTTAATCCTCCAATATCTCAAATTCAGACCATATATGTTCGATATCAAAATCATCTTCAATAATTTTTTCCTGTGTTGATTCTTCCATGGAGGGAAAGGTCCTCGTCTCTTCTTCCGAGTTTAACAAAGTTAAATATTGATTCTTGAATGATAATTGGTAGGTAATCAACTCTAGTCTTTCTACAATTTGGTTTGAGAATATTTTTAAAGATTTCTGAGACAACCCATCAAGTAGAGATCCAATTCTAGTTTTAGACAATTCAGAAGTCGATATTTTAACGCGATCTGTAGCAGTAGCTGATACCTTATTTTTCTTCTTTGAAATCTCTTTTTTTAGCATTGGAGGATAAGTTTCGGTTGATTTGGATTCTTAGGTCATGTCTCTATTATCTTATCTTCTCCCAAATAGAGGAAACAAACATCAATGTCGCACAAGTAGGAGAGCTTCATACTTTTCTTCTTGATGTTCATCATCATCTTCGCCGATTGTTGTTCCTTCTTTCCATCATTGATCGTATTCTTTTTTTCAACTTGTTTCACCATTGTAAATAAAGGGAAAAGAGTTAGAAAAGAATTTCTTTCAATTACTTGTGATCAAATTAAAAAAATGAATAAACCAGGTATATTTATAAGTTGTTAGTTATTACCGTTGGGTTAGAAAAGATTTGAATTTTATTGTGATAAAGCAAAAAGTAAATAATTCAGGTAATGTTATTTTGAAAACGCGTGGAAAGAGGTAATATTTGTATTTCGTATACGCTTTAGGGTTACACATCTGATTTTCAAATTGGATATTGATTATTTTTTTATTTGCACGAATGTCGAGAAGATAACCTAAATCTCTAACAACGCCATCCCAAACCCAATACCTCCGCCGAACCTCTCAACAAATCTTCCAAATCTAATACCCTAGCTTAATTCCCAAAACAAAAGACTCATTTTCAACAGCTCAACCAAATGATGACGCTCGTTTTTGTTTAAGCTTTGGGATATTAAGACAATTTGTTGGTCCTCTTCTGAATTCAAATTAATTTCAACAATATCTTCAACAAAAGAGACTCCGTTTACATTTTCTAGAAATCATTTCATTTCAAATGGAATGTCATTATTAGAAAGAACATCATTTGATTCTAAAGCAGAATCATGCATTGCATTACAGTCGACACTGGAATCCTCATCAACAACATCCAACTCAGAAAATAAAGGAGAAGGAGAATTAACTAGATTTTTAGCATAATTAAAACAGAATAGAGGAAAAGAAGAAGAATCAACAGAAGAAAGCTCTCGTTCGGTGAACTTCTCAGATATGACCTCTTCAATTATGGTCTTCTTGGTGTTAATATCACAAAAGTGAAATTATCGTCTTCTCTTTTGCTTTCCTTTATGGAATCCTAAAATTACAAATACAAATCTTTTTCATTTTTTTGGGTTATGATTAAGAGAAAATAAATCAAATACATCTTGAACGTGTGCATACAATGCAAGAAAAATAAAAGTTTTCATTCTATAAAAGAGAATCTCTCCAATTTTAACTATAGGAATCATACATTGTTTAAATTTTCACCAAAGGTCATACTTTTTTTTATTGTTGAATTAATTTGTTGGTGAGTGTCATGTCATCTGAGAAAAGTTAAATTCATACTAAACCATAAACTAACTTGTTTTATTTTGATGAAAAATAACAAATCAAACAAAACTGATGCACTTGATTCAATAAAAAATAAATGATTCTTAATAATATGGGCTTTACAGATCTTAATCCTATAACAAATATGTGATAGAGTAGAAATTACTAAATTAGACATTATATTTAAATAAAAACACATGCTCATCATAAATGAAAAAAAATCTATAAATTTTGACTAATCAAGTATTATATGTGTTAATGTTCAATTTTCAAGAAAACATAGTTTTGAAGTATAAGGTCACTACAATTGCTTATATTCAAATGATGAGTCCACATGTGAGAAAACAAACAAGCTTTGATCACAAAAATAAATGACTAGAAATGAAATTTTATTTTGTATCTTCATACTAGAATATTATCATGTCTCATTTTGATCCATATATTTTTAGACGAAATCAAACTTATTTTAAATATGAATAATGATATAGAGTCGATATTTACTATAAATGAGGCCGAATGAATTGACATTGTATAATTCACCTAAAAAATATGAGTAACGAACACTAAAGGTGACATTATTTCTTATATAAATTAAAATTTAAGATAAAGTCTAAACTGAGAGGTTTGTTCATATATATATATATATATATATATATATATATATATATATATATATATATATATATATATATATATATATATATATATATATATATATATATATATAGTGTGTGTGTGCACTGAAAACTCAAATATATTTTTGAAAGGAGAGAATTTCAAAATTTTGGATAAATCAGATAATAAGATCATGAGAACTAAGGGGTTATTAATTCAGTTTAATCAAAAATTATTTTACCATGGTGCAAGTTTAAATCTGGATGTAACCTGAATTATATACCCAATGCAAATAATGATTTTGGATGCTACTCTCTATGTTTCATAAATTGAAGTGAAACAAGGATGGTATATACCAGTGACTTTTGTTTCTTGGAATCAATGCTTCAAGCTAAACAATTGGAAGAAGTGATGAATCTTGATTGCAAACCTTCAGAATTGGAGCAGATTTGGGTAAATTTTCGTAATATACCTCATCATCTATGTAATGGTAGAGCTCTTAGATATTTTGTTAGTATACTAGGAAACCTTCATTTGGGGGAGTCAAGGACGTAGAGACATGAAGGTGAAATGGCTGGATGTTTGTAAGTCAGAGGAATGAGGTATTGGAATTAAGAATTATATTTATTGGAACAAAATTCTCACGTATATGCATTTTTGGGCATTAGAAAAGTGACAAGATTCACTTTGGATGATGGTGCATTCAAGATTCATAAGGAAGGAGAACAACATTTGGACGTGCAAAATTAATATGGAAATGGCGTAGTCTCTAAAAAAGATTTTAAAACTCAAAGATAGTGCTAATAAGGTGCTCAAAATTCATATTAGAAATATGTAATTTATTACGATGCAACATTTTAAGACGTGAAAAATTAAGAAGGAATGTTGACGAACTTGAAGGCCCAAGAAGAAATTCAACTCCCCCATTATGCTCATTTCAAACTTATATGTCATTAACTTAGAGAATTTATCACACAGTTTGGGGTTAGTTGACCCAAATATTATATCATCCACATAAATTTGTACAATTAAATATGATCGTCTTTCTAAAATTTAAATAATGTCTTATATACAAATCCTATAGTAAAATCATAATCAAATAAGAACTTTGTAAGAGTATCATACCATGCTCTAGGAGCTTGTTTAAGACTATAAAGTGCTTTATCCAATATATAAACATGACTAATCAATGCAAGATTCTTAAAACTGGGGAATTGTTCAACATAAACTTCTTCATTGAATATACCGTTAAGGAAAGCATTCTTAACATCCATTTGAAAAACTTTGAAATTTTTGAAAGCAGTAAACGCTAGAAATATTCTAATAGTCTCAAGTCTGGCAACATGAGCAAATGACTCCTCGAAGTTAATTCCTTCCTCCTGTTTATAGCATTGGGCCACTAGTCTAGCCTTATTACTCGTGACCAAACCATCTTTATTGAGTTTATTTCGAAAGACTCATCTAGTTCCAATGATAGATTGATTAGCTGGTCTTGGAACTAAATGTCATACTTTGTTTCTTTCGAATTGGTTTAGTTCCTCTTGCATTGCCAGGATCCAATCTGGATCAAGCAATGCATTGTTAATCTTCTTAGGTTCAATCTGTGAGATGAAAGCAAAATTTGCATATTCTTCTAAAAGTTGATGTCTAGTCCTAATAGGCGTAGAGGGGTCACATATTATTAGCTCTAGAGGACAATTTCTGTTCCATTTGAAGTTTGGTTCCGAAACACTTTCTGACCGACCGGTTATTTGGTCAAGATTTGATTGATCGGTTAATTGATCAACATATGACCGACCGATATGCTCATTGTTAGCCAGACTATTATCCGTCTGTTGAGTTGTGGTCTGATTTTGTTGAGCTTCAACATTTTCAGTCGCTTGATCAGGAGCAATGTTCTAGTTGACCACTATAACTTCATCATCGCTATCAGATTGGAGATTGACATCCTCCATTCTCTTAGACATGTCAATGGATATAGGGGTATTACTTTCAACAGATTCATCAAACATAACATGGGATGATTCTTCAATAGTTAGAGTTTGTTTATTGTATACTCTATATGTTTTACTCACAGAAGAATACCCTAACATAATTTCTACATTAGATTTGGCTTCAAAAGCCTTCTGATCCTTGTTGGATGATTTTTGATCTTCCTTATTCTTTTGATCGACTGACTTTCTATAATCTCTTTTTGGCTTTCGACATTCTGACTTGTAGTGACCAAAAGCATCACAGTTGAAATAACATACTTAGCCTTGTAATCGTTGTTCTTGTTGTAGGATGAGTGTGGCTGGCTCTTCTTCATGAATCATTCAAATTTCTTTGCGAGCATAGCCATTGCATCTTCGCTGAACTATTCAGCTGACTTGATAGGTATAGGGGTTATTAGTTCCATAGAGGACACCAGATCTAGAGCTCTGGTCACATTTGAAGTTGAAGGCTCATCTTCATTTCTTGAGTTCATCTTGAACTCATAAGCTTTCAGATCTTCAAATAAAACGTGCAACTGCATCTTATGAAGACTTCTGGATTCCCTCATCACCATTGTCTTGACATCCCAAGAGCTAGGAAGAGCTCTTAGCGCTTTGACGATTGTCTCCTTTTTGTCGTAAGTTTTTCCCAGAAGGGAAAGTTCATTTACAATACTTGTGAAGCGATCACCGAATTCTTTTATGGTTTCTCCTGGGCGCATCTTGACGTTGTTAAATTTATGAGTGGCCACAATGATTTAGTTTTCCTTGGTTCGCTCGTTGTCTTCGTTAAGCTGAATGATTTTTTCCCATACTTCCTTGGAATTAGTGCATGCTCTGATTTTTGCGAACGTGTTTTTATCCAGAGTGTTGTAGATAGCATTCTTGGCCAGATTGTCAAGATTGTTCTTCCTCTTATCATCATTTGTCCACTCGTTTTTTCCTTGTCAATCTTTATTGGACCATCAGAGATAATATACATCATGTCATTGTCTAGTGAAGCTAAGTACACTTTTATGCGTAACTTCTAGTCAATGAAGTCTTCACTTTCGAACATTGGGGCCTTGTTAACGATAGACATGCTGATATTTGATTGCTTGAGAGTAGAGACACTTTGCTCTAATACCACTTGATGGGATCGGGATCACCGAAGGAGACGAGGTCTCGCAACGTTGAACGCTTACATACACACCGTTCAATAATAACCCTATTAGAGTTTGATTATCTTGTTTCTACTCTACACAAGCTGTCACAAACTCTTGACAAAATCAAGTGAAGAACTGTTTGTTTGGTCTTGAAGCAACAAATGATCAATAGGAATGATGAGATAATGAAGAACACGCAATTGAAGACACAGAGTTTATGGATGTTTGGAGTATATTCACCCCTTCTTCTCAAACCTTTGAGAAGGATATTCACTAGAATATTCAGTCTTTTTACAACACGTATACAAACTCAGTCAAATAACCATGGCTTATTTATTGCCTATTTTCAATCTTCCAATACACTCACTATGTTGAACATAAACAAATTTTATAAACTTACAATACTCGCCACTCACACATAATAGCTAGTATTGTAATACAAGTTTAGAACTCTAACACACTTAGAGAACTTGTGTAACTTTTAGAGCTTGAAAGATTTGATGACAAAAAATTGTTCTCAAGAGTCAGTTGTTCGAAGATAAAGAGGTGAAAAGGTAAAAGGTGTTAAAGAAGATTGACTTATGTATTCTTAAGTAGGCAAAAGTATCAACGGATACATTTGCTGCTCAACGGTTATATCTGCTTCATAAGACCACTATCTTGATTTTGATTAGTTGAAGTCTAGGATAGTACATTAGATGAGATATTCTTTGATCTTGTCTGTACTTGGATAATAATAAGCCAAATTCTTATTAATGCGATTTCAACCTTCAATGAATGTATTTATCAGACTGTTTGACATGTGTCTGATAATGATTCTGTTTCTACAGGAAGATTTTCATCAGTTTTTACACTTACATGGAAATGCTCATCTGGGAAGTATAAAGATGATGTCTGACTTTTCTAGAAATGTCCATATATATATTCTCTAGGTTGATTGAGTATGGGAATTGTAAAAAGCCAGACGCGCCTCATAGAATGCCGAAATGCAAAGTGTCGGAATGTAGAATGTCGGATGTGCTTGCAGAAAGCCGATCTGCAAAATACCGGAAGTTCCTTTACAAAAAGACGATCTTCAAAATATTGATATGTCTAGAATGCCGATTACGCTTCATTTCATAAAATCGATATGTTTAAAATTCCGGTTACGTGCTTTTGCAAAAATACCGATTTGTAGAAAGTCGATATATTTAGAATGTCAGTTACATACTTTTGTAAAATACCGATTTATAGAAAGACGATATGTTTAGAATGTCGGTTACGTGCTTTTGCAAAATACTGATTTGTAGAAAGCCGATATGTACAATATGTCGAATACGTGCTTTTACAAAATACCAATTTGCAGAAAGAAGATACCGTCTTTTGAAATAAAATCGATATCTAAAGTGTCGATTCCGCCTTTTGAGATAAAACTGATATTTAAAGTGTTGATTCTTCCTTTTGAGATAAAACTGATATCTAAAGTGTCGATCTTCTTAAATAACCGATTTTACAAATTGCCGGCTTCGTTTTAAGACTATCGAAATGATAAAGTACCGATTTTCACAAAATGTCGATTTCAATATTGGGAATCTTTAATTTAATCCGGCATAAAATTCACACAGTTATCACAGTTATGTTTTTTATTTAATAGTTAATTAATACTAATATTTAATTAACTATTTTTATTTAACAATTTCTCCATTTTTCATTATTTAGAATAAATATTCAAAACCAAGTCAATTTAAAATCGTTGGCTAATTATTCTAGATTAAGTAGCTAATTTGATCTAACAATTCTGTTATTCATTGTTGTCATCTGTTGTCTTTAAAAATTAAGTCTAGGGTTCGTCTAACATTATTCAAATAACTCATCTCGGTTTATTCCTTTTTAGGATTTTTAATGAAATTACGCTAAGTCATTTTCTGGAAAAAAATTAATTCATCGTCAAATTACACCTAATCAATTTATAAAAAGTAACTTATATGATTTCAACACCAGATTGCAACATTTCATTACGATTCAACTAAATCATCATCATATGTGATAGAATAATATAAGTTATAGGTATAATTATATAATTATGTTTTAAATATTTCTGTTAAATTATTTAGATACTGTAGAACTTAACTCCAAATATAAACAATTATTATTTTGATTATGAATAACTAATTTAAAATCATCTTCCTACTATGTTATGTTTATCAGATTTTGATTAGATCATAATTTTAACTAATCAACTAATTTCTTCTTCAAATCAAATTAAATTCATTCTCATTAAAGTTTAACTGTCTTTTAAGTGTAAGTCATGTCTAGTCTGACAATTCAAATATATTACAGATTTTGTATTATAATATCATATTTTATATTTCGTAATTTCTATCATATTATTTATATTTTAACTATATGACTATCAAACATCTTTATTTCCTTCAACACCAATATTATTCTTTATTTTTGAAGGCACACTACAAATACACAATATTTAAATATGGAGGAGACGAATGAGTAACAACTTTGTCGCCGCCTTATTCTGCAACATCATTATCTAAAAAATAAAACAGAGCATGTGCGTCGTTCTTTTAATATGAAATTAAAAAAGTCATCTCAGAACGAAGGTGAATATTTTGCCCGTAGTAGGACTTAAAAAACAAAATACAGAAAAACAAATATAATATTTATAAGAGAAATTTGTGCTATTTTCAATACAAATTAACGATTTTATAATATTTTTAATTATTTTAGATATTAAGATATAAATTCAAATAAAATTAAGTATATAAAGAGAAAAATTAAACAAGATATGTATAAGTGTAAACATAAAATTTTGTTCTACCATAATTTATAAATAATATTATTAATTTATAATAATATTAAGATAATATTTTGAATTTATGAATTCAAAATAACCCAAAAAGAGAAACGGGGAAGAAGAGTTTCGATAGCCAAATCGAAGTTGAATTTGACGTCAAATAATCGACCTAGGTGAGTGTAAATACTCCCTATGTGTTAAGCTTCCAATCAATCAAACAATCATCAAATATTATAGCTTAAATCAAATATCTTGAAAATTCTGGCGAACTGATTTCTGTAAAAATTTCTCCGACGATCAAACTTTGATCTAGGATTTGGGAAAGCTTCCTACACATCATTGGAGTGTTCTTCAATCGTTGGTAATTTTCTAGACATTCTACAATTCAATTTGTTATTCAAAATTGAATTTTCCAAGTTTGATCGGGTTGATTATGTGATTTAAAACCAATCCCTAAATGATTTATAAGCATTATGACGGAAGAAATTCAATCAATTCAACCTAAATTGAAAATATCCAAATTTGATTTGAAAATCTGAAAACTATGAATTTTGTGTTATTGAGCTTTTATGCTTGAATTTTGATTCAAATAGTTTTCTAACATATTTGTAAACATGTTAGGATGATTTCCAAATCATAATATCAACATCCTGATCATGATTGATTCAACTGAAATTTTAAAAAAAATGAATTTGAATATTAGTGTTAAAAATTGTTACAGAGCTTGATTGATGTTCTTTTTTTTGGTTGTGTTCGACTATAATCAATATTTCAAAGTTGTTGAAACAAGAATAAGGCCATGAGATGGCCTAATTCAAAATATCTCAAAATTTTCCCTAAAAACGGTTTTGAAAAAATGATCATTGTAAAGATCAATTAATTGGGATTAGGGTTAGGGGTTATGATTATTACATCCATAGGAGTTGCTTGCAGCTTACCGGTCATGATTTTATGGTCTGTATCAAAAGTTATAAGATCTGCAATCTTCATACCAAATGAAGAACACTCGGGTCCTCTTGGACAAAGGCAAAGGATCGAGGTTCTTAGCCTGGGACCGAAAGGTCATAAAATGATATACGAATATTTTTGAGATATTTCCCAAACATATATTTTGGATAAGGCCTCGTTTGGATTTATTTTTAAATTATAATACTTTATTTGATATTTTTCAAATTTTGTTTAATCTATTATCAACGCAATCGCAGATACGCCCTTCTAAATAATTTTGTATAATTATTTACGTAATCTAAACGCATCCTTGTTTAGGACCCCCGAACTACTAATAAATAAATTGTTATAAATAAATCTTTAATAACAGACTTATATAAAAATAAATAAAATCGTCCTTTGACTGGCGCGAAGGACATAGAGCAAAAACCATTTCTCGAGCGTAATCAAATAACGAACCCCTTGTAGAAACTTTGGTAAAAATATGTTTATACACAAATATTTTACTTATTTTTCTAAAATGATTAGACGACTCCATTTTCAAATTAATAATCCCTTAAATTAATTATGTTTAATTAATTTAAATCAGATTTTAAGTTAAATTATCATTTGTTACAATCAAATACTTAAATTATTAAAATTTGAATAAAATTAATTATTTTTAAATAATTGGTTTTTAAAGCAGCCAGGTACCGTCAAAAATCTTTTAAAATAATATTTTATTTTAAAAAGATATTTGGCATGAAAACCAATGTTCAAACGTATCGAACATTGAGCCACTCCGGAGCCCATCCTCGTATTGATACATGTCCACAAACACGTGCTAAACTACTAGTGCAGAATCTGCGAAAGTTACAATAAAATATATTTAAAACTTAATTAAACGTACATCTCACTAATTATCTTCTCGCCATTAAAAAAAATATTATATAACCTTTAATGTTATAATAAATTGTGTATAAGAGACCTATTAGTAGTTCAATTTTCAATAAGAAGTCATAAAATTGAAGTGCATGAATTTTATGAACAAATACAAATCAAATATTCAAGAATAAATTTTAATGAAGAATAACCTAATTATATTCATTATGTAATTTCCAAAATTATTTAAATAATCTTTTATAAAATTGTCAAAATAAAATATTAATTATATTTATTGATTAAAATTACATTATAAAAAATACTTAATATCAATTTTAAAAAATAAATAATATAATATCATAAAACTATTAAAAATAGCTTTATTTTTAAACAAAAAATAATAATAATTTGTTTTATTAAAGAGATATTGTTAAAATAAAATATCTTAATCTAAAATAAGATTGTATGAATATATATATTTATCATAAAAAAATGATAATATTTATATATATTACTTTTCAGCCATATATTTACTTTGTATGAAAAGTAATAATTATTTTCATAATCTAAATTGAGATTAAGGGAATATATCATCATAAAAAAAGAAATTTTTATGTTAATACATATCAACAGCTTATAAGGTAAAAATTTATAAAGTAATAAATTTAATACATTAAATAAAAAAATAAAAATATATATTAAATTAAATCTTATATAATATGAAAAATAATATTAAAAAATTAGTTATACAGTATTCTCATGAAATAAATTTCGCATTATATCAATATTTATTTTTAATTTTCATAAAAAGTATTAAACAATAATTATTAATTTTCAACAAAATAAATTATTATTTATTTTAATGAAAATATAATAATAATAAAAACTAGCATAATCTAAATTAAGATTATGTGAATATATTATTACAAAAAATTATTTATGTTAGTAATACTTTTATATTCAACATATAAATTTAAAATTTTATTAAATAATATTATTTTCATAATTTAAATTGAGATTAGTTGAATATATTATCATAAATAAAGAGATATTTTTATGTTATTCCTTATACACAATATTCAAATTATAAGATATATATTTATAAAGTGATAAATTTAATATATTAAATAAAATAAAATAAAATATAAAAATATATACATTAGATGAAATCTTATATAATGTGAAAATATATATATATATATATTATTAAATAATGGTACAATGTGATATTATATATAATTATATATAATATTTTTCAACCATATTCAATTAAATCATTAAAAAGAAAAAGAGAATATGTATGATGTAATATTTTCAACCATATTCAACTTATAATATCAAAGTTTATAAAGTGATATTTTTTTAAAATTCTAAATTAAGAAGATTAAGGTAATATTTTACCATAAAAAGAAATTTTTTATGTTATTCCTTATCAACAATATTCAATTCACATTTATAAAATAATAAAATTTATATAATGAAAAAATTAAAAAAATATATATAAATTAGATGAAATCTTATAAAAATTGTGGAAATTAAAATTAAAATATTTAAATATTCATATATATATTATTAAATATTTTTACTACAATATAATTAGATTTATATATTTGTCAAAAGCAAAGATAAGGAAATAAACTTAATTATAGATATTTTTTAATTTTAAAAAATAATATTTTAACAGAATTACAATCACTTTTCATCTGTTATATGTTTTTTTAAGACAATTGTGTAAATCTAGTTATAATAATCTCATAATAAATTTTTATATTTTATATAATATTCTTTCTCTTAATTATATAAGTATGTATAAAATAATATTATAAATTATTTAAATAATTTGTTACTATACATATTTTCTTTTAATTTTTATTTTTCCCTTATTTTTATTATAAATAAAGATTTATATAACGTATAATAAACTTTTTATTTATATGTATCTTTATTAACTCACTATTTTTAAGCTACATAAAATATAATCTATCTACTTATTTATTTATTTATATTTTTTTCATTAATATGAATATCTATATATATATATAACAAATATAATATTTCTATTATTAATAATTAATATGTAATGATAAATAAAATACATTCTTTAATGTTAGTTGATATAAAATTATAAAAATAAGTATTAATTAAATTTATCTATAAAAAGTGTAAAAATGTTTAAATATATATATATATATATATATATATATATATATATATATATATATATATTTATATATATATATATATATATTTACTCACTATAATAGTTTATAAAATATTACAAGTTTAATTCTTACCTAAAACGTTTTATTTTAAGTTAAATAACATAAATATTGAATTAAAAACGTTTTATGTTAAGTTAAATAACATAAATATTGAATTGAACTGTTTTTTAAACTTAAAAAAAACTTAACATTTCTTAATATCACTCAAATCTAAACCTAAATATTTTAGGTATACAAATAGAACAGAGTTTCTCTGCTACTAAAGTTTTCTACTGCCCTGTTCCTCTTTCACAGGAGAAAAGGAGAAAGGGGTAAATCAGTAAATACATATTTTAGTATCAAAATTTGTGTGTAAGAACACTAGAACATCTAATATTTGGTAGCAGAGGATCTTGTGTGATACAAATAAGCCCTACTTAGAACATAAAAAAGTATTTAATTATTATATTTATTAGTAAAATAATATACAAATGAGTTTGATTTATAATTTTCATTAATAATAAATTATTAATTGAAGTCTTTTTTTCAATCAGATAATTTATTTCATGGAGGGTAGCATCACCACTAGGCATGACCTTTAATTTAATTTTTATTACATTAAATAATTTAATATTAATATATGTATTTTATAATCAAATAAATTACTTGATAATATTAAACATTAGCCATGAGTTTGTATTAATGAATAATTATTATCTTGCTTAATTTTAATTAATTGTAACTAATCTAAATATATAAGTCATACAAATAAAATAACATAATGTTCTTTACTTGTTTACTGATAAAATATAATAAATATAAAAATAATATTTATAATTATAAATAACATATGCAAAACATTGAATACTTATTTTAAACAGAATCAATGTCAATTTATTACATGCACCAGTTTTGTTTAGGAAGATCAAAATTTTCCAAGCGTTTATTGAAATGCCTTAGCATTAAAAAATGTTTGTATTAACTTTTATAATTATTTTTAAAAAAATGTATAATTAGACTTGATATTTTAATGTTAAGAAATACATTTAAAATAGACAAACAAAAATGTAAAATATTATGTTAAGAAATACATTTAAAGGCAAATAGACACACAAAAACAAACTATAAAATATTTTTTAAGCAAAAACAATACTATTTTAAATATTAAATTTTATATTAACCGAATATACACAAATATTTTTATAAAAAAATAATATTGGTAAGGTGACAATATTATTTTCTCCAAGGAAAAACATAAATAAATGCAAACCTGCATACTTAACAATATCGTACATAATGTTTGTTGTCTTCTAATTTAACTTTTCAATCAATTTAATTGAATTATAAATACAAATTAAATTATTCATAGAAAAATATAGTACTTTTACAATGTGTATAATTAGACATGTTATTAAGATTTTGCAAAACCATGTTAACAATAACATTCACAAGTATTTAAATGCAGATAAAAATACAAAAGTTAAAGTTCATGATAAATAATTATTTTAACAAATAAAATGTTACTTTTAAATATTAAATTTGGATCAATAAAGTATTCACAAATTATTATATAAACAAATAATATTTAGATGGTAACAAGGTTAATGTTAATTTTTTTTCTTATATATTGTATAATATAATATAACGGTAAGATCATATTATAATAAATTGTGATAATATTATTATATTAATTTACTTGTAAATTTAATTATGTAAGATATTATTATGATAATATTAATATTATATTATATTAATTTTTTTATAAGTTTAATTTAATGTCTATATAACTTAAGTCATTCTTTTGGGACACATAATTCAATATTATTTCATACAATTACTTTTTATTCTAATATATATATTTATATAACGCAAGTGTTCCCAAATGTGCAATATTACAATTGTAAATTAACTTCTGTTCTTTCTTATAATAATTTTTTTCAACTATCTAACTTTATTATAATAAGAATGATTGTTTTACTAAATATTTGAAATATGTGTTAATACTTTATTTATATATATATTGTTTTACCAAATATTTGAAATATGTGTTCTGATAACTCTTTTAATAAAATAAACACTCAAAATTAGTTGATCAAAATTATTTTAATAGTATAAATGAAGAAATAAACTATTACAATGTTTTATTGATTCTACATTTGAACTCCAATCTTTATAGTTAAGGCTAAACATCTCTATAATCAAGAATAAGCTCTATACAAGTAGGGATATTCTCCATTGCAAAAAGCATAGATGTGGGTAAAAAATATTATGATGACTATACAACACCTTTTGCACCATAACATTTGCAATAAACTTAGACAAGTCTATCATGAAATCCAAGGGCTGCCAGGGAGGATAGAGGATACGTTAGGACCACGTAATCATCACGGCCCTAGATAAATCTCCCATTCTTTAAGATCTCGATTAATAGACATTTCCCGTGCTTGTGCACTCATGACCACCTCCCCTGCAAACTCACATACAAAATGACCCGATTTGATCAAATCTAATGACCAGACACCCCAATTGTCCATCTCTCTCGATTTAAATACTTGAAACTGCTTGGTCAACCCATTCTGGGACGCACGGTTACGGTTACAAGTCGGAGGACACATACAACCTTGCCCACACTCATATATAATTGGTTTACCTCTGATCAGAACTCCTCGGAAGTCGTATGGGAAATTGCCTTCATTATTCCAATAACACGAGCAGTTGTCAACACATTCACATCCAAAATCTTCATCGAGAGTGAGATTAACCGTACTAGGAAAAATGGTTGTGGAAATGTACTTTCCACAATCATGAGAGATTGGAAATAATCTTTCTTTACCCATAGAAATATCAAGGCTAAGAATGGATTGAGGTTAGTGAGAGAGGAGAAGGATAAATGCACCCGTTTTCTGTCACTCTATATAAATCATCATAGACATTTACTGATACACTTACATTGTGTTTGTATTCTCGTATCAATCTCCTCCTCCCTGGAGTAGAAATGGATTTCATCTTCTGGAGCTAGAGAAAAAAATATTGTTACACTAATTTTTTTTTAAATAGGAGATTCTCGCCTTACATCTTCCAACAATCAGAACTCCATTGATAATCACATATTCAAAAATATTGTTCCACAAATGAATAAGCGGCGGCTAGCTATAAAATGTTGCTAGGTTAAATTCCGGGCATTTCTTATGGGCCCGGACCGCCCAGCCCAGTTTTGTTTAGAGCAATTAGGTAAGTGTAAATTACATTAAAGTCCCTGAATAAATTTAGACATTACAACTTTATCAATTACTTGTTATTGGATTAACATTTACCTCAAATTTATAATAAAATATAATATACAAATAAAAATACATTTCCTTTCTATCAAAAACTGACCAAGAACATTCATTTAAGTCATAATAATAACATTTATGAAGAATTATTACAATAAATATATATATATATATATATATATTATAGAGGATAAATATATAACACATTATAACCTATTAAAAAAATAGTTTAAAACTTAAAAATAATGTTTAATTTATTATGATTTAGGTATTATAATTTATTATTAAATTATATTAATTTTAATTTTGTAATATTTTGAAAATATATGAAGTTTGGGAGTGTTAATATGTAATGAGCTAAAATAGGATTCAACCTGTGATATTTTAAACATGTTTTAATACAAAATGATATGAACGAGATTTATTTAAGTTCAACGATAAAAATATTACCAAGATTGAAAGAAAAAACATTTAGAAAAAAGAACAACAAAAAATAATTCACCAATGATCAAACAAAGAGAACAAATTTTAATAAGCACGAAAATCTTTATGCCTCATCATGTAAGTAGAGTCCCACAACTTATCCCATATGAGTTCATAAGGAGCATTTTTTGTAATTAAAGAGTAACCATGAGTAACCTTAAAATTATTTACATCTCGCTAATACAAAATATCACACAAAGAATGATTCACCTATTTATGCCTCATCAAGTTCAACACTCTATCATGTGAAGTCAACTCTTCAATATTTAGTCTTCTCTTATACATGATTCTCATTGCAAAACTATTAGACTCGCGTCAAACATATCATTAATGGTAGCATCTCTACATATAGAAATTGTGGTAAGGACCAGGTACGATAAAGAAAGAAAACTGACACTACACCACACATCATCCCAAAAACTAATCAAAGAGTCATCACCAACTAAAAATCTGCATTGTCCACGAAAAGACTTCCATATTATCAAGATGTCACTCTAAATACTACATCCCACTCTCCGGTTAATAGGTTTGATGAACCAGTCAGACCAATCCTACTCATACTTACATCTGATCATAGTAGGCCACAAAGAGGTAGGCTCCGAGGAATATCTGTTACACCAATTCGATAAAAGAGCTTTACTAAATGATGTGAAATCTCGTATACTCAAGTCTCTTTGGTCCTTAAATTTGTTCACTTTAGCTCAGCTTACCAAATAACGAAATGATGACTCGGATGGCCCCCTAAAAAAACTTACAAATAATTCTTTCCATCTTTATCGGCACACTTTTAGGTATAAGAAATATAGACATCATGTAAGTAGGTATAAATGCTAGAGCACTTTTGATGAGAATCCTACATTTTGAAATCATCTTGCTCTTTTAAAATGATAACTTTCTTTCCATTTTAGTGATGATCGAATTCCAAGAAGTTTTGAAACGGGCTTTAGAACCTAAAGACATCCCAAGATAAGTAGATAGAAATGATCCTACCCTGATGCCCAAGATGCTCAAAAGTGTCATCTTCCTTCTATTGGATACGTAATTTGAGAAACATAGATCTCAGATTTAATGAGGTAACCTACAATTCAGAACAATCTCCAAACAACCAGAGAATATTTCGAAGATGCTTGAAATTTCTTTTAGTGGCATGAATCATACATAATGTATCGTCCACAAAAAGTAAATGTGAAATGAAAAATGAAGACCTCCTCATCCCACAACCCACTCCTATAATGAAGCTAGCATGCTCGGCGAAAGCCAACATTCTTGAAAAATCTTCCATGACAAGGACTAATAGGAATGGGAAAGATGATCACCCTACCTGATTTCCCTCGAGCTTTTGAAAAACTTTTAGGGCTTCCATTCATAATTATAGAGAACTTAGTTGTCGATACGCATAATTTGATCTAATCTATCAAATTCTCTCCCATACCCATTACATCGAATAAACAATCTCAATTAGAATAATCATAAGCTTTTTCAATATCTAGTTTCACGAAGGCACACTTATCTCCCCTATTGTTGAATCAATACATTCATTTTAATAAAAGACGCATAAAAAAATTGACGACCTTTAATAAAATTCATTTGATTTGTCGAGATTACTGAATCAAGAACTTCGCGTAGCCTATTCTCCATTAGACACAATCTTATAGTGAAACAAGACTAATAAGTCAAAAACGTTTCACATCAATTGTCTCAAGCGCTTTACAAATCATGCATATTAGCAAAGTGTTATAACACTTGTCAAATGATGGAAATTTAAAAATTGCTCGATCGCTTCCATGATATAAATTTTGAGAAAAATAATATTTTTTTTAAAAATACTAGAGTAAATACATCACTTCTCGGGGCCTTATCACTCCCACAACCCATTACCGCTGCATCCACTTCTTTTTCCATGAAACGAGCTTCCAATGTGTTCTTTTGCTCCACGCTAATAGCAAAAAAATTCACACCATCCAACTTCGGTCTAAGCCTATGTCGTTCCTTGAATAAATCTTTATAGAATTGCACAATAATATTTGAAATCGCATGCTCACAATCTTGGGCAACACCCTTCACCGAAATTGAGTTAATTGCATTATTCCTAGCCTACGCTGTTAGGATCGATGTTGACAATAGAGACTAGGGTCTGACTATTATAAACAGCTTACTAACTTCAGTTCAATTTTAACCCTATTAGAAGTT
Organism: Impatiens glandulifera; assembly: GCF_907164915.1. Classification (NCBI taxonomy): domain Eukaryota; kingdom Viridiplantae; phylum Streptophyta; class Magnoliopsida; order Ericales; family Balsaminaceae; genus Impatiens; species Impatiens glandulifera. Next base: position 27,545,890 of record NC_061865.1, read on the forward strand.
AAAATTTGTTTCTATTCTTCACAAATCTTCACAAACTCTTGAACAAATTTAAGTGCATAATCGTTTGTTGGATTTGAAGTTTCAGACAAATGAATGTAAGTAAAAGAAAGTAAAGAACACATGGAGTTTTATGGATGTTCGTAGATAAAACTCTTATGTCACCCCTTCTTCCACAACTGGAAGGATATTCACTAGAAGGATTTGATCGGTATAGAACACACTACACAGACCCAGTCAGAAACCAAAAGACTTAACAACCGCCTGCTTATGAACTTTTAGCTAACTCTCTGTTGAATAGAACACCCTCTGTTCAATTTACAACGCTAAGATTTCACACAGAAAAGATAATATATGAATTATAAAGTAATCACACAGTGAGACAGTGAGTAATTTGTGCTTGAGCTGGAGAGATTAGACAATCAAAGAAAGAGATTAAGCAACAATATATAAAAAGCAAGATTCACTCAATTATCAAGTTGTTGAGTTCTAGTATTTTGTCGGTTATCCTTGGCTTTTATTTATAATTGAAGTACATCAACGGTCGAATATTCTTTGTAGACACGTTTCCTCCTTTTGTTGGACGACCGCTAATAGTACGAGAGTACAACATACTCTGAGCATTGGGATCGTGGCCGTACTAGACATGTAGTGCACCGATTATCTTCTAATATTGTCTTGTAGTAGAGAGATACAATCGTGGGCAATTTGATTGATAAACGCGTACGTGGTATTTGTTGGGATCAAATAGCTTGTTAGACTATTGAAAATGGTAACTTTAGATGAGCTGAATACGTAGTTAGACAGATGCTTCCTTTAGACGACTGCTAAAGCAAATCATTAGACTTTCTTCTTCAGACCGCGTCTAAGAAGGAGTTAGACGGCGTCTAACTGCGCTTCCCTTTAGACCACATCTAAAGGAGTTAGACCTCGTCTAACTGTTCTTTCCTTTAGACCAAGTCTAATGGAGTTATACCTCGTCTAACTACGGTCTAAAGGAGTTAGACCTCGTCTAACTATGCTTTCCTTTAGACCTCGTTTAACTACACTTTCCTTTAGACCACGTCTAAAGGAATTAGACGTTGTCTAACTACGCTTCCCTTTAGATCGCGTCTAATTGTGCTTCCCTTTAGACCGCATTTAAAGGAGTTAAATCGTGTCCAACTGCGCTTCCCTTTAGACCACATCTAAATGAGTTAGACCTCGTCAAACTACGATTTTCTTTAGACCACGTCTAAAGAAGTTAGACCTCATCTAACTGCGCTTCACTTTAGACCACGTCTAAAGAAGTTAGACCTCGTCTAACTACGCTTTTCTTTAGACCACGTCTAAAGGAGTTAGACCTCGTCTAACTACATTTACCTTTAGACCACGTCTAAAGAAGTTAGACCTCGTCTAATTACGCTTTCCTTTAGACCACGTCTAAAGGAGTTGACCTCGTCTAACTGTGCTTCACTTTAGACCACGTATAAAGGAGTTAGACTTCGTCTAACTGCTTTTTCCTTTAGACCACATCTAAAGGAGTTAGACCTCGTCTAACTACGTTTTCCTTTAGACCACGTCTAAAGGAGTTAGACGACATCTACTTGCGTACTCTAGACTCCGCCTGTAGCAGCAAAACATCTATTAGCGCCTGCTTCAGACCACGTCTAAAGTAGCATAATTCTTTAAATTTGTGCATGCACAAAACAAATAGCCTATCTTAGTTTTGTTCGATTGCAATAATAAATAGAGTTTTTCAGTTTTGCCTGTGCACAACTAAGTTTTATTTTAATTAATCCGCACATCATCAAAATACAGTTAGTCCATAACTTGAACAATGTTTATTTAAATAAACTTATTTCCTAAGTTCATTTTAATTGACTCAACATGTGCCTTCAAGACCCTTGAAACAATTTATCCCCAACTCTCATCCAAGTAGCCTGCTACGTTGTCTAACCCCGATATCTTCTTCTTTACATAGCTCAAAAAGATTAATAACTAACAAACCTAACAATAGGTCACAACTCTACGCTCCAATATAATAAGTCGATTATCCTAACAACTCCATAGAAGTACCTTTTGATAAATATTAACCTCTCCGAAATTTCGACTCACTAACCAAAAACATGTCAATGCGAGACTTGACAACTCACAATTTCTATTGTTTTTTATTCTGAACGTGTATCATCCTCCTTCAAGTGTCGATCCACAAGTTTTGAATTCTATATATATAATTAAAATTTAAAATGTTATATACATTTTTGTAATTTATTTATATATAATTAAAATAATAATTAAAAAAATAATTAAAAAGAGAGAGAAAATCTCTCACTACATATTATTATTTTTATTATATATATAATTAAATTAATTAATAAAAAAATTTGGTGAAATTTGAACTAATAATCGAACCACTATTTTATAAAAAAAATGTTTAAAAACTATAAATAAAATATAATATTATTAAATAGGGTAAACCGCATGAGTTTACAGGGTGAACCGCATGAGTTCACAGGGTAAAGCACGATCCGTCAAAATCGTTAGGTGTTATTGGTGGAACATGGTAACTCTACATTTCTCCCATATGGAAGTGCTGCGAGTGGTAAGCCCAAGCTGTAATCCATACATGAATTTATACATATCTACCGATTAACTATTTGATTATAAACCATATCCCTTATAATCAACTCATAATTTATAAATAATGACTATAATAGCCACACATTTCACACTAGTTTATTGCTCACTCATTTTATTCATTTGAAAACATTACAAAGTTGGTATCTCACCCAAAAACTCATTTTAGACAGAGTATCTTCGGTCTTGGCCAAAATCATGGACCGAGGCAAACCTATGTCAGGACCGAGGTAAATCTATGTCAAGACCGAGGAAATTCTGTGTCAGGGCCGAGGAAAATAGGTGTCAAGACCGAGTAAAATATGTGTCAAGACCGAGGAAAATCTGAGTTAGGACCGAGGAGGTCCGACCGAGGATATTATTGCCTTACTCATAATTCAACCAACCCATACTTCTACAAAACCATACTTATGCCACGTCATTCAAACCCATACTTCAGCCACCCATACTTCTTCCACATCATGCCTATGTCACCCCATGTCATGACAAGTTCTTTATATATTTAAATATGCAACCCATATTATGACCAGCTGATGACAAGCCCTTTATACTAAACAATTATTTAACCCATGCTATGACAAACCCTTTCCTTTATCAACTTGTCCAGCCCATGCCTATGACAAATCCATGACCAACCCTTTTTATTAAACAACTACTTAACCCATGCTATGACAATCTAATGAAAAACCCTTTTCATTATAAATATTATTTAACCCATGCTATGACAAGCTGATGACCAACACTTTTCATTATAATATTATCTAACCCATGCCTATGACAAGCTGATGACCAACACTTTTCATTATAATATTATCCAACCCATGCCAATGACAAGCTAATGACCAACACTTTTCATTATAATATTATTCAACCCATGCTATGAACAACAAGTGATCAACCCTTTTTCCTCAACCAACCTTAGGATTCCTATATATATACTACACCAATTTATTCATTTTATCCCTTTTCTCTTCCTCTATATTAAGAAAACAGAAGGCGTATTTTAGAAGCAAGATCATAACATCTTTAGTACGATCATACAACTTTAGCAAGATCATCTAAGGCAATCAATCTTTTCTCAACCCATCTTTAAAAACCCACGCCAGTTTATATAGTTCATATATCTTCTATGATCGGTTTCACAAAGTATATTCTGTTTCACAAAGTATATTCGGTTTTCCAAAAGCATAATCTGTTTTTCCAAACTATGATCTGTTTTCCCTAAGTATAATCTATTTTTTTAAGGTATGATATGTTTTTTGTGGAAAACATAGTGAATAAAGATGTATATGATGATTATGGGAGGAAGGCTAGCCAACATGAGCTCTGGTAGTCCGATTCCAAAAATGATGGTTGCTTATTATAAGACTGATTTATGAACATGAGCTATCAAAATATCTACCCACACAAAATGTGTCTAACCAGGTTGTGGACTTTAGAGATAGACTCCGAAGAGTGCCCTCTAAATATGTGCTCAAAATGGATACCTCACCTTGAGCATCATCTCTCAAGGTCAAGGGTCAAATATGTGCTCGAAATGTTATTGTTTCATCACTATGGAATATTATTTTATAAACCATCATATCAATACAAGAAGTTTTTAAATGCATTTACTATACACTTTATAAATGTTTTCTGGGTCTTTAGACTTACTATACTTGTGTGGTTTAGGTACACAATAATAGATTTATGGGACACAATGAAGGAAGGCTTGAAGTGGGGAAAGGTGATGGGTATGTGTGAGGGGAGGGACCAGGACTGAAGACATAGTACTTATTTTGGGTCTGAGTACTTAAAGACCAAAGTTTTTGTAACAATTGACCATATCTTAAACAATTGTGTAGTAAAAGACCGTATCTTGATTTAAAAGACCGAATTTTTGTAGTACCACTTGAATATATATATCTTTTCCGCATATGTTACTATTTTTCCGTTTATGAATGTTAATATTTTAAAACATCCCTCACTCGGTCTAAGTAATTTAGGAGTCAAAGGTTTTACAGTTGGTATCAGAGCAATGGTTCCGAACCTTTATACTTTCACACACATGCACCTGCAGATGCACCTCCAAGGCCTTTGGGTATTTAATGGTTTTAAAATAATGTTTTTCAAGACATGAAATTGTTTTCAAAATGATTTTAAATAAGGTTTTGCATGAAGCTGTTTTCAAAATCAAAATTTTAGCACGGCCCATAGTTTCAAATTTCGGGTCGAAATTCCTTATAAGTTGGGTAGTTTGTCACACCCTAAAAATCAGCTTTTCTAGACCGAGGAATCTACGGTCATGACAGAGATCTAAGACCGTAGATGATGGCACCAAGGACCGAGTTGTCCGACCGATGATTCTGCAGACAAGGAATTATCTAGTAAGTATTTTTTCTATTGTTTTCTAAACCCATACAGTGCTATTTATTCATGTATTTTATATAAACGATGCATAATGTTTTCAAAGCATGTTTTCATTGCAAGTTTATGGTTTTCTAAAGAAGGATGTTTTTAAGTTAAGGGTTATGGAATCGAAGTGATCATGATGAAGGAATTGACGGTCATGGGAGGATGGCTACCAAGATGAACTATAGTAGTCGGATTCCAAAATATGTGCTGACGATATTGACGGAGGGATGCCTCACCTTGGGGGATCAACTCCCAAGGTCTAGGGTCCCAAACATGTGCTCAAGTATAAAACTGTACACATGGATGATGATATTCCCTTAAAAACACTCATGGATGCAATGTAGTTAAAATGTCTTTAATGTCTTCTTTTATATGCTTTCTAGGTCTATCGATTCACTACGCTTGTGTGGTGTAGGGTACCCAGCCACAGGTTTTTATGACAAGTGAAGGAAGATTTGGAGCAAAGCATGGTGTTAGAGATGTGTGTGGAAGGAGGGACCGAGACCGTAGGACCGACTTTTAGATCAACCATTTCAACACCAACCCTAGAAAGGCACCCTAGCGCTTCCGCATTTATGATCAAATTTACGTTGAATTAGGTGCAAGAAATTAGGATTTCAGGGCGTAACACATTGTGTCTCATATACAAAGACTAAAATTTGAGATAGAGACTAAACAAGACTTTGGTGGGAAAATTATTTATATATCTAGTGTACTGAAAACTCAAAAATATCTTTTTGAAATGACGAAAGAAATAAATATTTCAAAATTTTGGATAAATATCGTGAGAACTTTCTCAGGGTTACCGGTCCGGTAATAATATTTTCACTTATACCAAAATGTAGTTTTAAATCTTGATGTAACATGAATTATATACCCAATAAATATAAATATGAATTAAATAATAATATCATTAATATTTTTTTACTCACTATAATAGTTTATAAAATATTATAATTTAATTCTCACTTAAAATGTTTTATGTTAGGATAAATAACATAAATATTGAATTGAATTGTTTTTTAAACTTAAAAAAGAAACTTAACCTTTCCTAATATAACTCAAATCTAAATTTAAATATTTCATGTATAAAATAAGCCATACTAAGACCATAAAATAAAAGGTATTGAATTATTATATTTATTAGTAAAATAAAATACAAATAAGTTTGATTTATAATTTTCATTAATGATAAATTATGAATTGAAGTCTTTTTTTCAATCAGATAATTTATTTCATGGAGGAGGGTAGCATCACAAGACATGACCTTTAGTTTAAATTTTATTACATTAAATAATTTAATATTAATATATGTATTTTATAATAAAATAAATTACTTTATAAAATTAAACATTAGCCATAGTGATTTTAATGAATAATTATTATCTTACTAATATTTTAATTTTAACTAATCTAAATATATATAATTCTTACAAATAAAATAACATAGTGTCTTTTACTTGTTTACTCATAAAATATAATAAATATAAAAATATTATTTATAATTATAAACAACATATGCAAAAGGTATGATCGACATGATCGGCACAATCGACACAATCGGCACGATCGACATGGTATCGACTCTAATAACTAGGTCGTTCATTCATCTGTAAAGCTTGGTTGGAAGGTTAGGGTTTCTAGTGTACCCTATTATGTTATTGTTCTGTGTTATTGTTGTGTTCTACTATTCATCAAAATGAGAAGAAAGAAAAGCAATAAGAATAAGAAAGTCAGAGAATTTATGATGGAAAGAATAAGGGAGGTAGCTGAAAAAGAAATCGATAGAATTGCTGAAAAAAATTATCCATGAAAAGCATGAATGCAGCAAAGGTAAAGAACAAATTACTGATATTAATTCTAAAGAAAGTGCAGCAGAAAAATAGGAGAAAAATGAAGGAACATTGAAGGTTGAATATAATGGAAGAGCAAACCTTTTTGGACTTAAAAATCAAATCACAAAGCTACTGATGCATGCAAAGAAATGAGAGATTGTTCTCAACAAAAAGAAAATACAACAAACAACTGTCCAATTGAATATACATTATCTTCAAGATTGGAACCTACTGAAGAAGGAAGAATACGAAAAGATAGTAAATTGGTCAATAGAAATAATGAGGGAGCTAATGAAGTCCCCAAAATCAAAGAGCTATACTATCAGGAGCAATTCCAACTGGAAGGTAAATGAAGTCTAAAAAAAGAATGCAAAAAAGAAAGCAGAAGATCATGCATACAAAGGTCAAATCTACTTGGGTGAGTTTTAAATAAAAGTTGAGATTCTCAACTCTCCTTTTGAATTTAAATTTCCCACTAAAGTGGAGGAGAAATGCGTCAAAGAATGGGAAAATGTAGTTGTTGGGAACTACATAGAAAAGAACCATGTATCTTTCCCAGACACTAAGGAATCACTAATGAAACAATGGGAGCAGAAAGGACTGGAGAAAGTTTCTGCAAACATTCATGATCTCTATTTTTTGCAATTCAAAAATGGAACGAACTTTGATGATATTCTAAAAATTGGGAATACTTATATTAGATCCAGCTGTATAAAGTTTGAGAGATGGTCTAAAGAATTGAGTGTTCTAAGCAAGTTAGAGGAAACAGTGCAAATATGGTTCAAACTTAGGAACATCTCAGCACACATCTATAATATAGAAGCTCTAAAGTCACTTTGCTAGTCTATTGGGGAAACTATTATATATGGACTCAATTACAGAGGGAGGAGAGAACCTTACTTTTTCTAGAATAAGCATTGAAGTGCATCCTCAAAGTACACTTCCAAAGAACATGATAGTTGTTGATAGGAAGGGAAAGCCCACAGTAATGAAAATCTCATATGAATGGAGGTCAAACAAGTGTGCTTTCTGCAATACTTTCAAACATGTTAATTAGTACTAAATGTGCCAAAGTAATTGAGGAAAAATAAAAAATCACGAACGCCCATGAAGCAAAAAAAGTAAGAAAATGAAACGGAAGAATCAAGAATGGAAGAGCATATTGTGGAAGTCAAGGATAGTGATAAAAAAGATAAAAATGCAGAGGACAAAAGTAAGAAGGATTCTGGGAAAAAAGAAAGTAGTGAAGGAAATAAAGTAAAGGAAATCAAGGTGAAGAGGAAAAAAATTTCTATAATGCGAAGGATCAGAATGAAAATGGAAGAAGAACCTCGATTTGTTGTTGAGGAAACTCAAGAGGAAGATACCCAAAATTTTAAAGATGAAACAAAAAATTATAAAGCCAATAAAGAAGATTCCAAAACCAATGTGGAGTCTGAAGCTAAAGATAATGAAGATAAGAACATATAAATTAAAGTTGAAGATAACAAAGATAAAAACTCTGAAATTCTCAGAAACAATTCTCTCTATCAAATCAAAATGAGCTCGTACAAAGAGAGAATTCAAAATGAGAAACAACAATAATCATCATCATCTTCAATACAACCTCCTTTAATCGTGAGAGGAACGAGAAAAGGAAGAGGAACCCTCTTATTTTTGGAATTTTAATGAAATGATTCTAACCGTTTTCTATATATATATATATTATTTGACAATTCCGAATATTAAAATTTGATCATAATAAAATTCTCATTTAATTCAATCACAATTTTATAAATAATATAACTTTTCACTTTTTATTTTGACCAATTTTACCAATAATTATGATTTTGATAAGGATCTTGATAAAATAACACTTTTAAAAAATGTTATCATGGATAATTTTTATAGGGTAAGCATTTCATTATTATTTTAATATAGATAATATATTTTTTACTTTTCATTCTGATAATTTTAAAACTACTTTTGATTAAGATAACAATTTTAAAAAAATAATAATATTAAAAAAAAAGTTTATAATATGAAATTATGGTTAATTTGATATTAGTGACATGGAAAATTATGGTAAAAGAGTTGAAATGGAACTATTAGAAGACGAGCAGAATGAAGCTGCTAAGGTAGCTGAGAAGGATCAACCGGAGCAATCCATACAGATCCATACCCATTTCGAACCCATTCAGAGTATGACAACAGAGTCTCAAGAGAATTCATCCAACGAAGAATCCTCTACTGACGGTATTAAGCTTCTGAAGTCTATGACTTCTGTGCTTTCTTCTCTTCAAAAGAACGTGGTTTCAATGGGATCAAACATGATAAAAGCTTTGAACACCCAGAAAGAAGAAAGAAAGGATTTTGCTGAAGTCATCAAAGTTCTTACTGAATTGGACAATACTCTGAAGAAGAACACGTATGAGACTCACGTCTCAAACTTAAACTTCTCCAATCTTGAAAAGAAGCTATACAGTCGTCAATCTGAAATGATGGACCTTGAAAGGCACATCAATGATGATCGTCATAGGGAGACTTTGGATGAACTCAGCTTTCTGAAGAACCAGATGATGGAAATCCAAGGATGTTTAAGAAGAAATGATGGTGAGCGACTGGAATTTGCTGACTCTATTGCAAGAAAGTTTCAAGCAAAAGAGAATGCAAAAGCTGATGCTGAAAAAGATCAACCCCGTATCACCCAAGGTGAGTCAAGCAGAAGAAGTGACGGTGTATCAACCGACACTAGATCTAGACGAGCGCCGAGCAACGATGAAAATCCTAGGCCAACTAAGAGAGGCGGAGATCGAAGCGGTGGTGATCGTGGAGGCCGAAGCAGTGGTGGTGGCCGTGGTAGGCAATCTGGCTTTGATCAAAGAGGCCGTGCCAGTGGCGGTGATCGTGGTGGTAGATCAAGTGGAAGCGGTCGTGGTGGTCGCAGTCTTCCTCCTTTTCTCAACATGTTAACCGGCCAAGACATGAGCCCAACCAATCCTCGAGTAAAAATGGAAGAACAATAACTTCTTTTTTCCTACTCTATTTAAGTCTTTCAAACAATGTTTCTTTGATAATGTTCTGAATATTGGTTTTGGGAAGTTTGATGTAAGTAAACAGGCGTTTGTTTATTTATGTGATGAATGCGTATTTTGGTATATATATGCAGGTTTTCAATTGTTTTATCAAAAATGGAGAAATTGTTGGGTCAAATTATTTTGACTAAGTGTTGAAATAATTTAACCAATGGGATTTTGATGATGAAATGATTTATGCGTTTTGATGCAGGTGTATCGAAATCATATTTCATTAGACTTGGCTCTAATGAGGCTCATTAGACCGATCTTGGCATTAGATGCACAAAATTAGACGTGCAGTCTAACTCAGCGGAGTTAGACGTGCAGTCTAATAAATTCCAGAATTAGACGTGCAGTCTAACTCAGTGGAGTTAGACGTGTAGTCTAATAGATCTCGGAATTAGACGTGAAGTCTAACTCGTGGAGTTAGACATGCAGTCTAATAGATCTCGGAATTAGACATGCAGTCTAACTCAGTGGAGTTAGACGTGTAGTGTAATAGATCACGGAATTAGACGTGCAGTCTAACTCGTGGAGTTAGACGTGCAATCTAATAGATCTCGTAATTAGACGTGCAGTCTAACTCAGTGGAGTTAGACGTGCAGTCTAATAGATCTCGGAATTAGACGTGCAGTCTAACTCGTGGAGTTAGACGTGCAGTCTAATGTATACGGAATTAGACTTGCAGTCTAACTCAGTGGAGTTAGACGTGCAATCTAATGGATTGTGAAAGTTAGACGTAAGTCTAACTCCTTTAGACAAGTCTAAAGTTGAACCGGAATTAGACGTGCATTCTAACTCAGTGGAGTTAGACGTGCAGTCTAATGGTTTTTAACAATTAGACGTGTAGTCTAATAGGTGAAAGTTATACGTAAGTCTAACTCTTTCAGATTAGTCTGAAGTGATTGTAATTAGACGTAAGTCTAATCCCATTAGACTAGGCGGTCTAATGGATTCTGCTCTTAGACAGGGATGTTTGATTTCATTAGACAAGGTCGTCTAACTGAAATACGTCTAATGCTAAGCTTAAGCAGTATGCTTGAACCTAGCACCCGCCTACCCACGTGTTGTAGTTGTACCCTACTCCTACTCCACTTTCTATTGAAGATTAGTACGACAGATATATGCAACCAACCAACGAATGCCACGTAAGAGAATTTCCCTCATATTACTTGTTTTGCAGGTACATCTCTGATGAAATATTCGCCTCACTACCAGTGGTGTACGACCACGATCCTTGTGCTCAGAACCTGTTGTGTATAATGGAGGCTTTCCAATGGAAGAGTTCCATGTATCATTCTAAAAGATTCGACCGTTAGCCTCTGCCCAGCATTTATCAAATCCTAAGGACAATGGACGAAGCACTGGATTTTCATAATCGAGCCTTACCGAACGAACTGATTAGCCAATCTACAGTCTTGCTTGCTGAGATTTCAGAAAGAGAAATCAAGCCTTTGAATATTCATACTGTGAAGCTGCTTTCCTGATTGTACTGTGTGTGAATCAAGAGAGAGATAGAATCAAAAACACATTTAGCTGATTGATATTCTTCATCTTGTAAATTAATTAGAGTGTGTTCTGTTCAATAGTGAGCTAAGTGTGTGCAAACTGTATTTGATTCTAACCATTTTATAGTAAATCCTTCCGGTCGTTAGAAGAAGGGGTGACGTAGGAGAGTTTCTCCGAACATCCATAAACAAACTGTTGTGTTCTTTCATTTCTGTCATCTTTTCATTCTTCATCTTGAGCTTCAAACCCAAGTAAACAATTCCGCCTTGAATATGTTTCAAGTGTTTACAAAGGTTTGTGTAGAAAAGAAAGTGAATTAAATTCTTAACAAGATTTCTTTCAACCCGTTTTTCATAAGCCTTCATTAATAGCCAAACCCCATCTCTATCGATAAAGCCGATCCTATCAAAAATTGTAAGCACTTAATAAATTGATTCAATATATCTTGAAATATTGATAAACTCAATAAAGAATGTTCTTGAAACAATAAATATTCATATATACTCTAACATATATTTACTATACAATTTTCTAAAATCTATAAAAGGATGATGATAGCTAGTTTTACCTATCAAACCAGGTAGGAGATAATTCGATCATTTATGTTGATGTTGTTGTTACCGTTCATACGTGTGATATCAATATTTTTCAAATTTCTGTTATTCATGTACAATGGTAAAAGAGACAGAGTTACCGTTAGGAGATCCTGCCAATTTCTTGGAATCATGGGTATTGATTTCCTCCTTCGAGTTGAAGAAGAAGGGAAAAGATTGATCATGGTCCATGACATCCTCCTCCTCCAATGTCCCACATTCAGACCATATATGTTTTATATCATAATCATCTTCAATGTATTTTTCCAGCGTGGATCCTGCAATTATATCAAGGTCCATCATTTCCTTCTCCGTGTTGAAGAATGATTGATCAAGTGTCATGATCTCATCATCCTCCAATGTCCCAAATTTGGACCATATATGTTCGATATCAAAATCATCTTCAATATTTTTTTATTGTGTCGATCATGTCATAGAGTGAATGGTACTCGTCTTTTCTTCTAAAAATATTGATTCTTGGATGATAATTGGTTATTAATCAACTCTAGTCTTTCTGCAATTTGGTTTGAGAATATTTTTAAAGATATCTGATAAAACCCATCAAGTAGAGATCCAATTCCTTCTTTAAACAATTAAGAAGTCGATATTTGAACACGATCTGCAATAGTAACGAAAACCTTATTCTTCTTATTTGAAATCTCTTTTTTGTAGCGTTGGAGAATGAGATTCAGTTAATTTGAATTCTCAGATCATGTCTCTATTTTTTATCTTCTCCCAAACAGAGGAAACAAACATCAATATCGCACAAGGAGGAGAGCTCCATGATTTTCTTCTTGATGCTCATCATCTTCTTCAATTATTGTTTCTTCTGTCCACCCTTGATTGTATTATTTTTCCCACATTCTTTAAACATTGTAAGTAGAGAGAAAATAATTAGAAAAGACTTTCTTTCAATTACTTGTGATCAAAGTCAAAAAACGGAATAAATCAGATAATATAGGTTGTTAATTGTTACCGTTAAGTTATAAAAGATTTTGAAATTTGAATTGCATTTATTTAATGATATTTTGAAAAGGGCATATATATAGAAGATATAGTCCTTTAAATTGATTTGAGAGAAAGAAGATGATAAACGGGAATTACAAAACACTAGTAAAAAAAGGGGTTTTACCGAAAGAACAGTTCAATCCCTAGCCTCTCAATATTTTCATCGTTGGAAGAACTATCTAACAGAACAATATACAACTTGGATTATTGTGATCGAGATAGTGCTCATTCATACATCTTGAAAAATTGCCCGGAAGCAGAACCATATTACATGTATGATTTCGTATTGCGATATTAGTACAAATTATTAACATTAGATATGATTTTATATTAAATACATGTGCAACGAGTATGTGCAGGAATGTAATAACATGGAGTCCCGTGGAGAAATTCCCCCAACATATGGCAAGTCAAGCAAAACAAGTATTCTACGCCCCTAATATGACATCACGACCCGATTGAAAGATTGTGACAAAAATAAATCTACGTTTTACAAATATATAGTTAAGATTAGATTAATGTTTACCTTAAACTTCAATATGCTTGTACTAATATATTTGTGAACAGGTACCATGTCGCCAAGAAAACTCGTTAACAAATTTAGGGGGCTCATTTCACAGGTTGGCGACCTTACCACCCGGTCTTTAGGGAGTCGGGGGGAGCATTCAGGGGAACCGATAGTGGACCGTGTGTTATCTTCAGGGGAATGGGTGTTCAATCCGGTCCCAATAGCTTTTTCCCCACCAAAAGTACCCCAAACACAGAATGATGATCTTGAGGAGGAATTCATTGAGAGTACATATGCGGAGCAGCAAGAGAATCCGGAGACTGAGCAGTATGAGTGTGAGGATGAGCGTGAGGATGAGCAAGAGGATGAACGTGACCAGTCTACTCCGGACACTGCTGATACCGGTAAATGTTTCACTAATTATATTTATTGTTTATATTAATTTGACCATATATTATTAATTTGCTACGAGGAGACGTGGTCGTAACAAAAATATCGAGTTTTCGAGAAGGCCTCAGGGATCGAGGGTTCCACTTAGATTCGGAGATATACATGGGAGGCCAGATGGTGATGCTAGACGTTTGTGGTCTAGATATGTGGGGTCGATGGTGCGGGACCCCGCACTCATCTCGCATCGCTAGCTAAAATGAAAGGCCTTGAGTACCGATCAGCTAGATTTACTATGGCGTGTCATGACACAGTGAGAAATTGAATTTGTATTTAATTAACTATCAATTGAAGTTAACCTTTGTTGTTTTTTATACTTCGGGATCCATTCGAGAGCATAGATATCCCTCTAGACACGTACAGATAGACCGGGATATCACACGCCAAGCAAATATGGGACAGGTGGCGCTCCGATTTGAGTCGGGATTACGTGCGGATTCATAACGGAGATGAGACGGCTATACTTGCACGTCCTCCACCATGCTATGATCCCACAGATTGGGAGTTCCTCTGCAAAAACCACTATTTCACGGAGAATTTCAAGGTATGTACAATTTCATAATAAAAATATATATGTACCGACGACAGTTCTAACTATAATTTTATTTTAAATGTAGAAAAAAAGCTCAATCAGTATTGGAAACCGAAGACAAGTGAGGTTTCCCCACCATATGGGTAGTAAACTATTTTCACAAGTGAAACAAGAACTGGTATGTACATTATTCAATACAATTAAACTTACTATAAATAATGCAACTATATAATTAATACTAATGAACAATTTATTGAATAGGAGGTTGAACTCGGACGTCCACCGACTATTATAGAGAGGTTCAGAAACACTCAAACCCCGAGAGTCACCATAGACAACCCGACCCCAACGCTAGACCAACTGTCACAAGAGAAAATCGTAAATTAAAGTTTATTTGAAATTTTAATAGAACTATAGTTTATACAATGAAACTTTAAAATGTGCAGGCGGATATGGAGTAAATAATTAGTGAAACACCCGATATCTCCAACTTTGAGGTGACCAAGAAAGCCTTCGGGCCCCAACGACATGGGCAAGTGATGGGTATGGGGTCAGGCGTCCGGCCATCGCGCTTTCACGGTGATCGGTGGAGGAGCGAAAATTCTCAACGTGGAGGGTCGTCATTAAGAGAAGAGAACCAACAACTCTGGGCGCGGGTCAATAAACTGGAAGAGATAGTTCAAATTAATAACGAAAACCTGCAAAAACAGATTACAGAAATATTAGCAAGGTTATCGAATCAACCACCACAACCACCGCCGAGTTAGTACGTTTATTATGTAGCTTTTGGATAATGTTATCGTGTTTGGAACAAGTATGTTGGATTATGTTTTTGGATTAGTACACGCGTGTTTGTAACACGTGTTTGTAATACGTATTGGTTTTGAATTTTAGAAAATTTAATGATTTTTTTTTATTATTGTATTTCTTTGGTTTGACTGATAATTAAACAGGTTAATGTTATGTAAAAAACAAACAAAATATTCAAAATCTATAAAGAGAAAATACCGAAAGATATGCATATATCTTTCGGTAAAAGCAATAAAGAAAAACCGAAAGATAAGCATATATCTTTTGGTAAAAGCAATAAAGTAAAACTGAAAGATATGCATATATCTTTCGGTAAAAGCAATAAAGCAAAACCAAAAGATATGCATATATCTTTCGGTAAAAGCAATAAAGCAGAGCGAAAAGGAAGTAAAGAAAACCCGAAAGATATGCAACAATTTTTCGGCAAAGGAAGTAAAGCAGAGCCGAAAGATATGCATAAATCTTTCGGGAAAGGAAGTAAAGCATTTCCGAAAGATTTTCAATAAATCTTTCGGTAAACGTAGTAAAAGCATTTCCGAAAAATTTAACTAAAACTTTCGGAAAAGAATATACCGAAAGATATGAAAACTATCGGCTTAGGTCTCAACAGATACCGACAGTCTGACATGTTGTCGGGAGAAGACTTTTACCAGAGTTTATACTTTCGATAAAAGAGTTATTTTTACTAGGCGCCAACTTCAATCTTCTCGCTTTTTTTTCGAGTGGCTATCTTTGATTTTGTAATACTGATAAAATAAATAATTTTATTAATTTAATAAATAAATGTATTACCACGTGTAGAGATTAGGTCATTTTATCAAAATTAATTTTTTAATGGCCTCTATCGTTTAGTCTTATTTTTATTGATATTTAAAAAACATATATATATTTTTTATAAAATCATTTAAATATATTATTTTGGAAACTGAATTTTTATTTATTTTGGTTGTGATTATGTTTGATTTACAAATATTTTGTTAAAGTTGAATTTGAGTCAGAATTTAAACAACAAAATATTAATAAATTGTTATTTTTTTTTGTTAATGATGAATATTGGTCTAACTTGATGTTTTAATTTTGGTATTGAAGAACAACAATGGTTAAAGATTGATTGGATTTTATAATTAAATTAAAATTTATTCGGTTAGATTTTATGGTTAGATTAAATTAATTCAGTTAGATTTTGTAGATGATCTAGATTGATTGGATTTTGTTTTTAAATTAAAATTGATTCGGTTAAATTTTATAGTTAGATTAAAATTGATTCAGTTAGATTTTTAAGTGGATCGAGATTGATCTGATTTTATTTTTAAATTAAAATTGATATTTTTCGATACTTATCAAATTCTCTCATAAAAAAAACACGATGACACAGTATCAAGGTTGCGGTTTTCTTAATGTGGTCGCGATTGCCAATCTCTTAGGGTCACTTGTCAAATCAAGAACGTGCACACGAATGGCACAATCGACACAATCGGCATGAACGACACGATATCGACTCTAATAGATAATTCGTTCATTCATTTGAAAAACTTAATTGTATAAATTGGTTAATAATTTTTTTTATATTAATATTTTTAGTTTTTTTAAATAAAATAAATATTTTATTTTTTATAATATTTTTTCTAACTATATTTATAAAAATGATTATAAATATTGTTATATAAGTTTAGAAAATTGATAAGGTTGCCTTTTTATTTTGTTAACGACTTCTTCTTTCTTTTTTATAAAATATTTTTTTATTTAATTTTAGAATATAAGGTAAGTAGTTTACTTATTTAATTATTTTTATTTAATTATTCATGTTATTTTAAAATATTTTTTAACTATACTATTTTTTTTAATCTATTTTTATTTTTTTACTAAATTTATTTAAATTTTAATTGTTTTTTAATTATTTTATATTAAATTCATTTTTATTTTAAAATAATAATAATCTAAGTTTAATAACTATTAATTCATATTTTTAAGATAATTGAAATGGATGGAATGAATTCTTCATCTTAAATTTTGCATATAAAAAAAATGTAGAGCGGGACCTATATAAATATAGCACTTAATAAATTGATTCAATATATGTTGATAAACTCAATAAAGAATGTTCTTGAAATAATGAATATCCATATATACTCTAATATATATTTATTACACAATTTTTTAAAATCTATAATAGGATGATGATAGCTAGTTTCACCTGTTCAAACCAGTAGGCAGGGGATAATTCGACCATTTATGTTGATGTTGTTACCATTTGTACTTGTAGAATCAATATTTTCAAGTTTTTGTGGCTCATGTATAGTGGTAAAAGAGACGAGTTATCATTGGAAGATCCTGTCATGGGTATTGATTTCCTCCTCCGAGTTGAACAAGAAGGGAAATGATTGATCATGGCGCATGACCTCCTCCTCCAATGTCCCACATTCAGACCATATATGTTCCATATAATAATCAGCTTCAATGTATTTTTCCAGCGTGGATCCTGTAATGGCATCAAGGTTCATTATCTCCTCCTCCATGTTGAAGAATGAAAGGATCGGTGACACCAATAGAGATAGGGGTCTAGCTATTGATGACAACTTCGTACAAAAATGGTTTGATAGAAATGCAGTTAGAGATTTGTATCACTTTCTATTCTTCACAAACCCTTGCAAACTCTTGAACGATTCAAGTGCGGAAACGTTTGCTCAAGTTTGAAGCTAAGAACCGATGAAGGAGAAGATGACAAAATATAAATCACACAAAGAGATATTTATGGATGTTCGGAGAAAAACTCTCCTACGTCACTCCTTCTTCTAACTACCAGAAGGATTCACTATATTTTTCTTAGAAACAAATATAGTTGCAAGGCTAGCTCACTATTGAATAGAACAAACTCTATTCAACTTAGAGTATATTGAAGAATATCACTCAGTTAGACAATACTTTGATTCTATCTCTCTTGATGTATAAACACAGTAAAACAAGAAAGTAATTCGTGAGATTATAAGTTCAGTAGTTCGTTCGTGTATCAACTTGTGTGTTCGTGTATATGTATTCGTCCGTTGTCCTCGAGGGTCTTTAAATAGAGAACATGTACCAACGGTCGAATCTTCTAGAATGACACGTGGAAAGCACCCATTAGAAAACCTTCATAGTACCTAGGTGCAACAGACTCTGTGCATAAAGATCTTGGCCATACCAATCTGGTAGTGCACCGAATATTCTTCTAGGATTGTCCTGCAAGAAATAAGTAGTGAGAATAACATTTTCTTATGTGACATTAATTCAATGGATGTACCTAGCTGTCGTACTGATCTGCACGGAATAGGTGGAGCATGAGTAGCGTAAAACTAGTTAATCGTGGGTAGACGGATGCTAGCTGCAAGCAAGGCATTAGACGTGCTCAAATTAGACTAACAAGTCTAATGAAATTAGACGCCCCCGTCTAATAACAGGATCCATTAGACCACCGAGTCTAATGGAGTTAGACGACACATCTAACTACGTGTCCCTTCAGACTAATCTGAAGGAGTTAGACTACACGTCTAACATTCATCTCTTAGACTGTATGTCTAACTACGTCTGTTAGATTGCACGTCTAACTGTGTATCTGTTAGACTGCACGTCTAACTCCGTATATGTTAGACTGAACGTCTAACTACGTATCTATTAGATTGCACGTCTAACTACGTATCTGTTAGACTGCACGTCTAACTACGTATCCGTTAGACTGCACGTCTAACTACGTATCTGTTAGACTACACGTTTAACTACATATCCGTTAGACTGTACGTCTAACTACGTCTCTGTTAGACTGCACGTCTAACTACGTATTTGTTAGACTACACGTCTAACTACCTATCTGTTAGACTGCACGTCTAATTACGTATCTGTTAGACTGCACGTCTAACTACGTATCTGTTAGACTACACGTCTAACTACGTATATGTTAGACGACACGTCTAACTAAGTATCTGTTAGATTGCACGTCTAACTATATATCCATTAGACTGCACGTCTAACTATGTCTCTGTTAGACTACACATCTAACTATGTCTCTGTTAGACTGCACATCTAACTACGTCTCAGTTAGACTGCAAGTCTAACTACATATCTATTAGACTGCATGTCTAACTACGTATCTGTTAGACTGCACATCTAACTACGTATCTATTAGACTACATGTCTAACTACGTATCTATTAGACTGCACGTCTAACTACGTATTTGTTAGACTACACGTTTAACTACATGTGTCTAATAGTCAGTAAGTCAAAGTCTAATGAACCTCATTCAGACTTAAGTCTAACTTAGCACGTTTTGATGCACCTGCACAAAAACAATTAGACATCTTAGTTTCCTTCTTATTCAAGTTTTACACAAACTCATCATCAAAATTTCGTTAGTCAAAATGATTTGACCCTTAGTCAAAATAATTTGACTCAAAAAAGAATGATTGATCAAGTGTCATGATCTCTTAATCCTCCAATATCTCAAATTCAGACCATATATGTTCGATATCAAAATCATCTTCAATAATTTTTTCCTGTGTTGATCTTTCCATGGAGGGAAAGGTCCTCGTCTCTTCTTCCGAGTTTAACAAAGGTAAATATTGATTCTTGAATGATAATTGGTAGGTAATCAACTCTAGTCTTTCTACAATTTGGTTTGAGAATATTTTTAAAGATTTCTGAGACAACCCATCAAGTAGAGATCCATTTCTAGTTTTAGACAATTCAGAAGTCGATATTTGAACGCGATTTGTAGCAGTAGCTGATACCTTATTTTTCTTCTTTGAAATCTCTTTTTTTAGCATTAGAGGATAAGTTTCAGTTGATTTGGATTCTTAGGCCATGTCTCTATTATCTTATCTTCTCCCAAATAGAGGAAACAAACATCAATGTCGCACAAGTAGGAGAGATTCATACTTTTCTTCTTGATGTTCATCATCATCTTCGTCGATTGTTGTTCCTTCTTTCCATCATTGATCGTATTCTTTTTTTCAACTTGTTTCACCACTATAAATAGAGGGAAAAGAGTTAGAAAAGAATTTCTTTCAATTACTTGTGAACAAATTAAAAAAAATGAATAAACCAGGTATATTTATAAGTTGTTAGTTATTACCGTTGGGTTAGAAAAGATTTGAATTTTATTGTGATAAAGCAAAAAGTAAATAATTCAGGTAATGTTATTTTGAAAACGCGTGGAAAGAGGTAATATTTGTATTTCGTATACGCTTTGGGGTTACACATCTGATTTTGAAATTGAATATTGATTATTTTTTTATTTGCACGAATGTCGAGAAGATAACCTAAATCTCTAACAACGCCATCCCAAACCCAATACCTCCGCCGAACCTCTCAGCAAATATTCCAAATCTAATACCCTAGCTCAATTCCCAAAACAAAAGACTAATTTTCAACAGCTCAACGCTCGTTTTTGTTTAAGCTTTGGGCTATTAAGACAATTTGTTGGTCCTCTTCTGAATTCAAATTAATTTCAACAATATCTTCAACAAAAGAGACTCCGTTTACATTTTCTAGAAATCGTTTCATTTTAAATGGAACGTCATTATTAGAAAGAACATCATTTGATTCTAAAGCAGAATCATGAATTGCATTAAAGTCGACACTGGAATCCTCATCAACAACATCCAACTCAGAAAATAAAGGAGAAGGAGAATTAACTAGATTTTTAGCATAATTAAAAGAGAATAGAGGAAAAGAAGAAGAATCAACAGAAACAGAAGAAAGCTCTCGTTCGCGTGAACTTCTCGGATATGACCTCTTCAATTATGGTCTTCTTGGTGTTAATATCACAAAAGTGAAATTATTGTCTTCTCTTTTGCTTTCCTTTATTGAATCCTAAAATTACAAATACAAATCTTTTTCATTTTTTTGGGTTATGATTAAGAGAAAATAAATCAAATACATCTTGAACGTGTACATACAATGCAAGAAAAATAAAAGTTTTCATTCTATAAAAGAGAATCTCTCCAATTTTAACTATAGGAATCATACATTGTTTAAATTTTCACCAAAGGTCATACTTTTTTTATTGTTGAATTAATTTGTTGGTGAGTGTCATGTCATCTTTTAAAACCTCAGGAGAAAAGTTAAATTCATACTAAACCATAAATTAACTTGTTTTATTTGGATGAAAAATAACAAATCAAACAAAACTGATGCACTTGATTCAATAAAAAAATAAATGATTCTTAGTAATATGGGCTTTACAGATCTTAATCCTATAACAAATATGTGATAGAGTAGAAATTACTAAATTAGACATTATATTTAAATAAAAACACATGCTCATCATAAATGAAAAAAAAATCTATAAATTTTGACTAATCAAGTATTATATGTGTTAATGTTCAATTTTCAAGAAAACATAGTTTTGAAGTATAAGGTCACTACAATTGCTTATATTCAAATGATGAGTCCACATGTGAGAAAACAAACAAACTTTGATCACAAAAATAAATGACTAGAAATGAAATTTTATTTTGTATCTTCATACTAGAATATTATCATGTCTCATTTTGATCCATATATTTTTAGACGAAATCAAACTTATTTTAAATATGTATAATGATATAGAGTCGATATTTACTATTAATGAGGCCGAATGAATTGACATTGTATAATTCACCTAAAAAATATGAGTAACGAACACTAAAGGTGATATTATTTCTTATATAAACTAAAATTTTTGATAAAGTCTAAACTGAGAGGTTTGTTCATATATATATATAGTGTGCACTGAAAACTCAAATATATTTTTGAAAGGAGAGAATTTCAAAATTTTGGATAAATCAGATAATAAGATCATGAGAACTAAGGGGTTATTAATTCAGTTTAATCAAAAATTATTTTACCATGGTGCAAGTTTAAATCTGGATGTAACCTGAATTATATACCCAATGCAAATAATGATTTTGGATGCTACTCTCTATGTTTCATAAATGGAAGTGAAACAAGGATGGTCTATACCAGTGACTTTTGTTTCTTGGAATCAATGCTTCAAGCTAAACAATTGGAAGAAGGGATGAATCTTGATGGCAAACCTTCAGAATTGGAGCAGATTTGGGTAAATTTTCGTAATATACCTCCTCATCTATGTAATGGTAGAGCTCTTAGATATTTTGTTAGTATACTAGGAAACCTTCATTTGGGGGAGTCAAGGACGTAGAGACATGAAGGTGAAATGGCTGGATGTTTGTAAGTCGGAGGAAGGAGGTATTGGAATTAAGAATTATATTTATTGGAACAAAATTCTCACGTATATGCATTTTTGGGCATTGAAAAAGTGACAAGATTCACTTTGGATTCGATGGTGCGTTCAAGATTCATAAGGAAGGAGAACAACATTTGGACGTGCAAAATTAATATGGAAATGGCGTAGTCTCTAAAAAAGATTTTGAAACTCAAAGATAGTGCTAGTAAGGTGCTCAAACTTCATATTAGAAATGAGTAATTTATTAAGATGCAACATTTTAAGACGTGAAAAATTAAGTTCCTCTTGCATTGTCAGGATCCAATCTAGATCAAGCAATGCATTGTTAATCTTCTTAGGTTCAATCTGTGAGATGAAAGCAAAATTTGCATATTCTTCTAAAAGTTGATGTCTAGTCCTAATAGGCGTAGAGGGGTCACATATTATTAGCTCTAGAGGACAATTTCTGTTCCATTTGAAGTTTGGTTCCGAAACACTTTCTGACCGACCGGTTATTTGGTCAAGATTTGATTGATCGGTTAATTGATCAACATCTGACCGACCGATATGCTCATTGTTAGACAGACTATTATCCGTCTGTTGAGTTGTGGTCTGATTTTGTTGAGCTTCAACATTTCAATCGCTTGATCAGGAGCAATGTTCTAGTTGACCACTATAACTTCATCATCGCTATCAGATTGGAGATTGACATCCTCCATTCTCTTAGACAAGTCAATGGATATAGGGGTATTACTTTCAACAGATTCATCAAACATAACATGGGGTGATTCTTCAATAGTTAGAGTTTGTTTATTGTGTACTCTATATGTTTTACTCACAGAAGAATACCCTAACATAATTTCTACATCAGATTTGGCTTCAAAAGCCTTCTGATCCTTGTTGGATGATTTTTGATCTTCCTTATTCTTTTGATCGACTGACTTTCTATCATCTCTTATTGTCTTTCGACATTCTGACTTGTAGTGACCAAAAGCATCACAGTTGAAATAACATACTTAGCCTTGTAATCGTTGTTATTGTTGTAGGATGAGTGTGGCTGGCTCTTCTTCATGAATCATTCAAATTTCTTTGCGAGCATAGCCATTGCATCTTCGCTGAACTATTCAACTGACTTGATAGGTATAGGGGTTATTAGTTCCATAGAGGACACCAGATCTAGAGCTCTGGTCACATTTGAAGTTGAAGGCTCATCTTCATTTCTTGAGTTCATCTCGAACTCATAAGCTTTCAGATCTTCAAATATAAAGTGCAACTGCATCTTATGAAGACTTCTGGATTCCCTCATCACCATTGTCTTGACATCCCAAGAGCAAGGAAGAGCTCTTAGCGCTTTGACGATTGTCTCCTTTTTGTCGTAAGTTTTTCCCAGAAGGGAAAGTTCATTCACAATACTTGTGAAGCGATCACCGAATTCTTTTATGGTTTCTCCTGGGCGCATCTTGACGTTGTTAAATTCTGAGTGGCCACAATGATTTAGTTTTCCTTGGTTCGCTCGTTGACTTCGTTAAGCTGAATGATTTTTTCCCATACTTCCTTGGAATTAGTGCATGCTCTGATTTTTGCGAACGTGTTTTTATCCAGAGTGTTATAGATAGCATTCTTGGCCAGATTGTCAAGATTGTTCTTCCTCTTATCATCATTTATCCACTCATTTTTTCCTTGTCAATCTTTATTGGACCATCAGAGATAATATACATCATGTCATTGTCTAGTGAAGCTAAGTACACTTGTATGCGTAACTTCTAGTCAATTAAGTCTTCACTTTCGAACATTGGGGCCTTGTTAACGATAGACATGCTGATATTTGATTGCTTGAGAGTAGAGACACCTTGCTCTGATACCACTTGATGGGATCGGGATCGCCGAAGGAGACGGGGTCTCGCAACGTTGAACACTTACATACACACCGTTCAATAATAACCCTATTAGAGTTTGATTATCTTGTTTCTACTCTACACAAGCTGTCACAAACTCTTGACAAAATCAAGTGAGGAACTGTTTGTTTGGTCTTGAAGCAACAAATGATCAATAGGAATGATGAGATAATGAAGAACACGCAATTCAAGACACAGAGTTTATGGATGTTTGGAGTATATTTACCCCTTCTTCTCAAACCTTTGAGAAGGATATTCACTAGAATATTCAGTCTGTTTACAACACGTATACAAACTCAGTCAAATAACCATGGCTTATTTACTGCCTGTTTTCAATCTTCCAATACACTCACTATGTTGAACATAAACAAATTTTATAAACTTACAATGCTCGCCACTCACACATAATAGCTAGTATTGTAATACAAATTTAGAACTCTAACACACTTGGAGAACTTGTGTAACTTTTAGAGCTTGAAAGATTTGTTGACAAAAAATTGTTCTCAAGAGTCAGTTGTTCGAAGATAAAGAGGTGAAAAGGTAAAAGGTGTTAAAGAAGATTGACTTATGTATTCTTAAGTAGGCAAAAGTATCAACGGATACATTTGCTGCTCAACGGTTATATCTGCTTCATAAGACCACTATCTTGATTTTGATTAGTTGAAGTCTAGGATAGTACATTAGATGGGATATTCTTTGATCTTGTCTGTACTTGGATAATAATAAGCCAAATTCTTATTAATGCGATTTCAACCTTCAATGAATGTATTTATCAGACTGTTTGACATGTGTCTGATAATGGTTCTGTTTCTACAGGAAGATTTTCATCAGGTTTTACACTTACATGGAAATGCTCATCTAGGAAGTATAAAGATGATGTCTGACTTTTCCAGAAATGTCCATATATATATTCTCTAGGTTGATTGAGTATGGGAATTGTAAAAAGCCAGACGCGCCTCATAGAATGCCGAAATGCAAAGTGTCGGAATGTAGAATGTCGGATGTGCTTGCAGAAAGCCGATCTGCAAAATACCGGAAGTACCTTTACAAAAAGACGATCTTCAAAATATTGATATGTCTAGAATGCCGATTACGCTTCATTTCATAAAATCGATATGTTTAAAATTCCGGTTACGTGCTTTTGCAAAAATACCGATTTGTAGAAAGCCGATATGTTTAGAATGTCAGTTACGTACTTTTGCAAAATACCGATTTACAGAAAGACGATATGTTTAGAATGTCGGTTACGTGCTTTTGCAAAATACTGATTTGTAGAAAGCCGATATGTACAATATGTCGGTTACGTGCTTTTACAAAATACCAATTTGCAGAAAGAAGATACCGCCTTTTGAAATAAAATCGATATTTAAAGTGTCGATTCCGCCTTTTGAGATAAAACTGATATTTAAAGTGTTGATTCTTCCTTTTGAGATAAAACTGATATCTAAAGTGTTGATCTTCTTAAATAACCGATTTTACAAATTGCCGACTTCGTTTTAAGACTATCGAAATGATAAAGTACCGATTTTCACAAAATGTCGATTTCAATATTGGAAATCTTTAATTTAATCCGGCATAAAATTCACACAGTTATCACAGTTATGTTTTTTATTTAATAGTTAATTAATACTAATATTTAATTAACTATTTTTATTTAACAATTTCTCCATTTTTCATTATTTAGAATAAATATTCAAAACCAAGTCAATTTAAAATCGTTGGCTAATTATTCTAGGTTAATTAGCTAATTTGATCTAACAATTCTGTTATTCATTGTTGTCATCTGTTGTCTTTAAAAATAAAGTCTAGGGTTCGTCTAACATTATTCAAATAACTCATCTCGGTTTATTCCCTTTTAGGATTTTTAATGAAATGACGCTAAGTCGTTTTCCGGAAAAAAAAGTAATTCATCGTCAAATTATACCTAATCAATTTATAAAAAGTAACTTATATGATTTCAACACCAGAATGCAACATTTCATTACGATTCAACTAAATCATCATCATAGGTGATAGAATAATATATGTTATAGGTATAATTTTCTATATACATGTGATTATGTTTTAAATATTTCTGTTAAATTATTTAGACACTGTAGAACTTAAGTCCAAATATAAACAATTATTATTTTGATTATGAATAACTAATTTAAAATCATTAATGCCTAAGATTCCTACTATGTTATGTTTATCAGATTTTGATTAGATCATAATTTTAACTAATTAACTAATTTTTTCTTCAAATCAAATTAAATTTATTCTCATTAAAGTTTAACCGTCTTTTAAGTGTAAGTCATGTCTAGTCTGACAATTCAAATATATTATAGATTTTGTATTATAATATCATATTTTATATTTCCAATTTCTATAATATTATTTATATTTTAACTATATGACTATCAAACATCTTCCTTTCCTTCAACACCAATATTATTCTTCATTTTATTTTTTAGAGATGATTTTGAAGGCACACCACAAACACACAATATTTAAATATGGAGGAGACTAATGAGTAACAATTTGTCGTCGCCTTATTCTCCAACATCATTATCTAAAAAATAAAACAGAGCATGTGCGACGTTCTTTTAATATGAAATTAAAAAAAGTCATCTCAAAACGAAGGTGAATATTTTGCCCGTAGTAGGACTTAAAAAACAAAATACAGAAAAACAAATATAATATTTATAAGAGAAATTTGTGCTATTTTCAATACAAATTAACGATTTATAACATTTTAAATTATTTTAGATATTAAGATATAAATCAAATAAAATTAAATATATAAAGAGAAAATTTAAACAAGATATGTATAAGTGTAAGCATAAAAATTTGATCTACCCTAATTTATAAATAATATTATTAATTTATAATAATATTAAGATAATATTTTGAATTTATGAATTCAAAATAACCCAAAAAGAGAAACGGGGAAGAAGAGTTTCGATAGCCAAATCGAAGTTGAATTCGACGTCAAATAATCGACCTAGGTGAGTGTAAATACTCCCTATGTGTTAAGCTTCCAATCAATCAAACAATCATCAAATATTATAATTTCAAAGATCTTGAAAATTTTGGCGAACTGATTTTTGTAAAAATTTCTCCGACGATCAAACATTGATCTAGTATTTGGGAAAGCTTCCTACACATCATTGGAGTATTCTCCAATCGTTGGTAAGTTTCTAGACATGCTACAATTCAATTTGTGATTCAAAATTGGATTTTCCAAGTTTGATCGGGTTGATTATGTGATTTGAAACCAATCCCTAAATGATTTATAAGCATTATGACGGAAGAGATTCAATCAATTCAACCTAAATTGAAAATATCCAAATTTGATTTGAAAATCTGAAAATTATGAATTTTGTGTTATTGAGCTTTTATGCTTGAATTTTGATTCAAATAGTTTCCTAACATGTTTGTAAACATGTTAGGATGATTTCCAAATCATAATATCATCATCCTGATCATGATTGATTCAACTAAAATTTTGAAAAAAATGAATTTGAATATTAGTGTTAAAAATTGTTACAGAGCTTGATTGATGTTCTTTTTTTGGTTGTGTTCGACTATAATCAACATTTCAAAGTTGTTGAAACAAGAATAAGGCCATGAGGTGGTCTAATTCAAAATATCTCAAAATTATCCATAAATTCGGTTTTGAAAAATTGATCAATGTAAAGATCAATTAATCGGGATTAGGGTTAGGGGTTATGATTCTTACATTCATAGGAGTTGCTTGCAGCTTACCGGTCATGATTTCATGGTCAGTATCAAAAGTTATAAGATCTGCAATCTTCATACCAAATGAAGAACACACGGGTCCTCTTGGACCAAGGCAAATGATCGAGGTTCTTAGCCTGGGACCGAAAGGTCATAAAATGATATACGAATATTTTTGGGATATTTCCTAAACATATATTTTGGATAAGGCCCTGTTTGGATTTATTTTTAAATTCTAATACTTTATTTTATATTTTCAAATTTTGTTTAATCTGTTATCAACGCAATCACAGGTACGCCCTTCTAAATAATTTTGTATAATTATTTACGTAATCTAAACTCATCCTTATTTAGGACCCCCGAACTACTAATAAATAAATTGTTATAAATAAATCTTTAATAACAAACTTATATAAAAATAAATAAAATCGTCCTTTGACTGGCGCGAAGGACATAGCGCAAAAACCATTTCTCGAGCGTAATCAAATAACGAACCCCTTGTAGAAACATTGGTAAAAATATGTTTATACACATATATTTTACTGATTTTTCTAAAATCATTAGACGGCTCTATTTTAAAATTAATAATCCCTTAAATTAATTATGTTTAATTAATTTAAATCAGATTTTAAGTTAAATTATCATTTGTTACAATCAAATACTTAAATTATTAAATTATTAAAATTTGAATAAAATTAATTATTTTTAAATAATTGGTTTTTAAAGCAGCCAGGTACCGTAAAAAATCTTTTAAAATAATATTTTATTTTAAAAAGATGTTTGGCATGGAAACCAATGTTCAAACGTATCGAACATCGAGCCACTTCGAAGCCCATACTCGTATTGCTACATGTCCACAAACACGTGCTAAGCCTACTAGTGCAGAATCTTCGAAGGTTATAATAAAATATATTTAAAACTTAATTAAATGTATATCTCACTAATTATCTTCTTGCCATTAAAAAAAATATTATATAACCTTTAATGTTATAATAAATTGTGTATAAGAGACCTATTAGTAGTTCAATTTTCAATAAAAAGTCATAAAATTGAAGTGCATGAATTTTATGAACAAATACAAATCAAATATTCAAGAATAAATTTTAACGAAGAATAACCTAATTATATTCATTAGTGACATATTTTTGTAATTTCCAAAATTATTTAAATAATCTTTTATAAAATTGTCAAAATTAATTATATTTATTGATTAAAATTACATTATAAAGAATACTTAATATCAGTTTTAAAAAATAAAGAGTATAATATCATAAAATTATTAAAAAATAGCTTTATTTAAAAAAAAATAAAAAAATGATCATTTATTTTATTAAAGAGATAATGATAAAATAAAATAGCATAATCTAAAATAAGATTGTATGAATATATATTTATCATAAAAAAATGATAATATTTATATATATTACTTTTCAACCATAGTCAAGTAATAATTATTTTCATAATCTAAATTGACATTAAGGGAATATATCATCATAAAAAAAGAATTTTTTATGTTAATACATATCAACAACTTATAAGGTAAAAATTTATAAAGTAATAAATTTAATACATTAAATAAAAAAATAAAAATATATATTAAATTAAATCTTATATAATATGAAAAATAGTATTAAAAATTCAGTTATACAGTAGTCTCATGAAATAAATTTCACATTATATCAATATTTATTTTTAATTTTCATCTAATTTATAAAAAGTATTAAACAATAATTATTAATTTTCAACAAAATAAATTATCATTTATTTTAATGAAAATATAATAATAATAAAAACTAGCATAATCTAAATTAAGATTATGTGAATATATTATTACAAAAAAGTTATTTATGTTAGTAATACTTTTCAACCATATTCAACACATAAATTTAAAATTTTATTAAATAATAATATTTTCATAATCTAAATTGAGATTAGTTGAATATATTATCATAAATAAAGAAATATTTTTATGTTATTCCTTATACACAATATTCAAATGATAAGGTAAATATTTATAAAGTGATAAATTTAATATATTAAATAAAATAAAATAAAATATAAAAATATATACATTAGATGAAATCTTATATAATGTGGAAAATAAAAAATAAATATTAAAATATTCATATATATATATATATATATATATATATATATATATATTATTTAATAGTGGTACAATGTCATATTATATATAATATTTTTCAACCATATTCAATTAAATCATTAAAAAGAAAATGAGAATATGTATGATGTAATATTTTCAACCATATTCGACTTATAATATCAAAGTTTATAAAGTGATATTTTTTTGAAATTCTAAATTAAGATTAAGGTAATATTTTATCATAAAAATAAAATTTTTATGTTATTCCTTATCAACAATATTCAATTCACATTTATAAAGTAATAAATTTTATATAATAAAAAAATTAAAAATATATATAAATTAGATGAAATCTTATAAAAATTGTGGAAAATAAAATTTAAATATTTATATATTTATATACATATTATTAAATATTTTTACTACAATATAATTAGATTTATATATTTGTCAAAAGCAAAGATAAGGAAATAAACTTAATTATAGTTCTTTTTTAATTTTAAAAAATAATATTTTAACAGAATTACAATCACTTTTCATCTGTTATATATTTTTTTTAAACAATTGTGTAAATCTAGTTATAATAATCTCATAATAAATTTTTATATTTTATATAATATTCTTTCTCTTAATTATATAAGTATGTATAAAATAATATTATAAATTATATAAATAACTTGTTACTATACATATTTTCTTTTAATTTTTATTTTCACTTATTTTTATTATAAATAAAGATTTATATAACATATAATAAACTTTTTATTTATATGTATCTTTATTAACTCACTATTTTTAAGCTACATAAAATATAATTTATCTACTTATTTATTTATTTATATTTTTTATCATTAATATTAATATCTCTATATATAACAAATATAACATTTCCATTATTAATAATTAATATGTAATGATAAATAAAATACATTCTTTAATGTTAGTTGATATAAAATTATAAAAATAAGTATTAATTAAATTTATCTATCATATCCTTTGACGAGAAACTTAGTTAATATAGTGAATTACAAAAGTGTAAAAATGTTTATATATATATATATATATATATATTTACTCACTGTAATAGTTTATAAAATATTACAAGATAAATAACTTAAATATTGAGTTGAACTGTTTTTTAAACTTATTTTTTTTTTAACATTTTCTAGTATCACTCAAATCTAAATGTAAATATTTTAGGTATACAAATAAGTCCTACTTAGAACATAAAAAAAAGTATTTAATTATTATATTTATTAGTAAAATAATATACAAATAAGTTTGATTTATAATTTTCATTAATAATAAATTATTGATTGAAGTCTTTTTTTCAATCAGACAATTTATTTCATGGAGGGTAGCATCACCACTAGGCATGACCTTTAATTTAATTTTTATTACATTAAATAATTTAATATTAATATATGTATTTTATAATCAAATAAATTACTTGATAATATTAAATATTAGCCATGAGTTTGTATTAATGAATAATTATTATCTTGCTTAATTTTAATTAATTGTAACTAATCTAAATATATAAGTCTTACAAATAAAATAACATAATGTCCCTTACTTGTTTACTGATAAAATATAATAAATATAAAAATAATATTTATAATTATAAATAACATATGCAAAACACTGAATACTTATTTTAAACAAAATCAATGTCAATTTATTGCATCTACCAGTTTTGTTTAGGAAAGTCAAAATTTTCTAAGCGTTTATTGAAATGCCTTAGCATTAAAAAATGTTTGTATTAACTTTTATAATTTTCTTATAAAAAATGTATAATTATACTTGATATTTTAATGTTAAGAAATACATTTAAAATAGAAATAAAATGTAAAATATTATATTAAGAAATACATTTAAAGGCAAATTGACACACACACACACACACAAAAACTGTAAAATATTTTTTTAATCAAAAACAATACTATTTTAAATATTAAATTTTATATTAACCGAATATACACAAATATTTTTATAAAAAAATAATATTGGTAAGGTGACAATATTATTTTCTCCAAGGAAAAACATAAATAAATGCAAACCTGCATACTTAACAATATTGTACATAATGTTTGTGGTCTTCTAATCTAACTTTTCAACAAATTTAATTAAATTATAAATACAAATTAAATTATTCATAAGAAAATATAGTACTTTTACAATTAAGATTTTGCAAAACTATGTTAACAAATACATTCACAAGTATTTAAATGCAGATAAAAATACACAAGTTCAAGTTCATGATAAATAATTATTTTAACAAATAAAATGTTACTTTTAAATATTAAATTTGGATCAATAAATTATTCACAAATTATTTTATAAATAAATAATATTTAAATGGTAACAACGTTAATGTTAATTTTTTTCTTATATATTATATAATATAATATAACGGTAAGATATTACCGCATTATAATAAATTGTGATAATATTATTATATTTTATTATTATATTAATTTATTTGTAAATTTAATTATGTAAGATATTATTATGATAATATTAATAAATTTTTTTTATAAGTTTAATCTAATGTCTATATAACCTATTTACTTTAGAACACATAATTCAATATCATTTAATACAAAATTACTCTTTATTCTAATATATATATTTATAAAACGCAAGTGTTTTCAAACACGCAATATTACAATTGTAAATTAACTTCTTATCTTCTTTATAATAATTTTTTTCAACTATCTAACTTTATTATAATAAGAATGATTGCTTTACTAAATATTTAAAATATGTGTTAATACTTTATTTATATATATTGTTTTACCAAATATTTGAAATATGTGTTCTAAAAACTCTTTTAATAAAATAAACACTCAAAATTAGTTGATCCAAACTATTTTAATAGTATAAATGATGAAATAAACTATTACAATGTTTTATTGATTCTACATTTGAACTCCAATCCTTATAGTTAAGGCTAAACATCTCTATAATCAAGAATAAGCTCTATACAATTAGGGATATTCTCCATTACAAAAAGCATAGATCTGGGTAAACAAATATTATGATGACTATACAACACCTTTTGCACCATAACATTTGCAACTAAACTTAGACAAGTCTATCATGAAATCCAAGGGTTGCGAGGGAGGATACCAACATAATCATCGACAACCCTAGATAAATCTCCCATTCTTTAAGATCTCGATTAATAGACATTTCCCGTGCTTGTGCACTCATGACCACCTCCCCTGCAAACTCACATACAAAATGACCCGATTTGATCAAATCTAATGACCAGACACCTCAATTGTCCATCTCTCTCGATTTAAATACTTGAAACTGCTTGGTCAACCCATTCTGGGACGCACGGTTACAAGTCGGAGGACACATACAACCTTGCCCACACTCATATATAATTGGTTTACCTCTGATCAGAACTCCTCGGAAGTCGTATGGGAAATTGCCTTCATTATTCCAATAACACGAGCAGTTGTCAACACATCCACATCCAAAATCTTCATCGAGAGTGAGATTAACCGTACTAGGAAAAATGGTTGTGGAAATGTACTTTCCACAATCATGAGAGATTGGAAATAATCTTTCTTTACCCATAGAAATATCAAGGCTAAGAATGGATTGAGGTTAGTGAGAGAGGAGAAGGATAAATGCACCCGTTTTCTGTCACTCTATATAAATCATCATAGACATTTACTGATACACTTACATTGTATTTGTATACTCGTATCAATCTCCTCCTCCCTGGAGTAGAAATGGATTTCATCTTCTGGAGCTAGAGAAAAAAATATTGTTACACTAATTTTTTTTTAAATAGGAGATTCTCGCCTTACATCTTCCAACAATCAGAACTCCATTGATAATCACATATTCTTAATTCTCTGTATCATCTATGGTTTATGTGTGCTCTATTACAATTTATTTATAGATTTTCAAATGAATAAGCGGCGGCTAGCTATAAAATGTTGCTAGGTTAAATTCCGGGCATTTCTTATGGGCCCGGACCGCCCAGCCCAGTTTTGTTTAGAGCAATTAGGTAAGTGTAAATTACATTAAAGTCCCTGAATAAATTTAGACATTACAACTTTATCAATTACTTGTTATTGGATTAACATTTACCTCAAATTTATAATAAAATATAATATACAAATAAAAATACATTTCCTTTCTATCAAAAACTAACCAAGAACATTCATTTAAGTCATAATAATAACATTTATGAAGAATTATTACAAAATATATATATATATATATATATATATATATATATATATATATATATATATATATTATAGAGGATAAATATATAACACATTATAACCTATTAAAAAAATAGTTTAAAACTTAAAAATAATGTTTAATTTATTATGATTTAAGTATTATAATTTATTATTAAATTATATTAATTTTAATTTTGTAATATTTTAAAAATATATGAAGTTTGGGAGTGTTAGTATGTAATGATCTAAAATAGGATTCAACCTGTGATATTTTAAACATGTTTTAATACAAAATGATATGAACGAGATTTATTTAAGTTCAACGATAAAAATATTACCAAGATTGAAAGAAAAAACATTTAGAAAAAAGAACAACACAAAATAATTCACCAATGATCAAACAAAGAGAACAAATTTTAATAAGCACGAAAATCTTTATGCCTCATCATGTAAGTAGAGTCCCACAACTTATCCCATATGAGTTCATAAGGAGCATTTTTTGTAATTAAAGAGTAACCTTAAAATTATTTACATCTCGCTAATACAAAATATCAAACAAAGAATGATTCACCTATTTATGCCTCATCAAGTTCAACACTCTATCATGTGAAGTCAACTCTTCAATATTTAGTCTTCTCTTGTACATGATTCTCATTGCAAAACTATTAGACTCGCGTCAAACATATCATTAATGGTAGCATCTCTACATATAGAAATTGTGGTAAGGACCAGGTACGATAAAGAAAGAAAACTGACACTACACCACACATCATCCCAAAAACTAATCGAAGAGTCATCACCAACTAAAAATCTGCATTGTCCACGAAAAGACTTCCATATTATCAAGATGTCACTCCAAATACTACATCCCACTCTCCGGTTAATAGGTTTGATGAACCAGTCAGACCAATCCTGCTCATACTTACATCTGATCATAGTAGGCCACAAAGAGGTAGGCTCCGAGGAATATCTGTTACAACAATTCGATAAAAGAGCTTTACTAAATGATGTGAAATCTCGTATACTCAAGTCTCTTTGGTCCTTAAATTTGTTCACTTTAGCTCAGCTTACCAAATAACGAAATGATGACTCGGATGGCCCCCTAAAAAAACTTACAAATAACTCTTTCCATCTTTATAGGCACACTTTTAGGTATAAGAAATATAGACATCATGTAAGTAGGTATAAATGCTAGAGCACTTTTGATGAGAATCCCACATTTTGAAATCATCTTGCTCTTTTAAATTGATAACTTTCTTTCCATTTTAGTGATGATCGAATTCCAAGAAGTTTTGAAATGGGCTTTAGCACCTAAAGACATCTCAAGATAAGTAGATAGAAATGATCCCACCCTGATGCCCAAGATGCTCAAAAGTGTTATCTTCCTTCTATTGGATACATAATTTGAGAAACAAAGATCTCAGATTTAATGAGGTAACCTACAATTCAGAACAATCTCCAAACAACCAGAGAATATTTCGAAGATGCTTGAAATTTCTTTTAGTGGCATGAATCATACATAATGTATCGTCCTCAAAAAGTAAATGTGAAATGAAAAATGAAGACCTCCTCATCCCACAACCCACTCCTATAATGAAGCTAGCATGCTCGGCGAAAGCCAACATTCTTGAAAAATCTTCCATGACAAGGACTAATAGGAATGGGAAAGATGATCACCCTACCTGATTTCCCTCGAGCTTTTGAAAAACCTTTAGGGCTTCCATTCATAATTATAGAGAACTTAGTTGTCGATACGCATAATTTGATCTAATCTATCAAATTCTCTCCCATACCCATTACATCGAATAAACAATCTCAATTAGCATAATCATAAGCTTTTTCAATATCTAGTTTCACGAAGGCACACCTATCTCCCCTATTGTTGAATCAATACATTCATTTTAATAAAAGACGCATAAAAAAATTGACGACCTTTAATAAAATTCATTTGATTTGTCGAGATTACTGAATCAAGAACTTCGCGTAGCCTATTCTCCATTAGACACAATCTTATAGTGAAACAAGACTAATAAGTCAAAAACATTTCACATCAATTGTCTCAAGCGCTTTACGAATCATGCATATTAGCAAAGTGTTCTAACTCTTGTCAAATGATGAGAATTTAAAAATTGCTCGATCGCATCCATGATATAAATTTTGAGAAAAATAACATTTTTAAAAAAAATACTAGAGTAAATACATCACTTCTCGGGGCCTTATCACTCCCACAGCCCATCACCGCTGCATCCACTTCTTTTTCCATGAAACGAGCTTCCAATGCGTTCTTTTGCTCCACGCTAATAGCAAAAAAATTCACACCATCCAACTTCGGTCTAAGCCTATGTCGTTCCTTGAATAAATCTTTATAGAATTGCACAATAATATTTGAAATCGCATGCTCACAATCTTGGGCAACACCCTTCACCGAAATTGAGTTAATTGCATTATTCCTAGCCTACGCTGTTAGGATCGATGTTGACAATAGAGACTAGGGTCTGACTATTATAAACAGCTTACTAACTTCAGTTCAATTTTAACTCTATTAGAAGTTAAAATTTGTTTCTATTCTTCACAAATCTTCACAAACTCTTGAATGTAGAATCGTTTGTTGGATTTGAAGTTTCAGACAAATGAATGTAAGTAAAAGAAAGTAAAGAACACATGGAGTTTTATGGATGTTCGTAGATAAAACTCTTATGTTACCCCTTCTTCCACAACTGGAAGGATATTCACTAAAAGGATTTGATCGGTATAGAACACACTACACAGACCCAGTCAGAAACCAAAAGACTTAACAACCGCCTGCTTATGAACTTTTAGCTAACTCTTTGTTGAATAGAACACCCTCTGTTCAATTTACAACACTAAGATTTCACACAGAAAAGATAATATATGAATTATAGAGTAATCACACAGTGAGACAGTGAGTAATTTGTGCTTGAGCTGGAGAGATTAGACAATCAAAGAGAGAGATTAAGCAACAATATATAAAAAGCAAGATTCACTCAGTTATCAAGTTGTTGAGTTCTAGTATTTTGTCCGTTATCCTTGGCTTTTATTTATAATTGAAGTACATCAACGGTCGAATATTCTTTGTAGACACGTTTCCTCATTTTGTTGGACGACCGCTAATACTACGAGAGTACAACATACTCTGAGCATTGGGATCGTGGCCGTACTAGACATGTAGTGCACCGATTATCTTCTAATATTGTCTTGTAGTAGAGAGATACAATCGTGGGCAATTTGATTGATAAACGCGTACGTGGTATTTGTTGGGATCAACTAGCTTGTTAGACTATTGAAAATGGTAACTTCAGATGAGCTGAATACGTAGTTAGACAGATGCTTCCTTTAGACGACTGCTAAAGCAAATCATTAGACTTTCTTCTTCAGACCGCGTCTAATGGAGTTATACCTCGTCTAACTACGGTCTAAAGGAGTTAGACCTCGTCTAACTATGCTTTCCTATAGACCTCGTCTAAATACACTTTCCTTTAGACCACGTCTAAAGGAATTAGACGTTGTCTAACTACGCTTCCCTTTAGACCGCATTTAAAGGAGTTAAATCGTGTCTAACTGCGCTTCCCTTTAGACCACATCTAAATGAGTCAGACCTCGTCAAACTACGATTTTCTTTAGACCACGTCTAAAGAAGTTAGACCTCATCTAACTGCGCTTCACTTTAGACCACGTCTAAAGAAGTTAGACCTCGTCTAACTACGCTTTTCTTTAGACCACGTCTAAAGGAGTTAGACCTCGTCTAACTACATTTACCTTTAGACCACGTCTAAAGAAGTTAGACCTCGTCTAATTACGCTTTCCTTTAGACCACGTCTAAAGGAGTTAGACCTCGTCTAACTGTGTTTCACTTTAGACCACGTATAAAGGAGTTAGACTTCGTCTAACTGCTCTTTCCTTTAGACCACGTCTAAAGGAGTTAGACCTCGTCTAACTACGTTTTCCTTTAGACCACGTCTAAAGGAGTTAGACGACATCTACTTGCGTACTCTAGACTCCGCCTGTAGCAGCAAAACATCTATTAGCGCCTGCTTCAGACCACGTCTAAAGTAGCATAATTCTTTAAATTTGTGCCTGCACAAAAAAAATAGCCTATCTTAGTTTTGTTCGATTGAAACAATAAATAGAGTTTTTCAGCTTTGCCTGTGCACAACTAAGTTTTATTTTAACTAATCCGCACATCATCAAAATACAGTTAGTCCATAACTTGAACAATGTTTATTTAAATAAACTTATTTCTTAAGTTCATTTTAATTGACTCAACATGTGCCTTCAAGACACTTGAAACAATTTATCCCCAACTCTCATCCAAGTAGCCTGCTACGTTGTCTAACCCCGATATCTTCTTCTTTACATAGCTCAAAAAGATTAATAACTAACAAACCTAACAATAGGTCACAACTCTACGCTCCAATATAATAAGTCGATTATCCTAACAACTCCATAGAAGTACCTTTTGATAAATATTAACCTCTCCGAAATTTCGACTCACTAACCAAAAACATGTCAATGCGAGACTTGACAACTCACAATTTTTATTGTTTTTTATTCTGAACGTGTAACATCCTCCTTCAAGTGTCGATCCACAAGTTTTGAATTCTATATATATAATTAAAATTTAAAATGTTATATACATTTTTGTAATTTATTTATATATAATTAAAATAATAATAAAAATAATAATTAAAAAGAGAGAGAAAATCTCTCACTACATATTATTATTTTTATTATATATATAATTAAATTAATTAATAAATAATTTTTGGTGAAATTTGAACTAATAATCGAACCACTATTTTATAAAAAAAAATGTTTAAAAACTATAAATAAAATATAATATTATTAAATAGGGTAAACCGCATGAGTTTACAGGGTGAACCGCATGAGTTCACAAGGTAAAGCACGATCCGTCAAAATCGTTAGGTGTTATTGGTGGAACATGGTAACTCTACATTTCTCCCATATGGAAGTGCTGCGAGTGGTAAGCCCAAGCTGTAATCCGTACATGAATTTATACGTATCTACCGATTAACTATTTGATTATAAACCATATCCCTTATAATCAACTCATAATTTATAAATAATGACTAT
This sequence comes from Impatiens glandulifera, assembly GCF_907164915.1. Classification (NCBI taxonomy): domain Eukaryota; kingdom Viridiplantae; phylum Streptophyta; class Magnoliopsida; order Ericales; family Balsaminaceae; genus Impatiens; species Impatiens glandulifera. Next base: position 27,585,442 of record NC_061865.1, read on the forward strand.
AATAGCCACACATTTCACACTAGTTTATTGCTCACTCATTTTATTCATTTGAAAACATTACAAAGTTGGTATCTCACCCAAAAACTCATTTTAGACAAAGTATCTTCGGTCTTGGCCAAAACCATGGACCGAGGCAAACCTATGTCAGGACCGAGGTAAATCTATGTCAAGACCGAGGAAAATCTGTGTTAGGGCCGAGGAAAATAGGTGTCAAGACCGAGTAAAATATGTGTCAAGACCGAGGAAAATCTGAGTTAGGACCGAGGAGGTCCGACCGATGATATTATTGCCTTACTCATAATTCAACCAACCCATACTTCTACAAAACCATACTTATGCCACGTCATTCAAACCCATACTTCAGCCACCCATACTTCTTCCACATCATGCCTATGTCACCCCATGTCATGACAAGTTCTTTATATATTTAAATATGCACCCCATATTATGACCAGCTGATGACAAGCCCTTTATAATAAACAATTATTTAACCCATGCTATGACAAACCCTTTCCTTTATCAACTTGTCCAGCCCATGCCTATGACAAATCCATGACCAACCCTTTTTATTAAACAACTATTTAACCCATGCTATGACAAGCTAATGAAAAACCCTTTTCATTATAAATATTATTTAACCTATGCTATGACAAGCTGATGACCAACACTTTTCATTATAATATTATCTAACCCATGCCTATGACAAGCTGATGACCAACACTTTTCATTATAATATTATCCAACCCATGCCAACGACAAGCTAATGACCAACACTTTTCATTATAATATTATTCAGCCCATGCTATGAACAACAAGTGATCAACCCTTTTTCCTCAACCGATCTTGGGATTCCTACATATATACTACACCAATTTATTCATTTTATCTCTTTTCTCTTCCTCTATACTAAGAAAACAGAAGGCATATTTTAGAAGCAAGATCATAACATCTTTAGTACGATCATACAACTTTAGCAAGATCATCTAAGGCAATCAATCTTTTCTCAACCCATCTTTAAAAACCCACGCCAGTTTATATAGTTCATATATCTTCTATGATCGGTTTCACAAAGTATATTCTGTTTCACAAAGTATATTCTGTTTTCCAAAAGCATAATCTGTTTTTCCAAACTATGATCTGTTTTCCCAAAGTATAATCTATTTTTTTAAGGTATGATATGTTTTTTATGGAAAACATAGTGAATAAAGATGTATATGATGATTATGGGAGGAAGGCTAGCCAACATGAGCTCTGGTAGTCCGATTCCAAAAATGATGGTTGCTTATTATGGGACTGATTTATGAACATGAGCTATCAGAATATCTACCCACACAAAATGTGTCTAACCAGGTTGTGGACTTTAGAGATAGACTCCGAAGAGTGCCCTGCAAATATGTGCTCAAAATGGATACCTCACCTTGAGCATCATCTCTCAAGGTCAAGGGTCAAATATGTGCTCGAAATGTTATTGTTTCATCACTATGGAATATTATTTTATAAACCATCATATCAATACAAGAAGTTTTTAAATGCATTTACTATACACTTTATAAATATTTTCTGGGTCTTTAGACTTACTATACTTGTGTGGTTTAGGTACACAATAATAGATTTATGGGACACAATGAAGGAAGGCTTGAAGTGGGGAAAGGTGATGGGTATGTGTGTGAGGGGAGGGACCAGGACTGAAAACATAGTACTTTTTTTGGGTCTAAGTACTTAAAGACCAAAGTTTTTGTAACAATGGACCATATCTTAAACAATTGTGTAGTAAAAGACCGTGTCTTGTTTTAAAAGACCGAATTTTTGTAGTACCACTTGAATATATAAATCTTTTCCGCATATGTTACTATTTTTCCGTTTATGAATGTTAATATTTTAAAACATCCCTCACTCGGTCTAAGTAATTTAGGAGTCAAAGGTGTTACAGTTGGTATCAGAGCAATGGTTCCGAACCTTTGTACTTTCACACACATGCACCTGCAGATGCACCTCCAAGGCCTTTGGGTATTTAATGGTTTTAAAATAATGTTTTTCAAGACATGAAATTGTTTTGCAAGATAGATTCTATCTCACAATTAATTTCCTCTTTCCATTGAGGCCCTTCTAATGAGGTAATTGCCTCATTATACGTTAAAGGTTCACTTTCCATCATGAAAGTAATAAAATCTGAACCAAATGATTTTTCGGTTCTAGCTCGTTTACTTCGTCTAAGTTTAACTTCAATTTCATTCTCCTTTTCTTGTTCATCTAGTTCAAGAAATCTTTTTGGAGAAGGTTGTTCTTCATTAGACTTATATGGAAGTACATGATCAAAGAACGATGCATTTCTCGATTCCATTATTGTATTCTTATGAATATTCAGAATGTCCAATTTAAACACAAGAAAACGATAAGCACTACTGTTATGTGCATATCCAATAAATATACAATCAACAGTTTTTGGTTCAACTTTTACCTTTTTAGGTAATGGTATGGCTACCTTAGCTAGACACCCCCACATTCGTAAGTATTAATATGATGATTTTCTTTCATGCCACAACTCATATGGACTCTTATCTAGCTACTTACGTGGAATCTTATTTAAAAGGTAATTAACCATCAAAATAACTTCTCCCCACATATTTTGTGGTAGACCAGAACTTAATAGAAGTGAATTCATCATTTCTTTTAATGTTCTATTTTTCCTCTCAGCCGTACTATTTTACTGAGGAGAATAAACTGCTGTCGTCTCATGGATTATATCATGTTGAGCACATAGCTCGGAAAAAGGTGATTCATATTCACCTTATCTATCACTTCTTAACACCTTGATCTTTTTACCAAGTTGGTTTTCAACCTCATTTTTATAGAGAGTGAATTTCTCTATGGCTTCATCTTTACTTTTAAGAATATACACATAACAATATTTTGTGTTATCATCAATAAAAGTAATGAAGTATTTTCCTCCACCACGTGTTGGTGTTCCTTTTAAATCACACACATCTGTATGAATTAAATCAAGTGGCCTATTACTTCTTTCAACGTTTCGAAAGGATGATCTCGTCAATTTCTCTTCAACACAAATTTCATACTTGTGTTTCTTATTTATTTCAAATGTAGGTATACTCTTCAATTTTATTAATCGATGCATCGAATCATAATTAATATGACATAGTCTACCATGCCATAAAATGGAAGACTCCAACAAATAAATAGAAGAGTTATTCTTTTCATTCATACTTGGCTTAACTGTCATTACATAGAGCTTAAAAAGCCCATCAGTAGCATAACCTCTACCTACAAACATTCTACCTTTGGATAAAATAATTTTATCCGACTCAATCACAATTCTAAAATCATGCTTACTTAGAAGAGATCAGGATATCAAATTTTTCCGAATTTTTGGAACATACAACACATTAGTCAAAGTTAAATCTTTCCCTGAAGACCACCTTAACACTACTTTTCCTTCACCTTGGATTTTAGAAGTGGCAGAATTCCACATGAACAACTTTTCACCATTCTTCACTTCTTTTAGGCTTAAAAATACTTCTTTGTTGGAGCAAACATGTCTTGTAGCTCCTGTGTCAACCCACCATTCTCGTGGATTAGACCCCACCAAGTTAACCTCAGATATCATCGCACATAGATCCATGTCCGATAATTCTTGAGTCAAGTTAGCCTCTCGAACTCTTCTCGGCTTCTTGCAATCGGAAGATCTATGTCCCATACCATTGCAATTGAAACACTTGCCCGTGAACTTCTTAGAAATTTCTCCTTTAGGATTAAGGTTTCGATTCTTGACAAAAGAATTTTGTTTCTTTTTGTCTTTACCATGCTCAACCACATTTGCTTTATCCACATGTTGACTAAAGTATTTCTTTGTGGCGCTTTTATTTTCCTCTTCAATGCGTAGACGAATCACCAATTCTTCTATGTTCATCTCCTTTCGCTTGTGCTTAAGGTAGTTCTTGAAATCGTTCCAAGATGGTGGCAACTTTTCAATAATAGACGCCATTTGGAAAGTTTCTCCCAAAATTCATGCCCTCGGCATGAATTTTATGCAAAATAACTTGGATCTCTTGAACTTGTTTAATGACCGGTCTTGAATCTACCATTTGTAGTCCAAAATTCGACCGACCATAAACTTTTTTCACCCGCATCTTCTGTTTTATACTTACGTTCAAGAGATTGCCATAGTTCTTTGGCCGTATTCTTTTCACATTACACATTGTACAATGAATCTGACAAACCATTCAACACATAATTTCTACATAAGAAATTTGAATGGTGCCAGGCATCAATGGTCGAAGCCGCTTGCACATCAACTTTCGGATGCACGTTTGCATCCGACGATGAAGCCACGTTTGGCCCATCGATTTTAAGAGTGGGAGGATCCTTCGTGAGGAATCGCGCAAGACTTAGGGTTGTGAGGTAGAAGAACATCTTTGCTGCCATTTCTTAAAGTTTGAGCCATCAAACTTTTATGGCTTATCCAGATGGTTAGCTGAAACCGACATCCTCATGTTAGAAGTAGGTGTTTCAGTAGTCATTTCTGAAACAAAACCAGAAACGTGTAAGAATCTGAGATAAGTAATATTTGACACTATTTTAAGATTGTTGGTAATCTTATCTCGTAAAAATTACACGTAAATAATATATGAATACAATAAAATGATAATAGAACAAATACAATATATTATGTAATGAGATGAAGAAATGTCTTCTCGTTTGCTCCGAGGCCTGTGAAATAACAATTCCCTTAAAACAGTTTCACCGTCTCCTGTTTATGCTGGAAAGTTTCGTCGGTTGCTACTTCCCAGGGTACAACGGAACCTGCAATGATTTAGCACTGAAAAATCACTACAACAGCAAACTAGACAAAAGTACCTAAATCACAATCACCAGGTTTTGCACAGAAATGGTCGAGTCAAGAAACTCGAAGAACACTCACAAGAACACTCACAAAAATACTCACAAGAACAAGGAAATACTTTTAGAATTCTAGAGTGAGAAGTGATAAGATCATGTGTGGAGAGGAATACAATGTGAAGGGATATTTATAGTTGAAAATTAAACTCATAATCAATTCTTTAATCCTACGGTCATTAATCCATCATCCATTCATCCAACGGTTATCGTTGCTTGCTTTTTCATCATCTTTGCAAGTTACATCCTACAATAAATATTTTGTAGTTACAATAGCAATTAACACCATTTGTTAATTGCCTCATTTAAGACATTTATGTTAATTGTAACAATTAACAAATTTAATTCACAATTAATTTAATGTGAATTTCATTTGGATGAAATTTCACCTTAATTCACATTTGAATTTCATGTGAATTTCATTTGGATTAACTTCACTTTAATTCACATTTGAATTTCATGTGAATTTCATTTGGATTAATTTCACTTTAATTCACATTTGAATTTCATGTGAATTTCATTTGGATTAATTTCACACTTAATTCACATTTGAATTTGGTGTGAATTTCATTGGCCCAAATATCATTTCCATTTAATTAATGGAATTAGTGTAATTCCAACAAATACTTGGCGGGCCGTCAAACCATCCAATCCGAAACTATTGGGTGGAGAAGATGCTGGGTCGCACCAACACAATTCCTAGCTGTATGCAGCTGGAGTCTTGCGTTGTTAATACACCATCATATGCAGTGCAGGCTGTCTTAGGAAGGTGCATTTATGGTTGGAGTAGATAGAGAAGTTAGTGGTCAGTGGTAAGTATTTCGAATTTCAAACCTTATTAGATCGTCCTAGAGTTGTGATTATTTCAGAATGTAAGATGAACAAAAGGAGATCGATCAAAGTGAATGAGAATCATTTGAAGTTGATCCATAAATCTATTTGATCATCATCAAGGAAAAAGGAGCAAATTGGTTCCAGTCCTAATAATGGAAAATTTTGGTCTGACAATAATTCACAAGGAAGGTACATTGTTTTATAGTTTGAGTTCAAAACAGTATTTATAATGCCGATTGCAAATTGTTTAATTTCATTGGTGGAGGATGGACTCCGTCGACTTGTTAATGGTCGATCGATCGTCACTGAGAAATTATATGTTAAGAGTGGAATTTATAATGTTGTGGATGTGAATAAGCAAGCGTATGAAACAAAGCATGTCACTAAGAGGTTTGAAATAGGTTCAACTTAGAATGGTATATGAATTTGTTTATTTGGAATGTCTACATTATTATGGAACTCTTATCTTCTCCATAGAGTAGGGGATGATCTTGGTGGGTTTATTGAGTGTGATGAAAATTATCAAAGCGGGCACGGTGAAGGATGGGTCCGAATTCTTGTGGCCCCTCTTGAGCCAAACATTAGATAACCTGAAGTCCTTCATGTGGATAACGAAACACATGATTGTAAGGTTATGGTTTGGCTAGAACGTTCTCATGAGGTTTTTGTTAAATCAATGTGATGTAACCTCTACCATATTGATTAGATATTATTATAAAATCTTGACAATCAATTTCATTATTCTCTTGTCTTTTATTTTAAATCAATTATGAGTGGAACGTTAGAATTCTCATATTGATTAGCAAGATTTTCAGTTATTTTCTAGCCTATATATTAAGACTTTGTAATTCAAGTCTAATCATCAAAATAATAAAAAATATCATTTTCTCTTAAAGTCTCTCTTCAAAATACTCTAACTTGGTATGAGATACTCCATGTTCTACCAATCCACAAAGCCTTCTACTAATTTATCCAATTTTCCAAATTTATTTCAATCCACCAAAATCTTCTACAATCTATCCAAATTCATGTCATAAACAAATATCAACCATCTAATTTTAAAGTTTAATGGCGAAGACAATGATTTCTGGTACGTAAAGATGATGACTATCTTTCGATCTCATAATCATTGAGAGATTGTGGAGAATGGAGTCAATGATCCAAAGGAAGAAAATCACCTCAATAAAGTTGACCTAAATCAACTAAAGTAGTCTCGACAAGCCGGCGTAAACGCTTTTTCAATCCTCCAAAGAACAGTCAGTAAACAATATTTCCCATAATCATGTGTACCGATACATCTAAAGAGGAATGAGAGATCTTGTAGAGTGAATTTCAAGGAGATATTAAAGTCAGAGAAATTAAGCTCCAATCACTACTCATGAATTTGAAAAATTCCAAAATGAAAGAGACAGAGATCCTTATGGAGTTCTCGACCAAAGTCTTTTATTTGATCAATTAGAGAATGATGCAAAAGATTCTCATATGCCTTCCCGAGAAATATGATCGCATCGTAGCTGTCATTGAAGAAACAAAGGATATGTCAACACTCATAGTCCAAGAAGTGATATCATCCTTAAAATCATTTGAGCAACGATTGTCTAGTCACTCCAAAAGTCAATAAATAGTGCATTCTAGTCAAAGATCATTACTAGCAATAATGAACGAGAGGATAACTCGAGTTCTAACCAGCCAAAAGGGGAAATATATTCAAGAGAACAAGGTGGAAGTTGCTCAAAAGGCAAGGGAAAACACAACACATCAAATTGCAATAACTGCAATAAGCCAAACCGTTCCAAGAAGGACTATTGGTACAAAGGCCAATCTAGATGCACCAAATGTTATTGATTTGGTCACCTCACCAAAGATTTCCGAAGTGGAAACACTCATCAAGGAAGTCAGGCTAAGGAAAATCAAACAGCCCTGGAGACACACAGAATATTTTATGTGTGTCACATAGCTAGTGACAAAGAGAGAGAAGAATTGTTACTAGATAGTGGATGCAACAACTATATGGCGCCGACCTCAGAAATCTTCTCTAAGCTCACCAAAACCGTCAATTCCCCTATTTAGTTCAGGAATGGAGAGCAAACGAAATAAAAAGGCTTGGAAGGAACTCCATCAAGACGGAGGAAGGACCAAGCTATATTAACAATGTACTGCGTGTGCCGAGCTTGAACTAAAATTTACTCAACCTCGGACAATTGGTGGAAAATGGGTATAAGCTTTGCTTCGATAAAAATGAGTGTATTATCTTTGATAGACATGATAAGTTAAAGGTGTTCACCAAGATAAAAATGGTCGATCGAAACTTTGCTCTCAACATCAATTATGAAAACTTAAAAGAATGTCAAGTTATTATCAGCCGAGATGGTCAAGTTGATGAAAATTCTTCGTTGAATTGGGAAGAATTTTTTTTTGAGAAAATTGACGTTCTAATTAGCACTAACAATGATGAACATATTTCATCAGTGCCAAGAACACCATATACTAGCTTAGATTAACTTAATGAAGAAATTCATAACTCAACTAATGCGACTTCTTCCCCTAGTTCAACTTCAAAGAGATACAAATCAATAAAAAAATATATATGCAACATGCAACTATTGTTCAATTGAGCCCAATTTTTTTGACAAAGTAATTAAAGAAGAATCATAAAGAAAAGAAATGGATGACAAAATCCACGTGATCATGAAGAATCAGACATGGCATTTCGTTGACAAGCCAATAAACAAGAAGTCATTAATGACAAATGGATCTACAAAGACAAGAATCATTTTATCCGACAAGTGATAGAAGAAAATGAAATTCAACTTGAATTCTGTCGATTTGAAGAATAGGTATCTGACATTCTCATAAAAGCACTTCCAAGTAGGGATGCAAATGAGTCAAGCAGCTCATGAGCTACTCGTGAGCCGCTCGGTCAAAGCTCGACTTGAACTTGACTTTAATCGAGTTCGAGCTGAGCTCGAGCCGACTCGTTTAATATTCGAGCCGAACTCGAGCTCATATAATGCTTGCTCGATGGTTTGTCGAGCTTTTTCGGGCCTGATAATATAATATATTTTTTGTTTATTTTTAATATTAAAATTTAAAACAATATTTTTTCTCTTTCCTCCTCTCTTTTCAAAGCCCATATAATAGGCCCAATCCATATTATTATATTATATTATCTAAAGTAAAACCCTAATTTCAATCTATATAACTCTTCATCTTTTTTTTCTTCTCTCTCTTCCATCTTCACAATTTCTTCTTCATCATCGTCATTTCATCTTCTTCAAGCATTTCATCTTTTTCTTATCTTCTTATTCTTTTCACCATTTCATCTTCTTTTTCTTTTTTCGTCCTTACTATTTCTTTCACTCATTAATAATATGTTGATTCCATTTTTTATATTATCTTTCATCTACAATATTTCTCTCATTTATTCACAAGGCTTACAAGTAATTAAAATCTATCTATTTTTATTTTTACTATAGATAACTTTGATTTCCTAATTTATGATGAGAAACTAATGCTTATAGGATGAATATAGAAAAAACACTAATATTATATATATATATATATATATATATATAAGCATACAATTATATTAGAGGTTGGATAAATATAGAAACATTATTATATATAATGATTTTCAATTTATATCAGATTTATATAAAATGATTTTCAATTGATATTATGGTTGGATTAATGATAGAAAAAATGCTTAAATAAAGATATAACAATTAGTATATAATATTATATATTATTGAAGGAGATAAAAATTGTTAATATATTATATACAATATTGAAATAAAAAATGTTAATATATTATATATAATAAAAATTTTAAAAATGTTAGTATATATTTTATATATTATATGAAGGGATAAAAAAATTATAGTATATATATTATATATAATATGTTGAAAGGAAAAATTAATGTATAAGATTAATAGTATATTATAATATATATATATATATATATATAATTAGTAGATTCTAGCTATAAATAAGTTTATAAATAATTTTTTTGGCAGTATCTACTCCTTAATATATAAGTTAAAATTTAGATATTTTTTAACATGTATTTTTATATTAATTATTTTTAAGCTTAAATATTTCATATTATTGACTGCAGTTAAGTACGTGTTATGCTTGAAGAACAGACTTAAAAAAGATTAATATATTGATTGTTCAAACAATTTATATTATTTTGTACTTTAATTTTGAAATTTATGTTTTAGAATTTTGATTAGTAATGATGGTTTGATGTTTTTAAAGTTTGGACATTGGACTATCATTTTTGAATTTTTGAATATTTATGATTGTTTAATATTTTATTTTGAAATATAATGTTTTAAATGTTGAATATGTATGAAAGTTCGATATTTTCATTTTGAAAATAAATTTTGGTTTGGGTTTGGGTTTGGGTTTGGATTTGGGTTTGAGTTTGGGTTTGGGTTTGGGTTTGGGTTTGGGTTTGGGTTTGGGTTTGGGTTTGGGTTTGGGTTTGGGTTTGGGTTTGGGTTTGGGTTTGGGTTTGGGTTTGGGTTTGGGTTTGGGTTTGAGTTTGAGTTTGAGTTTGAGTTCGAGCTCGAGTTCGAGCTCGAGCTTGAGTTTGAAAATTTAATTTTAGTTCAAACTTTTCGAGTCGAGCCGAGCTTGTAAGTTAATAGTCGAGCTCGAGTTCGAGCTCAAATTTATAAACTCGTTCGAGCTCGAGTTCGAGTCGAGCTAATAAATACTAAATCGAGTCGAGCTCGAGCTCAAGCTAGTTCGAGCTCGACTCGGCTCATTTGCAGCCCTGTTTCCAAGAGAGATGTTCCAACAACTCCGAGCTAAATCTAAAATCCGACAACACATTAAGGGGGAGTGTTAAAATTAATGTGGTGTAACCTCCACCATATTAATTAAATATTATTAGAAAATATTAATCAATCAATTTCATTATTCTCTTGTCTTTTATTTTAAATCAATTATGATTGAAACGTTAAAATCCTCATATTGATTAACAAGATTTTTCAGTTATTTTCTACCCTATATATTAAAGCTTTGTAATACAAGTTTAATCATTAAAATTATAATAAAATATCATTCTCTCTCAAATTCTCTCTTCAAAATATTCTAACAATTTTAATAATGATGAATATTAGTTATTGTTCTGATCCTAACAATGATATAAATATTGAACATTTATTAATAGTTCATCCTACGAGTCCGACAATATTAGAAGCATGTGTTAAGGAATTAGTGGTGAATCATTTCTATTTGGATCGAATTCGTTTGGCCAGGCTTGCTAATTTTGAATGGTTAACAGTTGTGGATGATAATAAGCGGTTATTGAGTCTTGATGCATTATATGTCGCTGATGTCACAATGTGTTTAAGCGAAGAGGTGGGTCATGAGGTTGGATCCGAGGTCATTTCATTGCTATATTCGACTCATTATTCTTATGTGTCTCTATATACAAGTAAGGGTTATGTCAATGTGTCCATTTGAAGTTTGGTTCCGAAACACTTTCTGACCGACCGGTTATTTGGTCAAGATTTAATTGATCGGTTAATTGATCAACATCTGACCGACCGATATGCTCATTGTTAGCCAAACTATTATCCGTCTGTTGAGTTGTGGTCTGATTTTGTTGAGCTTCAACATTTTCAGTCGCTTGATCAGGAGCAATGTTCTGGTTGACCACTATAACTTCATCATCGCTATCAGATTGGAGATTGACATCCTCCATTCTCTTAGACAAGTCAATGGATATAGGGGTATTACTTTCAACAGATTCATCAAACATAACATGGGATGATTCTTCAATAGTTAGAGTTTGTTTATTGTATACTTTATATTCTTTACTCACAGAAGAATACCCTAACATAATTTCTACATCATATTTGGCTTCAAAAGCGGTCAAATAATTTTTACCATTGTTATGAATATAGCATTTGCATCCAAAGATCCTAAAGTATTTAACATTTGGATCTTTACCATAATAAATTTCATATAAGGTGTTTTATTAAATCTTTACCATAATAACATTTAAAGTGTTTTATTAAATCTTTTATTTATCATTGAACTGTTCTGAGTATGACATGTTGTGCTGATAGCCTCTGCCCAAAGCTTTTGAGCTGCGCTAGAGTCAGCCATCATTGATCTGGCTGCCTCCTTCAAGGTTCTGTTTCTCCTTTCAGCCAAACCATTTTGTTGTAGAATTCTAGCACTATACAACTTGTGTCTAATTCTAGATTCCTCAAGGTAGAAAAGACAAAGTCCTGTTGGTGAACTCAGTACCCCTATCACTTCTAATTTTATTAACTTTTATTGATTTTTTCGTTTTGTACTCTTTTATGAATTTTAATCAAATTAGGAGTGGCTTGATCTTTTGATGGTAAGAAAATAACCCATGTAAGTCTGGAATAATCATCAATAATTACTAAGGTGTACTTCATTCCTCCTAAGCTTAATATCTTAATTGGGCCGAAAAGGTCCATATATAACAGCTCTAAACATCTTTCAGATTGAATATTTCCTTTAATTTTAAAAGTTGATTTAGTTTGTTTACCCATTTGACATGAAGAACATACTTTATCTTTTAAAAAAGTTAGTTTAGGGATGCCTTCAACTAATTCTTTAGAGTAAATAGTGTTAATAGTTTTAAAGTTTAGATAATTTAGTCTCTTATGCCAAAGCCATTTTTTTTTATCATGTTTAGATATCATGAAAATAGAGTTAGTTGGCTTATTTTTCCAGTTAATTTTGTGATATTACATATCCAATACCCTGTCAACAAAATACTTCCTTGTTGATCCTTGACTATGCATGATTGTCTATGAAATTCAACAATATATACTAGATCACACATTTGGCTAATGCTACGCAGATTGAATCACATATTTTCAACAAGTAGCATGTCATTTATGGTTAGATTACCATGGACAATCTTACCATTGCCCATAGTCTTACCCCTTGGAGTTGTCTCCGAATGTGACCGTTGATCCAGATTTCCTTACAATGTTGGTTATATGTTTTCTATTTTCGGTCATGTGCCTTGAACATTCATTGTCCAAATACCATTCTGATTCCTCCAAGTAGTTAACCTGTTTTCCCTCTTCTTCTTTGGCCATGAAGCATTTGACTTCATTATCGTGACTGTCGCTTGACTGTGAATCACTTTGAGCTCATTTGTCTTTGTTTTTCTATGCCACCATTGCCTTCTGATTCTTGTTGGATGATTTTTGATCTTCCTTATTCTTTTGATCGACTGGATTTCTATCATCTCTTTTTGGCTTTCGACATTCTGACTTGTAGTGACCAAAAACATCGTAGTTGAAACAACATACTTAGCCTTGTAATCGTTGTTATTGTTGTAGGATGAGTGTGGCTGGCTCTTCTTCATGAATCGTTCAAATTTCTGTTCCATTTGAAGTTTGGTTCCGAAACACTTTCTGACCGACCGGTTATTTGGTCAAGATTTGATTGATCGGTTAATTGATCAACATCTGACCGACCGATATGCTCATTGTTAGCCAGACTATTATCCGTCTGTTGAGTTGTGGTCTGATTTTGTTGAGCTTCAACATTTTCAGTCGCTTGATCAGGAGCAATGTTCTAGTTGACCACTATAACTTCATCATCGCTATCAGATTGGAGATTGATATCCTTCATTCTCTTAGACAAGTCAATGGATATAGGGGTATTACTTTCAACAGATTCATCAAACATAACATGGGATGATTCTTCAATAGTTAGAGTTTGTTTATTGTGTACTCTATATGTTTTACTCATACAAGAATACCCTAACATAATTTCTACATCAGATTTGGCTTCAAAAGCCTTCTGATCCTTGTTGGATGATTTTTGATCTTCCTTATTCTTTTGATCGACTGACTTTCTATCATCTCTTTTTGGCTTTCGACATTCTGACTTGTAGTGACCAAAAGCATCACAGTTGAAATAACATACTTAGCCTTGTAATCGTTGTTATTGTTGTAGGATGAGTGTGGCTGGCTCTTCTTCATGAATCATTCAAATTTCTTTGTGAGCATAGCCATTGCATCTTCGCTGAACTATTCAGTTGACTTGATAGGTATAGGGGTTATTAGTTTCATAGAGGACACCAGATCTAGAGCTCTGGTCACATTTGAAGTTGAAGGCTCATCTTCATTTCTTGAGTTCATCTCGAACTCATAAGCTTTCAGATCTTCAAATACAACGTGCAACTGCATCTTATGAAGACTTCTGGATTCCCTCATCACCATTGTCTTGACATCCCAAGAGCAAGGAAGAGCTCTTAGCGCTTTGACGATTGTCTCCTTTTTGTCGTAAGTTTTTCCCAGAAGGGAAAGTTCATTCACAATACTTGTGAAGCGATCACCGAATTCTTTTATGGTTTCTCCTGGGCGCATCTTGACGTTGTTAAATTCTGAGTGGCCACAATGATTTAGTTTTCCTTGGTTCGCTCGTTGTCTTCGTTAAGCTGAATGATTTTTTCCCATACTTCCTTGGCAGTAGTGCATGCTCTGATTTTTGCGAACCTGTTTTTATCTAGAGTGTTGTAGATAACATTCTTGGCCAGATTATCAAGATTGTTCTTCCTCTTATCATCAATTTTCCACTCATTTTGTTCCTTGTCAATCTTTATTGGACCATTAGAGATAATATACATCATGTCATTGTCTAGTGAATCTAAGTACACTTGTATCCGTAGCTTCTAGTCAATGAAGTCTTCACTTTCGAACATTGGGGCCTTGTTAACGATAGACATGCTTATATTTGATTGCTTGAGAGTAGAGACACCTTGCTCTGATACCACTTGATGGGATCGGGATCGTCGAAGGAGACGGGGGTCTCGCAACGTTGAACGCTTACATACACACTGTTCGATAATAACCCTATTAGAGTTTGATTATCTTGTTTCTACTCTACATAAGCTGTCACAAACTCTTGACAAAATCAAGTGAGGAACTGTTTGTTTGGTCTTGAAGCAACAAATGATCAATAGAAATGATGAGATAATGAAGAACACGCAATTCAAGACACGGATTTTATGGATGTTCGGAGTATAAACTCCTACGTCACCCCTTCTTCTCAAACCTTTGAGAAGGATATTCACTAGAATATTCAGTCTGTTTACAACACGTATACAAACTCAGTCAAATAACCATGGCTTATTTACTGCCTGTATTCAATCTTCCAATGCACTCACTCTGTTGAACAAAAACGAATTTTGTCAACTTACAATTCTCACCACTCACACATAATAGCTAGTATTGTAATACAAATTTAGAACTCTAACACACTTGGAGAACTTGTGTAACTTTTAGAGCTTGAAAGATTTGATGACAAAGAATTGTTCTCAAGAGTCAGTTGTTCGAAGATAAAGAGGTGAAAAGGTAAAAGGTGTTAATGAAGATTGACTTATGTCTTCTTAAGTAGGCAAAAGTATAAATGGATACATTTACTGCTCAACAGTTATATCTGCTTCATAAGACCACTATCTTGATTTTGATTAGTTGAAGTTTAGGATAGTACATCAGATGGGATATTCTTTGATCTTGTCTGTACTTGGATAATAATAAGCCAAATTCTTATTAATGCGATTTCAACCTTCAATGAATGTATATATCAGACTGTTTGACATGTGTCTGATAATGGTTCTGTTTCTACAGGAAGATTTTAATCAGTCTTTACACTTAAATGGAAATGCTCATCTGGGAAGTATAAAGTTGACGTCTGACTTTTCCGGAAATGTCCATATATATATATTCTCTAGGTTGATTAAGTATGGGAATTGTAAAAAGCCAGACGCGCCTCATAGAATGCCGAAATGTAAAGTGTCGAAATGTAGAATGCCAGATGTGCTTGCAGAAAGCCGATCTGCAAAATACCGGAAGCACCTTTACAAAAAGACGATCTTCAAAATATTGATATGTCTAGAATGCCGATTATGCTTCATTTCATAAAATCGATATGTTTAAAATGTCGGTTACGTGCTTTTGCAAAAATACCGATTTGTATATGTTTAGAATGTCGATTACGTACTTTTGCAAAATACCGATTTACAGAAAGCCGATATGTTTAGAATGTCGGTTACGTGCTTTTGCAAAATACTGATTTGTAGAAAGCCGATATGTACAAAATGACGGTTACATGCTTTTATAGAATACCAATTTGCAGAAAGCAGATACCGCCCTTTGAAATAAAATCGATATCTAAAGTATCGATTCCTCCTTTTGAGATAAAACTGTATTTAAAGTGTTGATTCCTCCTTTTGAGATAAAACTGATATCTAAAGTGTCAATCTTCTTAAATAACCGATTTTACAAATTGTCGGCTCCGTTTTGACAGACTACCGATCTTTGAAGACTATCGAAATGATAAAGTACTGATTTTCACAGAATTTCGATTTCAATATTGGGAATCTTTAATTTAATCCTTCATAAAATTCACACAGTTATCACAATTATGTTTTTTTATTTAATAGTTAATTAATACTAATATTTAATTAACTATTTTTATTTAACAATTTCTCCATTTTTCATTATTTAGAATAAATATTCAAAACCAAGTCAATTTAAAATCGTTGGCTAATTATTCTAGGTTAATTAGCTTATTTGATCTAACAATTCTGTTATTCATTGTTGTCATTTGTTGTCTTTAAAAATTAAGTCTAGGGTTCGTTTAACATTATTCAAATAACTCATCTCGGTTTATTCTCTTTTAGTATTTTTAATGAAATGACGCTAAGTCGTTTTCTGGAAAAAAAAGTAATTCATCGTCAAATTACACCTAATCAATTTATAAAAAATAACTTATATGATTTCAACACCAGAATGCAACATTTCATTACGATTCAACTAAATCATCATCATAGGTGATAGAATAATATATGTTATAGGTATAATTTTCTATATACATATAATTATGTTTTAAATATTTCTGTTAAATTATTTAGACACTGTAGAACTTAACTCCAAATATAAACAATTATTATTTTGATTATGAATAACTAATTTAAAATCATCAATGCCTAAGATTCCTACTATGTTATGTTTATTAGATTTTGATTTGATCATAATTTTAACTAATCAACTAATTTCTTCTCCAAATCAAATTAAATTCATTCTCACTAAAGTTTAACCGACTTTTAAGTGTAAGTCATGTTTAGTCTGACAATTCAAATATATTACAGATTTTGTATTATAATATCATATTTTATATTTCGTAATTTCTATCATATTATTTATATTTTAACTATATGACTATCAAACATCTTCCTTCCTTCAACACCAATATTATTCTTTATTTTATTTTTTAGAGATGATTTTGAAGGCACACCACAAACACACAATATTTAAATATGGAGGAGACGAATGAGTAACAACTTTGTCGTCGCCTTATTCTGCAACATCATTATCTAAAAAATGAAACAGAGCATGTGCGTCGTTCTTTTAATATGAAATTAAAAAAGTCATCTCAGAACGAATGTGAATATTTTGCCCGTAGTAGGACTTAAAAAACAAAATACGGAAAAACAAATATAATATTTATAAGAGAAATTTGTGCTATTTTCAATACAAATTAACGATTTTATAACATTTTAAATTATTTTAGATATTAAGATATAAATTCAAATAAAATTAAATATATAAAGAGAAAATTTAAACAAGATATGTATAAGTGTAAGCATAAAAATTTGATCTACCCTAATTTATAAATAATATTATTAATTTATAATAATATTTTGAATTTATGAATTCAAAATAACCCAAAAAGAGAAACGTGGAAGAGTTTCGATGGCCAAATCGAAGTTGAATTCGACGTCAAATAATCGACCTAGCTGAGTGTAAATACTCCCTATGTGTTCAGCTTCCAATCAATCAAACAATCATCAAATATTATAGCTTAAATCAAAGATCTTGAAAATTCTGGCGAACTGATTTTTGTAAAAATTTCTCTGACGATCAAACTTTGATCTAGGATTTGGGAAAGCTTCCTACACATCATTGGAGTGTTCTCCAATCGTTGGTAAGTTTCTAGACATGCTACATTTCAATTTGTGATTCAAAATTGGATTTTCCAAGTTTGATCGGGTTTATTATGTGATTTGAAACCAATCCCTAAATGATTTATAAGCATTATGACGGAAGAGATTCAATCAATTCAACCTAAATTGAAAATATCCAAATTTGATTTGAAAATCTGAAAATTATGAATTTTGTGTTATTGAGCTTTTATGATTGAATTTTGATTCAAATAGTTTCCTAACATATTTACAAACATGTTAGGAAGATTTTCAAATCGTAATATCAACTGAAATTTTGAAAAAAATGAATTTGAATATTAGTGTTAAAAATTATTACAGAGCTTGATTGATGTTCTTTTTTTTGGTTGTGTTCGACTATAATCAACATTTCAAAGTTGTTGAAACAAGAATAAGGCCATGAGATGACCCAATTCAAAATATCTCAAAATTTTCCCTAAAAACGTTTTTGAAAAATTGATCATTGTAAAGATCAATTAATCGGGATTAGGGTTAGGGGTTATGATTATTACATCCATAGGAGTTGCTTGTAGCTTACTAGTCATAATTTCATGGTCTGTATCAAAAGTTATAAGATCTGCAATCTTCATACCAAATGAAGAACACTCGGGTCCTCTTGGACCAAGGCAAAGGATCGAGGTTCTTAGCCTGGGACCGAAAGGTCATAAAATGATATACGAATATTTTTGGGATATTTCCCAAACATATATTTTAGATAAGGCCCCATTTGGATTTATTTTTAAATTATAATACTTTATTTGATATTTTTCAAATTTTGTTTAATCTGTTATCAACGCAATCGCAGGTACACCCATCTAAATAATTTTGTATAATTATTTACGTAATCTAAACTCATCCTTGTTTAGGACCCCCGAACTACTAATAAATAAATTGTTATATATAAATCTTTAATAACAGACTTATATAAAAATAAATAAAATCGTCTTTTGACTGGCGCGAAGGACATAGCGCAAAAACCATTTCTCGAGCGTAATCAAATAATGAACCCCTTGTAGAAACTTTGGTAAAAATATGTTTATACACATATATTTTACTGATTTTTCTAAAATCATTAGACGACTCTATTTTCAAATTAATAATCCCTTAAATTAATTATGTTTAATTAATTTAAATCATATTTTAAGTTAAATTATCATTTGTTACAATCAAATACTTAAATTATTAAAATTTGAATAAAATTAATTATTTTTAAATAATTGGTTTTTAAAGCAGTCAGGTACCGTCAAAAATCTTTTAAAATAATATTTTATTTTAAAAAGATGTTTGGCATGGAAACCAATGTTCAAATGTATTGAACATCGAGCCACTCCGGAGCCCATCCTCGTATTACTACATGTCCACAAACACGTGCTAAGCTATTAGTGCAGAATCTCCGAAAGTTACAATAAAATATATTTAAAACTTAATTAAATGTATATCTCACTAATTATCTTCTCGCCATTAAAAAAAATATATTATATAACCTTTAATGTTATAATAAATTGTGTATAAGAGACCTATTCGTAGTTCAATTTTCAATAAGAAGTCATAAAATTGAAGTGCATGAATTTTATGAACAAATACAAATCAAATATTCAAGAATAAATTTTAATGAAGAATAACCTAATTATATTCATTAGTAACATATTTTGTAATTTCCAAAATTATTTAAATAATCTTTTATAAAATTGTCAAAATAAAATATTAATTATATTTATTGATTAAAATTACATTATAAATAATACTTAATATCAGTTTTAAAAAATAAATAATATAATACCATAAAACTATTAAAAAATAGTTTTATTTAAAAAAAAAATGATCATTTGTTTTATTAAAGAGATAATGATAAAATAAAATAGCTTAATCTAAAATAAGATTGTATGAATATATATTTATCATAAAAAAATGATAATATTTATATATATTACTTTTCAACCATAGTCAAGTAATAATTATTTTCATAATCTAAATTGAGATGAAGGAAATTTATCATCGTAAAAAAACAAATTTTTATGTTAATACATATCAACAACTTATAAAGTAAAAATTTATAAAGTAATAAATTTAATACATTAAATAAAAAATAAAAAAATATATTAAATTAAATCTTATATAATATGAAAAATAATATTAAAAAATTGGTTATAGAGTATTCTCATGAAATAAATTTCACATTATATCAATATTTATTTTTAATTTTCATCTAATTTATAAAAAGTATTAAACAATAATTATTAATTTTCAACAAAATAAATTATCATTTATTTTAATGAAAATATAATAATAATAAAAACTAGCATAATTAAAATTAAAATTATGTGAATATATTATTACAAAAAAGTTATTTATGTTAGTAATACTTTTCAACCATATTCAATCGTATACATTTAAAATTTTATTAAATAATATTATTTTCATAATCTAAATTGAGATTAGTTGAATATATTATCATAAATAAAGAGATATTTTTATGTTATTCCTTATACACAATATTCAAATTATAAGGTAAATATTTATAAATTGATAAATTTAATATATTAAATAAAATAAAATATAAAAATATATACATTAGATGAAATCTTATATAATGTGGAAAATAAAAAATAAATATTAAAATATTCATATATATATATATATTATTATTATTATTATTATTTAATAGTGGTACAATGTCATATTATATATAATTATATATAATATTTTTCAACCATATTCAATTAAATCATTAAAAAGAAAAAGAGAATATGTATGATGTAATATTTTCAACCATATTCAATTTATAATATCAAAGTTTATAAAGTGATATTTTTTTGAAATTCTAAATTAAGATTAAGGTAATATTCTATCATAATTGTTTTTTTATGTTATTCCTTATCAACAATATTCAATTCACATTTATAAATTAATAAATTTTATATAATGAAAAAATTAAAAATATATATAAATTAGATGAAATCTTATAAAAATTGTGGAAAATAAAATTTAAATATTTAAATATTCATATATATATTATTAAATATTTTTACTACAATATAATTAGATTTATATATTTGTCAAAAGCAAAGATAAGGAAATAAACTTAATTATAGTTCTTTTTTAATTTTAAAAAATAATATTTTAACAGAATTACAATCACTTTTCATCTGTTATATGTTTTTTTAAGACAATTGTGTAAATCTAGTTATAATAATCTCATAATAAATTTTTATATTTTATATAATATTCTTTCTCTTAATTATATATGTATGTATAAAATAATATTATAAATTATATAAATAACTTGTTACTATACATATTTTCTTTTAATTTTTATTTTTCACTTATTTTTATTATAAATAAAGATTTATATAACATATAATAAACTTTTTATTTATATGTATCTTTATTAACTCACTATTTGTAAGCTACATAAAATATAATTTATCTACTTATTTATTTATTTATATTTTTTTATCATTAATATTAATATCTCTGTATATATAACAAATATAATATTTCCATTATTAATAATTAATATGTAATGATAAATAAAATACAATTCTTTAAGATTTTGCAAAACCATGTTAACAAATACATTCACAAGTATTTAAATACAGATAAAAATACACAAGTTCAAGTTCATGATAAATAATTATTTTAATAAATAAAATGTTACTTTTAAATATTAAATTTGGATCAATAAATTATTCACAAATTGTTATATAAATAAATAATATTTAGATGGTAACAAATTGTGATAATATTATTATATTATATTATTATATTAATTTACTTGTAAATTTAATTAGGTAAGATATTATTATGATAATATTAATATTATATTATATTAATTTTTTTATAAGTTTAATCTAATTTTTATTTAACCTACGTACTTTAGGACACATAATTCAATATCATTCAATACAATTACTCTTTATTCTAATATAATTCAATACAATTACTCTTTATTCTAATATATATATTTATAAAACGCAAGTGTTTTCAAACACGCAATATTACAATTGTAAATTAACTTCTTATCTTCTTTATAATAATTTTTTTCAACTATCTAACTTTATTATAATAAGAATGATTGCTTTACTAAATATTTGAAATATGTGTTAATACTTTATTTATATATATTGTTTTACCAAATATTTGAAATATGTGTTCTAAAAACTCTTTTAATAAAATAAACACTCAAAATTAGTTGATCCAAACTATTTTAATAGTATAAATGATGAAATAAACTATTACAATGTTTTATTGATTCTACATTTGAACTCCAATCTTTATAGTTAAGGCTAAACATCTCTATAATCAAGAATAAGCTCTATACAAGTAGGGATATTCTCCATTACAAAAAGCATAGATCTGGGTAAACAAATATTATGATGACTATACAACACCTTTTGCACCATAACATTTGCAACTAAACTTAGACTAGTCTATCATGAAATCCAAGGGTTGCGAGGGAGGATACCAACATAATCATCGACGACCCTAGATAAATCTCCCATTCTTTAAGATCTCGATTAATAGACATTTCCCGTGCTTGTGCACTCATGACCACCTCCCCTGCAAACTCACATACAAAATGACCCGATTTGATCAAATCTAATGACCAGACACCTCAATTGTCCATCTCTCTCGATTTAAATACTTGAAACTGCTTGGTCAACCCATTCTGGGACGCACGGTTACGGTTACAAGTCGGAGGACACATACAACCTTGCCCACACTCATATATAATTGGTTTACCTCTGATCAGAACTCCTCGGAAGTCGTATGGGAAATTGCCTTCATTATTCCAATAACACGAGCAGTTGTCAACACATCCACATCCAAAATCTTCATCGATAGTGAGATTAACCGTACTAGGAAAAATGGTTGAGGAAATGTACTTTCCACAATCATGAGAGATTGGAAATAATCTTTCTTTACCCATAGAAATATCAAGGCTAAGAATGGATTGAGGTTAGTGAGAGAGGAGAAGGATAAATGCACCCGTTTTCAGTCACTCTATATAAATCATCATAGACATTTACTGATACACTTACATTGTATTTTTTTAAATAGGAGATTCTCGCCTTACATCTTCCAACAATCAGAACTCCATTGATAATCACATATTCTTAATTCTCTGTATCATCTATGGTTTATGTGTGCTCTATTACAATTTATTTATAGATTTTCAAATGAATAAGCGGCGGCTAGCTATAAAATGTTGCTATGTTAAATTCCGGGCATTTCTTATGGGCCCGGACCGCCCAGCCCAGTTTTGTTTAGAGCAATTAGGTAAGTGTAAATTACATTAAAGTCCCTGAATAAATTTAGACATTACAACTTTATCAATTACTTGTTATTGGATTAACATTTACCTCAAATTTATAATAAAATATAATATACAAATAAAAATACATTTCCTTTCTATCAAAAACTAACCAAGAACATTCATTTAAGTCATAATAATAATATTTATGAAGAATTATTACAAAATATATATATATATATATATATATATATATATATATATATATTATAGAGGATAAATATATAACACATTATAACCTATTAAAAAAATAGTTTAAAACTTAAAAATAATGTTTAATTTATTATGATTTAGGTATTATAATTTATTATTAAATTATATTAATTTTAATTTTGTAATATTTAAAAAATATATGAAGTTTGGGAGTGTTAGTATGTAATGACCTAAAATAGGATTCAATCTGTGATATTTTAAACATGTTTTAATACAAAATGATATGAACGAAGAATATCTGTTAAAACAATTCGATAAAAGAGCTTTACTAAATGATGTGAAATCTCGTATACTCAAGTCTCTTTGGTCCTTAAATTTGTTCACTTTAGCTCAGCTTACCAAATAACGAAATGATGACTCGGATGGCCCCCTAAAAAAACTTACAAATAATTCTTTCCATCTTTATAGGCACACTTTTAGGTATAAGAAATATAGACATCATGTAAGTAGGTATAAATGCTAGAGCACTTTTGATGAGAATCCCACATTTTGAAATCATCTTGCTCTTTTAAATTGATAACTTTCTTTCCATTTTAGTGATGATCGAATTCCAAGAAGTTTTGAAACGGGCTTTAGCACCTAAAGACATCCCAAGATAAGTAGATAGAAATGATCCCACCCTGATGCCCAAGATGCTCAAAAGTGTCATCTTCCTTCTATTGGATACGTAATTTGAGAAACAAAGATCTCAAATTTAATGAGGTAACCTACAATTCAGAACAATCTCCAAACAACCAGAGAATATTTCGAAGATGCTTGAAATTTCTTTTAGTGGAATGAATCATACATAATGTATCGTCCTCAAAAAGTAAATGTGAAATGAAAAATGAAGACCTCCTCATACCACAACCCACTCCTATAATGAAGCTAGCATGCTCGGCGAAAGCCAACATTCTTGAAAAATCTTCCATGACAAGGACTAATAGGAATGGGAAAGATGATCACCCTACCCGATTTCCCTCGAGCTTTTGAAAAACCTTTAGGGCTTCCATTCATAATTATAGAGAACTTAGTTGTCGATACGCATAATTTGATCTAATCTATCAAATTCTCTCCCATACCCATTACATCGAATAAACAATCTCAATTAGCATAATCATAAGCTTTTTCAATATCTAGTTTCACGAAGGCACACTTATCTCCCCTATTGTTGAATCAATACATTCATTTTAATAAAAGACGCAAAAAAAAATTGACGACCTTTAATAAAATTCATTTGATTTGTCGAGATTACTGAATCAAGAACTTCGCGTAGCCTATTCTCCATTAGACACAATCTTATAGTGAAACAAGACTAATAAGTCAAAAACATTTCACATCAATTGTCTCAAGCGCTTTACGAATCATGCATATTAGCAAAGTGTTCTAACTCTTGTCAAATAATGAGAATTTAAAAATTGCTCGATCGCTTCCATGATATAAATTTTGAGAAAAATAACATTTTTTAAAAAAATACTAGAGTAAATACATCACTTCTCGGGGCCTTATCACTCCCACAGCCCATTACCGCTGCATCCACTTCTTTTTCCATGAAACGAGCTTCCAATGCGTTCTTTTGCTCCACGCTAATAGCAAAAAAATTCACACCATCCAACTTCGGTCTAAGCCTATGTCGTTCCTTGAATAAATCTTTATAGAATTGCACAATAATATTTGAAATCGCATGCTCACAATCTTGGGCAACACCCTTCACCGAAATTGAGTTAATTGCATTATTCCTAGCCTACGCTGTTAGGATCGATGTTGACAATAGAGACTAGGGTCTGACTATTATAAACAGCTTACTAACTTCAGTTCAATTTTAACTCTATTAGAAGTTAAAATTTGTTTCTATTCTTCACAAATCTTCACAAACTCTTGAACAAGTTTAAGTGCAGAATCGTTTGTTGGATTTGAAGTTTCAGACAAATGAATGTAAGTAAAAGAAAGTAAAGAACACATGGAGTTTTATGGATGTTCGTAGATAAAACTCTTATGTCACCCCTTCTTCCACAACTAGAAGGATATTCACTAGAAGGATTTGATCGGTATAGAACACACTACACAGACCCAGTCAGAAACCAAAAGACTTAACAACCGCCTGCTTATGAACTTTTAGCTAACTCTTTGTTGAATAGAACACCCTCTGTTCAATTTACAACACTAAGATTTCACACAGAAAAGATAATATATGAATTATAGAGTAATCACACAGTGAGACAGTGAGTAATTTGTGCTTGAGCTGGAGAGATTAGACAATCAAAGAGAGAGATTAAGCAACAATATATAAAAAGCAAGATTCACTCAGTTATCAAGTTGTTGAGTTCTAGTATTTTTTCCGTTATCCTTGGCTTTTATTTATAATTGAAGTACATCAACGGTCGAATTTTCTTTGTAGACACGTTTCCTCCTTTTGTTGGACGACCGCTAATACTACGAGAGTACAACATACTCTGAGCATTGGGATCGTGGCCGTACTAGACATGTAGTGCACCGATTATCTTCTAATATTGTCTTGTAGTAGAGAGATACAATCGTGGGCAATTTGATTGATATACGCGTACATGGTATTTGTTGGGATCAACTAGCTTGTTAGACTATTGAAAATGGTAACTTCAGATGAGCTGAATACGTAGTTAGACAGATGCTTCCTTTAGACGACTGCTAAAGCAAATCATTAGACTTTCTTCTTCAGACCGCGTCTAAGAAGGAGTTAGACGGTGTCTAACTATGCTTCCCTTTAGACCACATCTAAAAGAGTTAGACCTCGTCTAACTGTTCTTTCCTTTAGACCAAGTCTAATGGAGTTATACCTCGTCTAACTACGGTCTAAAGGAGTTAGACCTCGTCTAACTATGCTTTCCTTTGGACCTCGTCTAACTACACTTTCCTTTAGACCACGTCTAAAGGAATTAGACGTTGTCTAACTACGCTTCTCTTTAGACCGCATTTAAAGGAGTTAAATCGTGTCTAACTGCGCTTCCCTTTAGACCACATCTAAATGAGTCAGACCTCGTCAAACTACGATTTTCTTTAGACCACGTCTAAAGAAGTTAGACCTCATCTAACTGCGCTTCACTTTAGACCACGTCTAAAGAAGTTAGACCTCGTCTAACTACGCTTTTCTTTAGACCACATCTAAAGGAGTTAGACCTCGTCTAACTACATTTACCTTTAGACCACGTCTAAAGAAGTTAGACCTCGTCTAATTACGCTTTCCTTTAGACCACGTCTAAAGGAGTTAGACCTCGTCTAACTGTGCTTCACTTTAGACCACGTATAAACGAGTTAGACTTCGTCTAACTGCTCTTTCCTTTAGACCACGTCTAAAGGAGTTAGACCTCGTCTAACTACGTTTTCCTTTAGACCACGTCTAAAGGAGTTAGACGACATCTACTTGCGTACTCTAGACTCCGCCTGTAGCAGCAAAACATCTATTAGCGCCTGCTTCAGACCACGTCTAAAGTAGCATAATTCTTTAAATTTGTGCCTGCACAAAAAAAATAGCCTATCTTAGTTTTGTTCGATTGAAACAATAAATAGAGTTTTTCAGCTTTGCCTGTGCACAACTAAGTTTTATTTTAACTAATCCGCACATCATCAAAATACAGTTAGTCCATAACTTGAACAATGTTTATTTAAATAAACTTATTTCTTAAGTTCATTTTAATTGACTTAACATGTGCCTTCAAGATACTTGAAACAATTTATCCCCAACTCTCATCCAAGTAGCCTGCTACGTTGTCTAACCCCGATATCTTCTTCTTTACATAGCTCAAAAAGATTAATAACTAACAAACCTAACAATAGGTCACAACTCTACGCTCCAATATAATAAGTCGATTATCCTAACAACTCCATAGAAGTACCTTTTGATAAATATTAACCTCTCCGAAATTTCGACTCACTAACCAAAAACATGTCAATGCGAGACTTGACAACTCACAATTTCTATTGTTTTTTATTCTGAACGTGTATCATCCTCCTTCAAGTGTCGATCCACAAGTTTTGAATTCTATATATATAATTAAAATTTAAAATGTTATATACATTTTTGTAATTTATTTATATATAATTAAAATAATAATTAAAATAATAATTAAAAAGAGAGAGAAAATCTCTCACTACATATTATTATTTTTATTATATATATAATTAAATTAATTAATAAATATTTTTTGGTGAAATTTGAACTAATAATGGAACCACTATTTTATAAAAAAAATGTTTAAAAACTATAAATAAAATATAATATTATTAAATAGGGTAAACCGCATGAGTTTACAGGGTGAACCGCATGAGTTCACAAGGTAAAGCACGATCCGTCAAAATCGTTAGGTGTTATTGGTGGAACATGGTAACTCTACATTTCTCCCATATGGAAGTGCTGCGAGTGGTAAGCCCAAGCTGTAATCCGTACATGAATTTATGCATATCTACCGATTAACTATTTGACTATAAACCATATCCCTTATAATCAACTCATAATTTATAAATAATGACTATAATAGCCACACATTTCACACTAGTTTATTGCTCACTCATTTTATTCATTTGAAAACATTACAAAGTTGGTATCTCACCCAAAAACTCATTTTAGACAGAGTATCTTCGGTCTTGGCCAAAACCATGGACCGAGGCAAACCTATGTCAGGACCGAGGTAAATCTATGTCAAGACCGAGGAAAATCTGTGTCAGGGCCGAGGAAAATAGGTGTCAAGACCGAGTAAAATATGTGTCAAGACCGAGGAAAATCTGAGTTAGGACCGAGGAGGTCCGACCGAGGATATTATTGCCTTACTCATAATTCAACCAACCCATACTTCTACAAAACCATACTTATGCCACGTCATTCAAACCCATACTTCATCCACCCATACTTCTTCCACATCATGCCTATGTCACCCCATGTCATGACAAGTTCTTTATATATTTAAATATGCACCCCATATTATGACCAGCTGATGACAAGCCCTTTATAATAAACAATTATTTAACCCATGCTATGACAAACCCTTTCCTTTATCAACTTGTCCAGCCCATGCCTATGACAAATCCATGACCAACCCTTTTTATTAAACAACTATTTAACCCATGCTATGACAAGCTAATGAAAAACCATTTTCATTATAAATATTATTTAACCTATGCTATGACAAGCTGATGACCAACACTTTTCATTATAATATTATCTAACCCATGCCTATGACAAGCTGATGACCAACACTTTTCATTATAATATTATCCAACCCATGCCAACGACAAGCTAATGACCAACACTTTTCATTATAATATTATTCAGCCCATGCTATGAACAACAAGTGATCAACCCTTTTTCCTCAACCGATCTTGGGATTCCTACATATATACTACACCAATTTATTCATTTTATCTCTTTTCTCTTCCTCTATACTAAGAAAACAGAAGGCATATTTTAGAAGAAAGATCATAACATCTTTAGTACGATCATACAACTTTAGCAAGATCATCTAAGGCAATCAATCTTTTCTCAACCCATCTTTAAAAACCCACGCCAGTTTATATAGTTCATATATCTTCTATGATCGGTTTCACAAAGTATATTCTGTTTCACAAAGTATATTCTGTTTTCCAAAAGCATAATCTGTTTTTCCAAACTATGATCTGTTTTCCCAAAGTATAATCTATTTTTTTAAGGTATGATATGTTTTTTATGGAAAACATAGTGAATAAAGATGTATATGATGATTATGGGAGGAAGGCTAGCCAACATGAGCTCTGGTAGTCCGATTCCAAAAATGATGGTTGCTTATTATGGGACTGATTTATGAACATGAGCTATCAGAATATCTACCCACACAAAATGTATCTAACCAGGTTGTGGACTTTAGAGATAGACTCCGAAGAGTGCCCTGCAAATATGTGCTCAAAATGGATACCTCACCTTGAGCATCATCTCTCAAGGTCAAGGGTCAAATATGTGCTCGAAATGTTATTGTTTCATCACTATGGAATATTATTTTATAAACCATCATATCAATACAAGAAGTTTTTAAATGCATTTACTATACACTTTATAAATATTTTCTGGGTCTTTAGACTTACTATACTTGTGTGGTTTAGGTACACAATAATAGATTTATGGGACACAATGAAGGAAGGCTTGAAGTGGGGAAAGGTGATGGGTATGTGTGTGAGGGGAGGGACCAGGACTGAAGACATAGTACTTTTTTTGGGTCTAAGTACTTAAAGACCAAAGTTTTTGTAACAATGGACCATATCTTAAACAATTGTGTAGTAAAAGACCGTGTCTTGTTTTAAAAGACCGAATTTTTGTAGTACCACTTGAATATATATATCTTTTCCGCATATGTTACTATTTTTCCGTTTATGAATGTTAATATTTTAAAACATCCCTCACTCGGTCTAAGTAATTTAGGAGTCAAAGGTGTTACAGTTGGTATCAGAGCAATGGTTCCGAACCTTTGTACTTTCACACACATGCACCTGAAGATGCACCTCCAAGGCCTTTGGGTATTTAATGGTTTTAAAATAATGTTTTTCAAGACATGAAATTGTTTTCAAAATGATTTTAAATAAGGTTTTGCATGAAGCTGTTTTCAAAATCAAAATTTTAGCACGGCCCATAGTTTCGAATTTCGGGTCGAAATTCCTTATAAGTTGGGTAGTTTGTCACACCCTAAAAATCAGCTTTTCTAGACCGAGGAATCTACGGTCATGACAGAGATCTAAGACCGTAGATGATGGCACCAAGGACCGAGTGGTCCAACCGATGATTCTGCAGACAAGGAATTATCTGGTAAGTACTTTTTCTATTGTTTTCTAAACCCATACAATGCTATTTATTCATGTATTTTATATAAACGATGCATAATGTTTTCAAAGCATGTTTTCATTGCAAGTTTATGGTTTTCTAAAGAAGGATGTTTTTAAGTTAAGGGCTATGGAATCGAAGTGATCATGATGAAGGAATTGACGGTCATGGGAGGATGGCTACCAAGATGAACT